>NC_139228.1:15686813-16011813 GCF_055691185.1 Crinia signifera | reverse complement strand
AAACGTGGGGTTTTAATTCTGCTAATCTCCTTGCATATCTGTACATTAATGGGACATTAACCAAGTCGGTGCAGTTCAAACAGACTTAACAATACATAAAGCGACAATATTGGCGATCGTTGAAATCAGCAACAAACGGAGCTTACAATCACCTTCTTCGTATAAAAGTAGATAACACAAATTTGAGATATAGAATATGTATATATATATATATATATATATATATATATTTATATATGGATAGATAGATAAATAAATAGATAGATATTAATACCTACAGTAGATAGCTTCAATTTGCCTTATTTCGTTTATATATATATATATATATATATATATATATATATATATATATATATAAATATTATTATTATTATTTGACCCAACTGCTACACTGAGTTCTAATTAAGGCCTGGCAGTTGATGGGTTACAGCAAGAAGCATTGATTTCTACAGCGGACTCAGTCAGTGCCACACACACACACACACACACACACACACACACACACACATATACACACACACACATACAGTCTACTCATAAACTACCCACAATCCCTTGCACTCCATTCCCAGAGGGAGCTTTCTGTGAGCGTCGTATTGATTTTTGATTTTGCAGAAATTAGCCCCCTTTTCCCCCCAATCTTTGGATTTTCATTTTTTATCCTCCAACCAATATATTTTCATTGTCCTTACAAACAGTACGGGGTGTACACAATTTTTTTTTAAACACGAGCATAAAAAATGATTAGAGGTGCAAGATGTTTTTCTAGATAACAACAGGCAGGGAGGGGGGGGGTGGAACAAAAATATCCAAATATGGAATAAGCACAGCACATTCTAGGTAATGTCACAACAATACGCAGGGTGCTCGGACGCCTAAAATCACACGTCTGCACAACCTGCATCTTTAAAGGCACCAACATGTTTATCATTGGTAGATGCTTTAATGGGGACGATTCAGGAGGCCTTTGCTTCACAAAGATGTCTCCAGATGTTGCTACACAGAGTTATGTACCCGGTATCACCTGAGATTCCTTTTAGGTATAGCTGTAAAACTCTGGGGGGGGTGGGGGGGGGCACGTATATTACCTCCAGGGCTGTTACTGAGTTGAGCCTCTCGTTGGTCACACCATTCTTCCATATTTCATAAAACCAACTATGTACACTTTTTGTATATACCTAGGGTGTGCTCTTTCTGTTTAAAGGACAACACAAAAGATCTAATAGAATCAATGGTAAGTCTATAGCCATGGGCTTACTCAAAGCAACATATGTAGAAATGAATGCGGGACATCTAAGAAATATGGTGATAAGGAAAAAGAACGGATCTGCAGTAAGTCCCATTAAACTGGTGCATTCTGTAGCCACTTTGACCAATTGGCTTTTGGAGTTTATCTGTTAAACCAGTGGTGTAACGAGATATTTGTAGGCCCCATAGCAAAAGTTTGTACGGGGCCTTATGTACCACCCAATGGTGAAAAATACATATAGCACATGGAACTTTGACAGTGAGGTGGAGCCTCTCAGCTCAGGCCCCATAGCAGCTGCACCACAGGCACCTCTGGTAGCTACGTTTTTGTGGCAGGCATCCGACTGGTGGACGCAGCTCAGTGCTAGTTAATGGGCCCATTGCCTTCCCATACATTGTTGTTTTTCTTATACTTTGCACTTTTAGCGCTCGTGATCATCCTAATCCCTATGGTATTTAATAACAGTGTCAAGGGATATAGGCGAATTAAGAATGGGATATAAATGTATGCAACTAATATATAAAAATAAAAAAAGTACTTTTACCATCACCAAAACTCTTCCGATAGTAAAAAACAAAAGCAAAAAGCGGGACTGCAAAATTTTTTAAAACTAATTTTAAAATTAGACATTTAGTGGATGTTAGCGCCCAAAACACTTGAATTCCACCCATAAAAGTGGGGAGAAGCTTTAGCCTGCATTAGCATTAGGTAATAATCCATGTTATTTATAATAGTACACGTTATTGAGCAATGCATGTGTCCAACACTAAAATATTGTCAACAACGTGAGATCCCATAACGTATTGAAGCAAGGGAATGAGGAAGACGTGGATCGCGTCTCTCCTGCCTTACCCTTTACTAAAGAAACCGTAGTGATGACATAATGATGTCACCATATTTCTATAGCAACAAGTAAGGGTCATTTATGAAAGTGCCTATTTTGCACAAAGGCATCCATGGATTTGCAGGCCAAATGGATGCACCTCTCCAGGGCATTATTTGATTAAGACTTGCCGTCTTTGTGAACCCTGAGAACTACAATTCCCATCGTGCATAGCTCCCGGCATTGGCATGATAATAACACCAGTGGAAAATTGTGCTGGGTACACAGTCGGCCAACAGATTGATTGCTCTAACGATTGGTTAGGGTCTATGCATAAATGGTCTTGTGCGCACACACTAAACAATCGTCTGGCCTATACGTCTGGTCAGCAGGCCCCATTTGTATATATATATATATATATATATATCTGTATCTGCCACGGCGTGCTTCTCAACCTGATATACAGTATCTGTGAATGTTGTGGATCATAGGTGTATTGGGTATACGGGCCAATAGTCAAGCCGATATATATCATTCGTTTTCAGACTGCTGATAATATCACTTGGGGAGATTTATCAATGTTTGGTGGAGAGAAAAAAAGTACTAACCAATCAGCTTCTACATGTAAGTGTCATTTTACATCTGGTGTTTGACAATGACAGAAGCTGATTGGTTGGTAATGTATAGGTGATTTATTATGTAAGCTTCGAACACTGAAAGATGGGATGATCGATCAGGCACACTGTGTGCAGGTTTGTGATTGAACACGGTATGTTCCAGTATTTGCAGGTGTGGCCTGGTGCAAGGGGAAACCATGCTCTACGTCCTTCTGCTGTATTGGGAACTGGGGCAGGCTATAGATTTCTGGTGCTGACTGTTGATTATAACAATGAGTTATGTCATCATCATCAACACAAATTTGCGTGCGGGTTACGGACGCACAAAAGACTTGAAATAAAGATGGATTTGACTCTAGCGATGACCCTTCTAAAGTTCACTTACCTTGCATGTGTGTGTGTGTGGTGTGTGCAGAACTCAAGGCTGCATACCAAGGGTGGTGTGGATGGTGCCCTGCACAAAGCCTTTGACGGCACGAATGCTGCACCACCAGTGGGCATCCAGGAAGGGCACTGATGTCCGTTAACATGCACAAACCCGGTCACAATCTCATTGAATGCGTCAAGGCTCATTTTAACGTGGGATTACGTACAGCTATAAATAAGGCCTCATATGCATCTAAGTCATTGCTGAACGTAATATGTGGGTTTCTGAAAGGACGTGTATAATGAAATGTACTGTAAGTAACCCATATCAAGCAATCGGATTTTAGTTTGCAAAATGAGAGCAGGTATATAATTGGACGATTCCGCATACAGCACATTTTTGCTTATTAAATCACCCCCCTTCCCCCTTGTAAGCCGCGGACACCACATATATTATGCGCATGTGAAATACGTGTCTCCCCAGCGCCGCACACGACAGGTGAACACGCAGCGCGCGCTGCAGCCTAGTTAAGCGGGTCTGATTGTGATCGCATTAACCTTTATATAGTGCTATCTTGTGCCCAGCTTTCAGCCTCTGTCCATTAATTGCTTTTCCACTACTTACAAATCACTATTCCAATAAAATTGTCACCTACCGCCTTCCCGCACGGCTCATTCAGTGTCACAAGCCAAGTCTCTACGCCTCCACGTCTCCCACACGCAGAACAGACGTTCACTTTATAGGTTTATAATAGAAAGTTTACCCTGTAAACTGTCCCTAGCTGCCCTCTTCCCCAGGCAGAGATCTCCTATGAAATCTTTCATTAGGGAGGCGGATTATATATGAGCCCTCTCCTCTCATTCCGCCAGATATATCAAGTAATTATGGTCATTTTGTATTCAATTACTGGTATTATTTCATTACCGCCTGTTGCATTCTGCTTTATCTGAATTGTTATTATGGGGCTTGGTTAACCCTTGGAGCAGACGAGAGACCTCGATCTGAGACGTGACTGTTAAGAGCAGTATTCCAGATCGCTCTTGACCCTTGCTTTGCCGGAGTGCGTAAGGAAACCGGTCCCCCATCCAAACCGCGCGCTCCATTAACTCTTTGTAGTAGAACCGCACAGTCTCCAAGCTGATTAAAACACTGTTTTTTAAATGAGTGCGAGGGTTGCACGGCCTATGGCTCAGTAGGGGTTAAATGAATATATACAGCCGCACAGCTGGACTATGATCAATATTATTCTATCAGTGTGCAGTGTCCAAGACAAGAGCGGGGGGAAGGGAACTGATGGAGGACTGACCAGATGGGGACAGGAGGTAGGGACACAAGAAACGGGCGACCCGTGTGATATAGCGTGTAGATAAACACTAGAACGACACATGAAGCACAGCATTAATAGGACGCAAGGCCAGACTGCATAGGAAATAACAATCATTATCAGCCTGCTGTGGATGGATTCACAATGTAAGAGGTTCCTAGTCAATACAGCTGATGGGCCTGATTCTATAAAACTCAGTCCCCAGCGTATACGCGCCGGGGACCGAAGTTTCGGGTCTACGCATGGGTATGAGTGATAATTGGCATGTGCAGACCCAATTTGCGGGGTGTTCATACCGCCAGGAAAGGGAGGGGGGCAGAGAGCGCCCAGTGTTTTATGTGTGTCCCCATGAAAATGCTAGGCGTCTCCCTGGGATCACAGGCGGGCCAATGGCTGATCGGGGAGGGTGGCTGACGTCATAGGATGTCAGCGCACGCCCCCTCTTCGGCCATCTCTGGCCCAGATAACAGACAGCTCAGCCTGACTTTTAATCCGAATGCCCAAAAAAATAATCCGATGGCGACTATTGAATGATTTTTCGCTTGCACACCCGCATGAATGTGTCAGTGTAGACATCCATTTGCATTCCGGAGCGAACACTTGCACGGCAAAGTGGTGGTGGGCATTCACTTACCCGGTGGGCGGCGTTTTCAGCGCTCGGTAATCAGTGATTTTAGCTGCTTACAGAGCCAAGCTGAATCACCCCGATGTTGGATGTTGGGTTAGGTTGGACACTGCAGAGGCCCAATGCCACTTCCTCAGTCCGACATTTGCCTATAAAGAAACTCCCAATGTGGGGTTTGTCCGGTGTAATAAAGCCACCACCTTCTGTATGATAGCGGTGATGTCATACTAGTGACATAATAGTCACACCGCACTCTTGTGTAATAATGATAAAGTATTTACCTAGGTGCTAACAGTTCATTGTTATTTTCAGGGGTAAATTAACAAAAGCTTCTAAAAATGAAAAGAGGCGATGTTGCCCATGGCAACCAATCAGATTCTGTCTGTCATTTCTCTGTTGCAGCCTAAAATGACAGAATTTGATTGGATGCTATAGGAAACATCACCTCTTTTCATTTTTAGATGCTTGGTATGTGATCAGCGATGCTGTCTCAGAGGACCTTGGAGCTCTACAATACAGTTATTACATCATCAGGGTCCCCTGGGCGTAGGAACACCTGCAACACTGGGGAGGGGCAGTATGTATCAAACCTTCTAAAGAGTGGACAAGTGTAGAAGTTGCCCATAGGAACCAATGAACTACTAGGAGGTGGTATGCAGGCAGAGGCTGGTATGCAGGCAGGGGGTGGTATGCAGGCAGGAGATGGTCTGCTGGCAGGCAGTGGTGTGCAGAGAGGGGGTGGTGTGAAGGCAGGATGTGGTGTGCAGGTAGGGGGCAGTATGCAGGCAGGGGGTGGTATGCAGGCAGGTGGTGATGTGCAGGCAGGGGGTTGCATGTAGGCAGGGGGTGTTATGCAGGCAGGGGGTGATCTACAGGCAGGCAGTGGTGTGCAGGCAGGGGGTGGTGTGCAGGCAGTAGGCCGTTTGCAGGCAGGGGGTGGTGTGCAGGTAGGCAGTGGTGTGCAGGCAGGAGGTGGTGTGCAAGCAGGGGGCGGTATGCAGGCAGGGGGTGTTCTGCAAGTAGTAGGCAGTATGCAGGCAGGGGGTGGTATGCAGGCAGGGGGGTATGCAGACGGGGTGGTGTGCAGGCAGGGGGTGGTATGCAGGCAGGGGGGTGTGCAGGTAGGCACTGGTGTGCAGGCAGGAGGTGGTGTGCAAGCAGGGGGCGGTATGCAGGCAGGGGGTGTTATGCAGGTAGTAGGCAGTATGCAGGCAGGGGGTGGTATGCAGGCAGGGGGGTATGCAGACAGGGGGTGGTGTACAGGCAGGGTGTGGTGTGCAGGCAGGGGGTGGTATGCAGGCAGGGGGGTGTGCAGGCAGGGGGTGGTGTGCAGGCAGGGGGTGGTATGCAGACAGGGGGTGGTATGCAGGCAGGGGATGGTATGCAGGCAGGGTGTTGTGTGCAGGCAGGGGACAGTATGCAGGAAGGGGTGCTATATATATATATATACACCTCCCCCTGCATCTGCATTGCAAAGGATCGCATATGCTAAACTGTTGTGAGCAGCTTAGTATATATACATGTTCAAAGAACTCAGTCTGGCCCTACCGTATGTCTGTTCTAAGCAGAAGTCGGACTATTGCACAGAAAAGGTGCAGGCTGTCCATTTGCATTGCACTATTCTGTTCTCATAAGGGTGTGAAGCTCAATTATTAACATGGTTCAATGGCACAAATGACCTGTGAACCAAAGTAACAAATCAAATTCTTTCTGCCATTTTATTCTAATATAGTTTAGGTAACGAAAGTAAACATCTGATTGGTTGCTATGGTTTTGAGCACATTAGTGCACATTTAGCCATGTTGTTAAAGTGTGTGTGTACCACAGCATTTAGAGGCAGCCATTTTGTGAGCTATGCAAATGTTCAGCCTGTAGAGTAATTGTGGACTATAACAGCCCAGTGGCATGAGGCCAGAGGCGGAACTACCATTGGTGCAGCAGGTGCATTGCATCAGTGCCTCTGAGGACAAAAGGGCCCACTGCTGCCATCCTATTACCTTCTAGAAGGTGCTAAATAAATAAGGAGAATCTGATTGGTTGCTTAGGGAAGCATCCCATCTTCAATAGAACACATAATTGGTTGCAAGGGTTAACTTCTCCATAGTAACCAATCAACCAATGTACCTGGCCTCGGAGAATGATAGATAGAGTAAGAGGTTAACCACCAACCAATCAACTCCTGTCATTTTTTAAACACAGCCTATAAGCTAGGGAGCTTGCAGGTACTTTTATCTCTCTCTCTCTACTCTATCACTCTTCAAAGCTTTGAACATCTCCTATGTCTCTTGAAGGACCAATATATCCCCCTATGTATTTCATACCTCAGTAATGTCACTAGTTCCTGGCGGCATGGTAGGCTTCACTCCTATGAATATTGACTAAGGACCTCCATTAAATTGTATGCGATTGCTACCAAATAATACGTTCCACTAGGTTTGTGAATTAGACTTTATTCCGAGCACAATGACTGAGCATACTCTGGGAACATATTTAATCTCTTTGCCCTTTTCTTTCTATTTCCGCCAACAGCTTGCAAAAGGAAAGAGCAAGAGCAAAGCAGAGCCGAAAGAAATCACGTGCCTAAGAGGCACCGCCTGGTCTTCACCGACATCCAACGACGCACGCTACACGCCATCTTTCACGAGAACCAGCGGCCCTCCAAGGAATTGCAAATCACCATTGCCCAGCAGCTGGGCCTAGAGCTCTCCACTGTCAGCAACTTCTTCATGAATGCCCGCAGGAGAAGCTTGGACAAGTGGATGGATGAGGCTCATGGGCGCTCCCCATCATCCGTGGGTTCTTTATCCTCCAAAGGTGGCTCAGCCATTGCTTGCACCAAAGCATGAGAAGATGCCTATAGCGCTATCAACCAAAGATACTGTAAGCTCAGCCTTTATGTTCAACCTTTGTCCATTCCGGACACCGTATGAAGAACATCGACCTGGAGGTGTCTTAAGACAAGGAGACTCCTAGGTGTTATGAGTAATTGACTTGTTCCAAAACACATAACATCAGTTCCTTGCTGATACCTCCTTCATTGGGTTCTAAGACTGGTTCATACGTGTTATTTATATCTTAATTTATTTTCATGGCACTGTCAAGACACCCAGTGCGCTACAGGTGATACAGGTATCCCACGTTGGTGTCCTTTCAGTGACACCTTGATGACAAGTCCCTCATAATGTCAGTGCCCGAATCACCATAGCAACAGCACATGTGTTGTCTTCTAAAGTGTATCCTCTATGGCTGCAGAAGTGTTTTTCAGTGCACTAACAGCCTGACACATGACCTCTAATCACATGACCTAATCAATAGCCCTTACTACCAAGGAACCGCCATGTTTCATTGCATGGCAGATGGGGCGGGGAGCTAGTAGACATTGATGCTGACAGTCCTGACAACTGGCTATTGGTCATTTGCAGCCTGTCATAAAATGGAGTCACTCCTGTTTCCACACCGTGAAATTTCTCTGTTTCATATAAAACTCCCATTGTGTGTTTTCTTTTGAAGAATAATGTATGGCACTACAAAAAAATAATTGTTTTGATAGCTACCTCTGTTGCTGAGCTGGCAATGGTGTGCTAGGGAAATGAAGGAGCCTATGTACAAATCCTCGGAGAGATAAAAAGTGGACGGAGATAATGTACCATCCAACCAGCTTTTTCAAACACAGCCTGTAACATGGCAGTTAGAAGCTGATTGGCTGGTTCTTCATTGCCTCCCACTTTACCTCTCTCCGTGAAGAGCAAATTCTAAGCCAAAGCAAAAAAATTGTTCAACGGGTAAAAAAGAAAAAAGAAACCAAAATATTGGTAAATGTATCATGTCATGATGGAAACAGCCCTAGTACAAGGAGACATCACCCTGGCCTCAGGAGAAAGGGAGACTGGGGGAGATTTACCAAAGCTTGGACAGAGATTATATACCAACCAATCATCATTTATCTCACAGGTTAGGTACAACTCTCCCTAAATAACGTCTTACCCCAACAGCAAGAGCCGCTATTTTCCCTACCATCCGCTTGCGTGATGAGGATCCAACCTCTCTGGTGAAAATTCAAAGCCTCGCTATGTAACTTTGAAGAGGTTTTGACCTTTTCTCCTTTAGAAGCTGTGGGCTGCAGTCTGGCTGTACAGCCAGACCCTCCCCAGGCTCTTTTTATTTTACTCCTGACCAGCTGACGGGGAATTAGTGAGTTCAATGGAACAGTGGGAGATGAGAGGAGGCGGAGGTGGGAAGGTCAGCACACTCTGCCTTCTCTGGAGTCCACCGATCAGATCCTCTGGGGGGAACCACTAACCCCTTGGCTTCCGCAGTCACCTCTAATGCATTGTCCTGGCCTGTGCATTTAGCTGTCAGCCGCCCACCAATACTTTTATTTATGGAATCATAGGTTGAATTACAAAAAAATAAAAAGTTACATTTTAAAATATAATTGAACGTTCAGTTTAGAAATGATTAACGCATACATATATTTTTCTGTTTTGTTCGGATGCGTCTTTGTTTTACTGGTTTGTTTGCAGTGTTGTTACTACCTACAGGGGACTGGTTGTATCACTGGGGGTAGATCATGGACTCAACAGTACAAGGTCCACATGGAAAAAGGTTGACGCAGAAAGGTTGACATGAAATTTTGACCTTTTTTGTTGTCAATCTTTAGATTTGAGCACGTGGACCCCCGATTAGTGTACAGCGCCCCCTCGTGTGGCTTGCTTTGCTCGCCATACTTTACCATTCCCACTCATGGGCCACGTGGACATTTTTTGAAAAACTTGTCAAACTTTTCATGTGTCAACCTATTGTCCATGGTGACATAATGACCAATGGTAGGTAACCTATTGGCTATTAGCATAATGTGTGTCGACCGAAAGTCCATATCCCGTCCAGTATGGTTTATCATAGTTGTACAGTAATTTGCTACAGGAGGGGAATCAGAAGAAGACGCTTACCGGTAATTGCCCCAAATGTAATCTACGTTGTCTAATAATATAAAATACAACATTCAATTCTATTTAATTTGAAAGAAATTTTTAAAAAAATTATAGTTCATTAAGTTCAGAAAAGTGACGCAGCCTGAAATTCTCCCCTAATACAGGAAAACGTGTCCTTAGGCTAAATGTTCATCGTCGTGTAATATACAAGTGATGTTAATCATATAAACGAGTACTGATGTCATCATCGATTATAGCCAGTGAGCTGTGATGTCATTGCTTCAATATACATTAGGTGAATGTGTATGTTATGAAGAATAATGGGGGAGATGTATCAAACCCCCCCCCCCCAAAAAAATGGGTGGAGAAGTCAGTCAGCTTTAAGATATGATTATATAGAATGTACTGTAAAGCTGATTGGTTGCTACAAGCAACGTCTTCTCTTTCTCCCTTTTTAGTAGGTTTGATACATCTCCCTAAATGTTCCCAACTGTAAATTTTTATGAATATCAGAGGGCACCTTTGATTTCATGGCTTATTATGGGTGGCCATTGTTGGATTATCCATCGATGGTACCATTAGTTGGTGACTTTGATGGTTTTACCCACCGATGACCATCCCTGCTTTAGTGTCAAGTGAACTCTAACCCAATTAGAACCCGGCAGGGGAGGCTTCACATGTTTCAGGGGCGAAGCTAGATTCTGTGTCCGCACACCTGCGACCACATAACAATGCAATGATGTAGGCAGCATGGTGCTTTTATATGGGACACAGATATCTGAGGTGACTTCAAATATCATTCAAGTACCATCCAGAAGGCTGAACTTCACTCCCCATAATGCACATTTCTTAGTGACCACCTAAGTGATGGCATCACAACTCAATAATACAGGAACGGCAGAAATTTTATTTACATGTGTTGCACATAGATCCACTTGGCTGGAGCATTTTATGCTAATGTACCACCTACAGTACTCTAAGGATATTATAGTCACCGGAGAGTTCAGTGATCATACAGAGGTCAAAGGCCAAGTGTTCCCTCACAGGTCACAGGTCTCCAAGGTGACTTATAAAATCAATATTATAATTTACATCAGAGCGTGTATAATCCCTTTCATACAGAACTCACTGTTTATACACATGCTTCTTGCAGTTTATATATTTTAGTATTAGCATCACTTGTGTCTTATATCCATATCAGTTATAGAAGATTGGGCATTATCCCAGAGATTCAAAAAAACTCAATACAGTATAGATTTTAGAATACTTCTCCATAATAAATTACAGCTAGATCTATACCTGGGAAATAATTTGTTCAAACAATTTTTGTTTTACGTAATTAAGCGTGAAACGAGCGTCCTAGAATTTTATATTTTTTTCTGTCTGCTCTGTTTACTCGGACAACAAAACACAGTGTTATATACATAATGCTTGGGCATAAGCCTTCCCTGACCAATTTCTGGGTAAGACCTAATTATACCTAAACCCGTGGTAGGCTATCAGCGAATTTGGGACTATGTCATTTTATATTCTGCTTTTTGCAACTGTAGAGGACTGATATGTTCCAATTTCCTAGTGTCAGCCATCTTGGAACGGCACACATAAACAGGAGCAATAAACAACTGACCCATTTTATGCAACCCCTTCTACCATCCTCCTCCTCTCTGTCCTTCTGTCAAGTTATGATACATAGAACCTTGAACAACACATTGATTCCTGGTATTGACCTGTTTTATATGATGCTATCAGGTATTGGAGATGGGTGACAGCCGTTTGTGTGGTGAAATGTAATGTTAAACTGCGCTTGGGTTTCCTCCCCCCCGCCCGTTGCTCTGTTCAGTTGAGTCGATAGAAATGTTTTCACAGAGGAGCGTTTTATCCGTACCTAATAGCCACAGATTAAGAGCTGGCTGAAGCAACAAGAAGGCCTACAGTGAAACCTATCATGATTGCTTTAAACAAGCAAGGCCCAAGTACTTGCAGCAGCCCTAGTAGTCCTATTCCGTGTGAAGGATCCTTGTAATAAGCCAAACAGTTTAGCATTGAATAGGTCATGAAACTGGACTACAATAATGTGGGTTATAGGTCAATCCTCTCAGTAGACACAGCCCCAGTCGAGCATAAGATCCTGTAATCCTCACCATCGCCTCCGTCAGTAATGGAGACCTGCAGCATCCCAACAGAAATTTGCATGATGCATTTAGCGGTCAGTAGATTTTGCATCAAAGTCATGGCGGACCAACGTACACCTCAATAACGTCATCTTTTTCCTCATCCATCACTGCATTTCTCATTGGCATGGCTATACTGGCATATCAAAATAATTCTACCTCATTCTTGGGGGTTATTTAAAAGATAAAAAAATAGTCTTGACGGGTATTTGTAATACAGTTGTGGACCTACTTTGAGGTCTAAGCTGGAGACTATATTGTCGCTGAATTGTTGGTGTCAAATATGTATTTAAAGAATATTGTAATACATCATTTCCTCGGCAGCCATCTTCTGTTTAGCAAGCCACATGTGGCACAGTAGTCATTAGGATTGCTGATTAAGTGTCATGAGGGTGTAGATTTTAAATCAATCTTTAAAATTAATTATAATGTAGATAATTCATGGAAGCCATCTTTTTTTTTTTTAGTTTAGATGATAAATCGCTCAAAATGGCTGCCACACACAAAAAAGTACGGATTCAAAATGGCTGTTCTTTGATTCAAAATGGCTGTTCTACATGAAAAAAAATGGTTGAATCCATGGTCCTTAATCTTATTAAGGACAAATAATCATCTTTGTATAACCTTTACCAAAGAATAAATGTATGCGCGTGACAATTGTTTTGTAACCCACAACATTGCTTTTGTGAGTTTGTTCAAATTTGCTTTTTATGAGCAAAATAACAGGGTTGGAAGATAAACAATGCTGATTTAGGAGCCTTTATGGGCTAACAAGAAAACAACCTCAGTGAATACTAAGGAGGAGATTTATCAAACTGTGAAGATAGATAAAAGGGAAAGCGATACAATTCCAACCAATCAACTCCTAACTGTCATATTACAGGCTGTGTTTGAAAAACAACAGTAACTGAGTGGTTGGTAATTTATTTCTCTCCACTTTATCTCTCACCAAGCTATGATAAATCTCCTCTAAATTAGAATTATGAGCTCCTTAGCGATTAACTTCTAGGTGACATGTTAAACGAGAAATCGAGTAAATTAAAACAGAACAATCAAGATGGGCTAAACGACAATTAATTCTTAGGGTTTTTTGTATAATGAGACAGTATTAATTTGCATAATGTGCATTCCTAGGCGAATGTAGCTGTAGGCTAGATGTATATCAGAAAAGCGTTTGTTGACATTATAATGTTATTTATTTATTTATTTATTTAAGTTACCACATTACCAAACTTATTGATGTTTCTGGGTTGACTATCTCCGAGACACCGTTATTGGTGGTCTTCATGGGCAACGCGCAGTCGGAATGCAAATCAAAACAGGAATATCCTTTTATATATGTATATTATGTTGTGTACAAGGACAAGTAATTGAACTTTGCAGATTTATTGGAAGAAAAAGATATTGTTTATTTATGACGTGCCTTTTGTTTAATCTGGTTAGTTATCTATGATTTCCCCCCCAGCTGTTGCGTACCTACTATTCTCAGCCAGCAGTGGTGAAGAGTCCCAGACTGCCTGTAGGTGTCACTCTCATGGCATTGTTGGGCCTATAGCAAATTTGGGAGGGAGGATCTAATGGTTCCTTTCTTCCCTTTAAAAGATCCCCATTTTGCCCTTCTCGTCTTGAGCAATTAAGCTTGGGCAAAAGAGGGCACCATATTGCTGATCTCAGCATGCCCAGTGATAGGCTCATGCCATGTGAAGACCAGGTAGTATATATTTACTAAATTATGAGTTTATTGAAGTGGAGATGTTGCCCTGAGCAACCAAAGAGATTCCAGCTGTTATCTTCTAGAAGGTGCTAGATAAATTATATGTAGGGGTAGATTTACTAAGATGGGAGTTCTATTGAAGACAGAATGTTGCCGATAGCAACCAATCAGAGTCTACTTATTTATTTAGCATCTTCTAGAAGATAATAGATCTGATCGCATCTTCAGTAGAACTCCCATCTTCGCAAATTAACTCCATAGATCTGATTGTTTCCTATTGCCAACATCTCCACTTCCAGATACAATGCAGAACTGTGGGCCTTATTCTGGTCGGTGCGGCCGGGACGTGCGTGCGAAACCCCGCCTTCCATATGGATCGCCAACTCCGTCCGTACGCGGTAAGAAGCTGGCAGAACGGACCGCACGTGTATTTTACACGGAATACGCCTCCTCCATCTAAGGGAACCTCCCCCATCATTCGATGGTCACAGACCATCGAATGCAGGACCGAGTGCTCCACCAGCTCCCGCAACCTCAGACCACACGGACATTTCTCCGTGCAAAAGCAGGGATCTGGGCGGGCAGCTGACATCCGGCGATGTCATATGTCCGCCCCCTACACGTGCGTCACGGCCGCATTACCATGCATACGCCCAGCGTTTTCATGGGAACGCCCATGAAACGCGGGGCGTATGCATATGGTAATGAGCCCAAATAGCCCTTCACGCCCCTCTCCACCCCCTGTTCGGAGTGTTCACATATCATGCGGGATTTGGCCGTACGCCCCGCTCGCACATGCGCAGAGACGCCTCTGCACATGCGCAGACACAAAACATCGGCGGGCCGAACGCACGCGGATATATCCGCACCGACCAGAATAAGGGCATGTGTATGGTATGCCCTAAGAAAATACATTGCAGTGTTTAATTTATACAAAATTAAAAAATATATATGTTTTGTTCCCTTTAAGGAAGCCTGGAAAGAATAGCATGTGGTCTCAATGGGTGAGAGATGGAGATTTTCTTAATGTAGAATACTGCCATGCTGTAGAACACTGGTAAGGAGCAGTCTCAAGTTCTCCGGTTACACCCCCACACCCCCAATTATCCAATGTAAGGCACCCTCTACTATAGCGGCCCAAGTCCAGAAGCCCATAAAGTCAGAAAACGGTGTGACTATCCAAAATATTTAAATATTAATTTATTCAGTTCATGTTCATACACACAGTGTTAGCGGCAAAAAAAAAAAAAAATCAGCTGTGCATTTTAATATATATATATATATTACACATATAGAGAAAAATAAATAAACTTGAATGTTTAAACTTTGTTATTTGTGCTAATTAACCAAAGTCTTTTTGCCTGTACACATTTTAAAACATGTACATTTTATACCAAAGTTTTTTCTCTGATACCTCATCGTGTGATTTGTCCGTGGTGATGTTACGCAGAAATTAAATGTCCTTTCTTGAAAGATTAAAGGCTGGCGTTTTATGTTCTTAGTTTATGAAACTGATACCGTAAATAAATGATAATAACATACAAACCAAATATCATAAAACTAAAGTACAATCTTTGTTATATTGTAATTGCTTTGCTGATAAATATATGAAGCCACACTACCCACCCCAGAGCACAAGCTATCCCAGATTCCCCAAGTGGATATACTTGTCCCCAACATGGACCATCTTAGAGCTTTCATAGATGTGACTTACCCCAGGGTGGAGATAATGGTCCATTACATTGACTATATCAGGGGCTATCATACATTTGACTACCCCAGGGTGGAGATAATCATCCACAACACTGGCCATCTAAGGGCTATCATAGATTTGACTTTCCCAAGGATTGAGCTAATGGTCCACAACACAGACCTTGTTAGAAGCTATCATAGATGTAACTTACTCAAGGGTGGAGATAATGGTCCACAACACTGACCATCTCTGAAGCTATCATAGATTTGACTTCCCCCAGGACCGAGATAATGTTACACAACACTGACCATCTCAGGGCTATCATACATGTGTCTTCTCCCAGGGTGGATATAATGGTCTACAACATTACCCATCTCAGGGACATCATAGATATCATTTCTCCCAGGGTGGAGATAATAGTCCTCAACATTGACCATCTGAGGAGCTATCTTAGACGTCATTTCATCCAGGGAGGACACAATGGTCCACAACAATGACCATCTGTTAAACTATCTTAGATGCTGCTTCCCATGGTGTAAATAATGGTCCACAACATTGACCAGCTGAGGAGGGCATTTTATGGAATGTTGTTAAAGTTTTGAAAGGTCCCACATTTCGATATGCTGGTATGATTAAACTTAAGAATAACTTGGGTTCCATATAATTTTGTGCTTTATTTAAAACCAGTGGTGGAGAAGCTACAAAAGAGCCAAAAAGAAGACTTGGCTGAGGCCTGTGGCAGAACCTCATAATCAGTTATTAATTGATGGCTTTGGACTATTCCTCTATGAAGATTGAGAAGAAATGACTGGAGCGTCAGCCGGTGTAACTCGGTAGTGTAAAATTCCACCTATACTAATTTGTGGTGGAATCATTAGTAGTCTGTATCGCGGTTGCGGTGGCTTATCAGTCATACTCCTGGCCAGTTGGATGCTTAAAAATCCCCCAAGACACATAATAGCGGGCCAAAGCATATAGCGAGGAAGACATTGACCTCTTCCGGTACGGCAGCTACCAGTTTTACTTGGATAGAGTTGGAAAAATGTTAAAGCCCACCAGACAGTCATTTAATGAGGTATTTAATTTGTGCATCAAGTGTATACATTGTGTGCGAGTGTCTATAGATATAACGGATATTATTCATAGTAGTAGTCACTCAAGAGCATCACTGGGGCCTTCTATAACCCGCACATTGATAGAAATAGTTCCAATGTTGCCTGAGGCCATCAATTAAAGTGGAATAAATCTGCTGCGATTAGATTTTCAGACCAGTTGTCCAAACAGAACCAATTTCTATAGATTCACAGAAGGATAAAAGGCTGATGCTGTAATAACTGCTTAGAATTGGTAATGAATCACACACAGACCGGGGTTATTGGACCCTAGGCATGATCCAATTTCTGGGTGCTCAATATTTAATCACCCTGCCAGGCATAATCATACTCATATGGTCAGTGTTTGGTGATCTCTATGTTGTAGCATGTATTAAGTGAAAACCTTTCCTTCCAGCAGACAATGATATGTGAGACCAGATACATCCAGCACAATGATCATCCAGTATGGTAAAGCCTTGTAGACGGCAGTATCCCATAGGTGGTTGCAGTTATTGCTGGCTTAAAAATCTGGTGCAGCTCACAAAATAGAAACTATCCCTGCTATAGACATTATAAAGTAGAGCACCTTTACACATTATGCCAGAAATGTACCACGTCATACACATTATGCCACACAGTAGTATCACTTTTAGCACATTATGCCACACTGTAAGGGCCCCCTTACCTATCTGTTACTAAACAGCGGACTGATCCTAATGGCCATCCACTCCCAGAGACTCAGGTTATTGCCTGCCTACCTTAGAGCACAGAAAATGACCTGGCTGATGTGCCACTAATATGCCACTGTCCCTCCCACAGTGTCCCGCAGGCGGGTAGGGGGGGTAGTTGGGGAAGCTGGAGATCGCTGAAGAGATGCCATGCGCAGTGCAGGGAGTGAGATGGGGGCTGCCCAGCTGTTGGAGCATCTCTGGTCATGCCCCTAAAGTGACAAAAACAAGGTTCATGGCTCTAGGCCATACCACCTCTGACTGGGGTTACACCCACTAGCCTAGTAGCTCCACCCCCTTTTCATGCCAGGTCCAAAAACTTAGGACGTATGAAGCCCCATAGCAGCTGCACTCCCTGCACCTATGGCAGCTACACCCCTGTATATAACACATGTAACTGTGACAGGGAAGGTGGCCGCTCTCACCTCTGGGCCCCATAGCAGCTGCACCTATGGTAGCTACACCCCTGTATATAACACATGTAACTTTGACAGGGAAGGTGGCCCCTCTCAGCTCTGGGCCCCATAACAGCTGTATTCCCTGCACCTATGGTAGCTACACCCCTGTATATAACACATTTAACTGTGACAGGGAAGGTGGCCCCTCTCAGCTCTGGGCCCATTAGCAGCTGCACTCCCTGCACCTATGGTAGCTACACCCCTGTATATAACACATGCCACTGTGACAGGGAAGGTGGCCCCTCTCAGCTCTGGGCCCCATAGCATACCTCCCAACAGTCCCGATTACAGCGGGACAGTCCCGATTATCAGGGCCTGTCCCGCTGTCCCTCCCGCGGCCAGCAGTGTCACGCAGTGAGGGGGGGCTGTTGGGAGTCCCCCCTGTCGGCTGCTAAGCAGCGGGGAATAAACGCTGTGCGCATGCGCACAGTGTCTATTCCAACAGCCAGGGGTCTGGGGGCATGGCTAGAGGCTCACAGAGCCTCTGGGTCATGCCCACATAGCGGCAAAATGGGGGCGTGGCATCGCGGGGAGCCATGATTATAGACCACGCCCCCTGAATTAGGCCACACCCCCGAAATTTTCAACGCACCTACGGTACGCAGCAGCTACTTCCCGCCTCGGGGACGTCAGAATTTGGGAGGTATGCCATAGCAGCTGCACTCCCTGCACCTATGGTAGCTACACCCCTGTATATAGTACATGTAACTGTGACAGGGAAGGTGGCCCCTCTCAGCTCTGGGCCCCATAGCAGCTGCACTCACTGCACCTATGGTAGCTCTGCCCTTGGTCATGTCCCTAAAGCAGCATCCCCAGGTTGCATGGCATAGTGGTCACGGACCCTATCAGAGCATGTGTGCCAAGTTTTGCTT
This sequence comes from Crinia signifera, assembly GCF_055691185.1. Classification (NCBI taxonomy): domain Eukaryota; kingdom Metazoa; phylum Chordata; class Amphibia; order Anura; family Myobatrachidae; genus Crinia; species Crinia signifera. Next base: position 15,993,147 of record NC_139228.1, on the reverse strand, counting down.
GCATTGTTCAGAATGTTGGAAGGAATGTGTGCGATGAGATGGCTACCCTGATTCAATGTGGAAAACCTGGCATGTCAGTACAACTACTCAGTAGCCCCTAGTATTAATTGCGGCTGCATTAAAAAGTGGCTTTTCAATCGAAATCTGTAGTTTTATTTCCAGGCCCTTTCTGCAGTTTTTGTTGCAGTTCTATTAACAATACCGCCACCTTGTGGCACTGTCCAGAAGTACATAAAACAATTTATTCGGAGGGTGCAGATGAGTAAAATTCTTATGAAAATGAGCAGAAATCCAGCTTTTCAGTGGAAGAAGTCACACCCACTAGCCTAGTAGCTCCACCCCCTTTTCATGCCAGGTCCAAAAACTTAGGATGTATGAAGCCCCATAGCAGCTGCACTCCCTGCACCTATGGCAGCTACACCCCTGTATATAACACATGTAACTGTGACAGGGAAGGTGGCCGCTCTCACCTCTGGGCCCCATAGCAGCTGCACCTATGGTAGCTACACCCCTGTATATAACACATGTAACTTTGACAGGGAAGGTGGCCCCTCTCAGCTCTGGGCCCCATAACAGCTGTATTCCCTGCACCTATGGTAGCTACACCCCTGTATATAACACATTTAACTGTGACAGGGAAGGTGGCCCCTCTCAGCTCTGGGCCCAATAGCAGCTGCACTCCCTGCACCTATGGTAGCTACACCCCTGTATATAACACATGCAACTGTGACAGGGAAGGTGGCCCCTCTCAGCTCTGGGCCCCATAGCATACCTCCCAACAGTCCCGATTACAGCGGGACAGTCCCGATTATCAGGGCCTGTCCCGCTGTCCCTCCCGCGGCCAGCAGTGTCACGCAGTGAGGGGGGCTGTTGGGAGTCCCCCCTGTCGGCTGCTAAGCAGCGGGGAATAAACGCTGTGCGCATGCGCACAGTGTCTATTCCAACAGCCAGGGGTCTGGGGGCATGGCTAGAGGCTCACAGAGCCTCTGGGTCATGCCCACATAGCGGCAAAATGGGGGCGTGGCCTCGCGGGGAGCCATGATTATAGACCACGCCCCCTGAATTAGGCCACACCCCCGAAATTTTTAACGCACCTACGGTACGCAGCAGCTACTTCCCGCCTCGGGGACGTCAGAATTTGGGAGGTATGCCATAGCAGCTGCATTCCCTGCACCTATGGTAGCTACACCCCTGTATATAGTACATGTAACTGTGACAGGGAAGGTGGCCCCTCTCAGCTCTGGGCCCCATAGCAGCTGCACTCACTGCACCTATGGTAGCTATGCCCTTGGTCATGTCCCTAAAGCAGCATCCCCAGGTTGCATGGCATAGTGGTCACGGACCCTATCAGAGCATGTGTGCCAAGTTTTGCTTGCATTGTTCAGAATGTTGGAAGGAATGTGTGCGATGAGATGGCTACCCTGATTCAATGTGGAAAACCTGGCATGTCAGTACAACTACTCAGTAGCCCCTAGTATTAATTGCGGCTGCATTAAAAAGTGGCTTTTCAATCGAAATCTGTAGTTTTATTTCCAGGCCCTTTCTGCAGTTTTTGTTGCAGTTCTATTAACAATACCGCCACCTTGTGGCACTGTCCTGAAGTACATAAAACAATTTATTCGGAGGGTGCAGATGAGTAAAATTCTTATGAAAATGAGCAGAAATCCAGCTTTTCAGTGGAAGAAGTCATCTCGCAGGGGCATGATGCTCCAGTGACACCGTCTTTACTTTATATTGCCATTATACTACATGGTACTACACGCTGCATTTATAAATTCACACCCAGAGCCGGCCCTAACCAATTTAATGTCCTAGGCAATATTTTGGCTGGTGACCCCTAGCACTACCAACAGTTCCAACCATGACTCAGTTCCCCTCTCCCAGCACAGCACCCATTACTAGCAGCACGGATCCCAGCAGCAGCCAGAAACACCTGTCCCCTTTCCCCCATAGTAATCCTCATCCACAGAGTCGTAGCAAGATATTTTAGAGCTCTTTTCCAGACCCCAATATTTTAAATAGAGACAAACAGGGATTTGGTTTTTTGGCCACACAATAGTACCAATTCAAATTACATCACTCATTAGTGCACACCTTATTCACATTACATAACATGATAGTGTCCCTTATTTGTGTTATGCTGCACAGTAGTAACCCTTATTCATATTACATCACATGACAGTGTCCCTTGTTCATGTTACGCCGCACAGTAGTGTTCCTTATTTACATTACATCACATGATAGTGTCCCTTATTTGTGTTATGCTGCACAGTAGTGACCCTTATTCATATTACATCACATGATAGTGTCCCTTATATGTGTTATGCTGCACAGTAGTAACCCTTATTCATATTACATCACATGACAGTGTCCCTTGTTCATGTTACGCCGCACAGTAGTGTTCCTTATTTACATTACATCACATGATAGTGTCCCTTATTTGTGTTATGCTGCACAGTAGTGACCCTTATTCATATTACATCACATGATAGTGTCCCTTATATGTGTTATGCTGCACAGTAGTAACCCTTATTCATATTACATCACATGACAGTGTTCCTTGTTCATATTACGCTGCACAGTAGTGTTCCTTATTTACATTACATCACATGATAGTGTCCCTTATTTGTGTTATGCTGCACAGTAGTGACCCTTATTCATATTACATCACATGATAGTGTCCCTTATTCATGTTACGCCGCACAGTTGTGTTCCTTATTAACATTACATCACATGATATGTTATTCTACACAGTAGTGTCCCTTATTCCCATTATATCACATGATAGTGTTCTTTATTCATGTTATGCCACACAGTAGTATCTCTCCCTTTACCTTATACACAATGGGGGTCATTCTTGTTGGCTCACTAAGCAGCGAATGTTCGCTGCTTAGTGAGCCTTCTAACGCCACCCACTGGCAAACGAATGCCTGCCCCTGCCACTGCCACTGTGCGAATATGCCTGTCACTTTGCGAAGGGATGTTTTGCAACTAGAATCAGGCCCATTATGCTTGTCTTGTTTGTTGCTGCCTGCTGTCACGGTGAGCTGGCCCTATGCTTGGAATCCATGCCAATTAATGCATTCCCAATGCCCTTGGCATTTGTCTAGTTTGCCTAGGTATATGCCTAGTGTAAATTGGGAACTGGAACTAGCCTTTATATTTACATAGTTCCTGTCACATTGCTATAAATACAATTTATTCCAATTCAGATACTGGGCGTATGAGGGAGCAGTAGGGACAATCTCTTGTAAACGCCACAGACGCAGTGCAGCTTATAAGTCATTTATTAGTGTCCTTAGGATGCCTGCAGGGTTCAGTTTGCATCAAAGCCTAAAGAAGGAGCCTCACAGTCTATTGCCTTCACCGTTCAGCTTGTCAGAAGATCAGGACAGCTATCATGTAGGCATTGCCGGGACTTGGGATTGGTTGGCAGCCCTGCAAAAGAATTAAGGGAACTGGGGAGGAGATGCTGCACATTGCCGATATCTGTAGTACTCTGCAGTGGCGGGTGTGACCACAGGGATACAATGAATTGAACCGAGACCACCCTCATCCACATTTGGAGGAACCCTCTCTGTATGGGAAACGGTCATTTGGTCTACAGCAAGTTGGTCGACAGTCATTAGGTCGACATGATGAAAGGCCGACATGGGTTTAGGTCGACTTGGGTTTAGGTCGACATGATTCTAGGTCGACATGGATTTAGGTTGACAGGTCATTAGGTCGACATGGGTAAGGTCGACAGTCAAAGGTCGAAGTGGGTTTAGGTCGACATGATTCTAGGTCAACATGGACTTAGGTCGACAGGTCTTTAGGTCGACACAAGCATTAGATCGACATGGGTAAAGTCAACAGTCATAAGGTCGAAATGGGGCTTTTCACTGTTTTTTGACCCGGCATGTGCAGACAGGTGGTATTTCATGCCCTACCATCCACTAGGGCATGGAGGGAGAATAAAATAGTGTGCCAAGCGTATCAGTGCTATGTTTCAGTGTCCATGTCAACTTTGTCGACATGTCGGCTCAAAAAACAGTGAAACACCATGTTGACCTTTTGACTGTCAAACTTGCCCATGTCGACCTAATGCATGTGTGGACCTAACGACCTGTCGTCCTAGAATCATGTCGACCTAAATCCATGTCGAACTAAACCTAAATCCATGTCGACCTAATGGTGTCGACCTAATGACTAATCTTGCTGTAGACCAAATGATCCACACCCCTCTGTATTTTATGCTATATGTAGCCCATAGGCTTTGTATTCAAAGCATGATAAATCTATGAGCATTGTATCCCCCACAGAAACCTATTGGGGTTAGCTGCTGTCGCAGATATATGACTGCAGCAAATATCAAAGACTTGAAACATATCCCCAAACTCTGGACTTCTTCCAAACTCCTTGTTTAGGTGCGTATGGGTCATTGGCATTGTTCCCTCTAAGCTGTGCGCACGTGCGCGCGCACACAACTCGACGAGCATGCGCACAGACATTACAACAGAGCGCACAAAGCAGCAGTGGTCCCTTTTTGCAGTTATGGACTCAATTAATGTTTGTTTCACCCATTAACTACATTGTGTGCTGTGTTTTGAATGTTTAATATAATTTTGAAGTAAAGTTAACACAAATGCTGAACGTCATTTTCCAGTTATATATATGTGACCCACAAAAATTGAAATTTCCTTCCAAAGTTGCACAGCCAAAATCTTTTGCCGCACACAGCCTTCGTAAAATTAGAGGGAACATTGGTCATTGGGTCTACCCAATTCAGGTTGACATGCATTGTGTCGACCACAGAAGGTCGGTAGGCCTTGGGTCGACACCTGAAACAGGTCGACATGGGTAAGGTTGACCGGGTTGACAGTCAAAAGGTCAACACAAGTTTTTCACATTTTTTTGTCCCGAATGTCGACACAGTTGACATGGACACCTTAAAAGTGCCTCCCCTCGCATGGCACACTATTTTATTCTTCTTCCCATGCAGTAGTGGATGGTCGAGCATGAAATACCGCCTGTCGGCACGTTGGCCCCCCAAAAAACATGAAAAACTCATGTCAACATTTTGACTGTTGACCTTCCCATTGCTGACCTAATGCTTGTGTCGACCTTCAGACCCTGTTGACCTCAACCATGTTGACCTATTTCAAGTATCGACCTATTGCCTGTCGACCTTAAGTGGTTCTAACTAACTTTAGGCTGCAATTTTATACAAAGACACTACAGAGCCATCTTGTGGTATATCTCAGGAACTGCAGACTCTAAAAATGAAAGTTTAAAATCTATACACTAACTGGCAATTTTGCTACCATAATGGATATATAGAAGCCTTCATAGATTTTCTTTAATGACCCTTAATTATTTTTCAGTAGTCTATAGCTAAAAAGTTCAAGCTAAGTGCTGATCTGGAATTTTTGTAACATAAGCCAAGTAGGGACAAACAAATAATCTGCTGAAAGTTGTTCAACATCCAGATAAGTGCATTTTAGCAACCACTGCAAATATAATTTGGCATCCATTGGAATGTCTGCAGGCAAATCCTGCTCACCAAGGGTCGATGGAATAAACATATTCATTGTATTGCTAATCCTATTGATCCAATTAGTCATTGGGCATGAAACTTTGCACAGCGTGTTATGACCCCTGCAGTCAGCTTTGGCGCTGACGTAAGGGGTTCTCTGCGCTCCGTCCCGGCTGTGACTGCTGTTACCCCTGCAGCCAGCTCTGGCGCTGACGCAGGGGGTTCTCCGCGGTGTGTCCCGGCTGTGACGACGCAACCAGGACGGCGCCGCGTCAGGGGGCGTCGCCGCGTCTGGAGACGTGGTCGCGTCAACGACACACGCCCCCCGTCTGACGTCACGAACGGCCAGGAGTCTCACGCCCGGCCACTTCCTCAGCGCCCGCCCTGGTTGCCTAGGCGACGGGGGACGCTGGGCGGCCGGGCGGAAGAGGAAGCGCTCAACGCAGCCTCATCTGCCCATGGAGGCTGTGCTATTTAAACCCTGATGCCGGGGCACTCAGACGCCGGTTACAGTTCAGACCCAGCGTCCTGAGTGTTCCCGGTTCCTGGAGCTTTTGTTGGTTTTCCTGGGTGTCCCTCTCCAGCGTGATCCACCCCTTCGGCTTGTTCCTTGCCTTGCCCGCAGCCGCTCAGCTCCAGCTAAGTTACAGTCCTGCTTATTGAGTCATCTTTGTGTATTGTTACAGTCCTGCTTATTAAGTCATCTTTGTGTATTGTTACAGTCCTGCTTATTGAGTCATCTCTTGTGTATTGTTACATTCAGCTTATTGAGTCATCTTTTGTGTATTGTTACACCCGTGGGTGGTCTCATCCTGACACTGTTGTTACACCAGGCTCCTAGGGCCACTTACGGGAGCGCCGTGGGTACTCTCGCCAACAGGTGTCAGTTAGAGGTTCCCCTTGTTCATCACTGGCCTTGGCGTGTGAGTTGTCACATACATAAGACCAGGTGGCATCGAGGTGGGAGCCTGACTAACGGGCTCCCACGAACGCGGCTATTAGTGGTGAAGCTTAGCATCCCGCACTCACACGCCAACTCCATCTGGTAGCAACGGAGTCAGGTTGGCGAGGTTGCCCTCCATTCCCGATCATTTCTCCTACCAGCCAGTGCCACGTAGTGCCTCGCCAGGCAGCGTGGCACAGGAGATCCTAACATTATAACCGGCCCGATAATATATATATTTATACTCAGTCGCGGGTCATAGTCCGTCATGGATCCTTCCCAGCAGGCCACGGGACATGCTCTGGTGGGCCAGATCCACACTCTCACACAGGAACTCCAAAAACTCACCCTCCGGGTCAATACGCAGGAGGAACAGGTACACGGAGTCCTGTCGGCGTCTAGACGCCCAGAGCCCAGACTCGATCTCCCTGATCGTTTCTCTGGAGATCGTTCCCTTTTTTACAACTTCAGAGAGTCCTGTAAACTGTATTTCAAACTGCGTCCTCTGTCCTCCGGTTCAGAGGTTCAGCGAGTGGGGATAATTATTTCTCTCCTACAGGGGGATCCCCAGACCTGGGCATTCGGGCTCCCTGCAGGAGATGAGGCCCTCTCCTCCGTCAGTTCTTTTTTTTCAGCCATGGGGTTGTTATATGATGATCCCGATAGGTCTGCCTCAGCTGAGGCCAATCTCCGAGCCCTTCGTCAGGGGCAAGGTACGGCAGAGGGATATTGCACACAGTTTAGGAGGTGGGCCATCGATTCTGGGTGGAATGACCCAGCCCTACGCAGCCAATTTAGAATTGGCTTGTCCGATGGTCTTAAAGACGCCCTGGTACACTACCCATCTCCCACATCCTTAGATGAGATGATGCAATTAGCCATCAAGGTAGATCGACGGTTTCGGGAGCGTCAGAGAGAAAGAGAGTCTGGGGTCTTTCCCTCATCCCCTCCGGGTGATTCTTCCGACCACTCAGGGGAGGAACCCATGCAGTTAGGGGCCACTCGCCTCTCCGCCTCCGAAAAGAGTCGGAGAAGACTTAAGGGATTGTGTCTTTATTGTGGTGGTTCCGGTCACCGTGCTGTGCTCTGTCCGCTTAAGGCGGGAAAAGACAGGGCCTAGGTAACCTTGGGGGGGTTCACTTAGGCCTTACCTGTTTTTCCCCCATGGAATCCATTTATATCAAGACCACCATCTCCTTTGGGAAACAGTTTCTGGAGGTGTCTGCCTTTTTGGATTGTGGCGCAGCTGGCAATTTTATGGACGCCACATTGGTTGAATCCTTAGGGTTCAAACCCATCCCCCTTGAGGGGTCCCTGTCGGTGTGTGGTTTAGATGGCCTACCACTATCCAATGGCAGCATATCCTCCCGTACTCCTTCCCTCCGGTTGTCTATAGGAGCCTTACATTCCGAGGAAATCTCTTTTTTAGTTTTTCATTGTCCTATTGCACCTCTTGTCTTGGGTCTGCCTTGGTTAAGGAAACACAATCCTAATGTCAATTGGGCTACGGGCGAGATCACCCGATGGGGATCAGCATGTTCTGACAGCTGTCTCTCTCTTCCTCTTCGGGCGGTATCTCCTGTTTTGTCTTCTTTACCTTCATCGTATCACAGTTTTCTTGACGTGTTTTCAAAGAAAGAAGCAGAAACACTGCCTCCCCATCGGCCGTTTGATTGTACCATTGATCTTGTCCCCAATGCCAGATTACCCAAGGGGCGTTTGTATGCTCTCTGTCACAATCCTGCCAGAACTCAGTATGTTTGTCCTGTCTTACCTGCCTGTCAGTCTTGTTTCTCAGCCTGCTGCAGCAAGATCTGAGTATTTGCTTGTAACGAGCACCTGGGTGATTCTGATTCAGCCATTAACTCTGTGGTTACCACTTGAAAGATACAAGTTCCCTGTTGGCCTCATCCAGAGACTGTTCCAGGTGTGGCCATTCCCAATCACCCGGATGGCCAATCAGTGCTGCTCTGAGGGGTTATCCTCCCAGCCCTGCATAGACACTTTGCTTTTGCATTGTTGTCAATAACTTGGAAGGAAGCTTCAGCTTGTGTTCCTGCTTAAGCTCTGTGGTATTCCAGTTACCCAGCATTTGTATCCTGCTTCCAAGCATTCCTACACCTGTGAGCTTCCAAGACCCTGCACCAGCATTCCTACACCTGTGTGCTTCCAAGACCCTGCTCAAGCATTCCTACACCTGTGAGCTTCCAAGACCCTGCACCAGCATTCCTACACCTGTGTGCTTCCAAGACCCTGCTCCAGCATTCCTACACCTGTGTGCTTCCAAGACCCTGCACCAGTGTTCCTACACCTGTGTGCCTTCAAGACCCTGCACCAGTGTTCACCTGTTCCTGCATTACAAGTACCTGCACCAGTGTTACCCTGTACCTATATCCAGTAGCTGCTTCCTGTCCCAGCACCTGTGTTCCCGAGTCGCCTGCACCTGTGTTCCCGAGTCGCCTGCACCTGTGTTCCCGAGTCGCCTGCACCTGTGTTCCCGAGTCGCCTGCACCTGTGTTCCCGAGTCGCCTGCACCTGTGTTCCCGAGTCGCCTGCACCTGTGTTCCCGAGTCGCCTGCACCTGTGTTCCCGAGTCGCCTGCACCTGTGTTCCCGAGTCGCCTGCACCTGTGCTTCCAGTTACCTGCACCTGTGCTTCCAAGTTATCTGCACCTGTGTTCATCTGTGCCAGTGTTCATCCGTACCTGTGCTTCCGAGTTACCTGCACCTGTGCTTCCGAGTTACCTGCACCTGTGCTTCCGAGTTACCTGCACCTGTGCTTCCGAGTTACCTGCACCTGTGCTTCCGAGTTACCTGCACCTGTGCTTCCGAGTTACCTGCACCTGTGCTTCCGAGTTACCTGCACCTGTGCTTCCGAGTTACCTGCACCTGTGCTTCCGAGTTACCTGCACCTGTGCTTCCGAGTTTCCTGCACCTGTGCTTCCGAGTTTCCTGCACCTGTGCTTCCGAGTTTCCTGCACCTGTGCTTCCAAATTTCCTGCACCTGTGCTTCCGAGTTTCCTGCACCTGTGTTCATCCGTTCCTGCATTTCGAGTTACCTGCACCTGTGCTTCCGAGTTACCTGCACCTGTGCTTCCGAGTTACCTGCACCTGTGCTTCCGAGTTACCTGCACCTGTGCTTCCGAGTTACCTGCACCTGTGCTTCCGAGTTACCTGCACCTGTGCTTCCGAGTTTCCTGCACCTGTGCTTCCGAGTTACCTGCACCTGTGACCACTTGCACCCGCACGCTCCAGCATCTGCACCTGTGTCCACCTGTCTCTGCGTGCCTCAGTACCTGCACCCGCAACCACCTTCACCACTGCCTACAGTGCTTCCGGCACCTGCTCTCCAGTGGTCCAACTCCGTGCTTCCGGCACCTGCTCTCCAGTGGTCCAACTCCGTGCTTCCGGCACCTGCACTCTAGTGGCCCTACTCTGTGCTTTCCAGCTCCTGTGCTCCCGTGCCTCTACTACGTGCCTCCAAGTAACTTATCAGTTCCCAGCTTTCCAAAGACTTTTACAGACTTTCAAATGTCCCCTGTACCAGTTCATTATATGCAATAAACATTACCCATTTGTATCCACTTGCCTCCGTCCTGTTTCCATTGGGTTGTCAGCTAGCCACCAAGGTCACTCCCGGGTCCCAAATCCCCAGTCGTGACAGTATGCAAAAGCCCCTGGACTTGGCTAGTGACTTTAAAGTGGCTATGCAAAATCTGACAGCAATACCAATGGGAACCTACCACCACTCACTTATCCAGCTGCAAGAACTTTTGGCAAAAATTTTTCCCATAATAACTACGTTACTCAGTTACACTCCTGAGGTTGTGAAGCCCATCAGCTACAGCTCCAAAGTGAAAGGAGTCTCAGTGAAAGTGCCTGTGAAATCTGAAAGGCCTCCCAACCTTCAGAGCGAAATTTCTGTCCAGGGCAAGCGGAGGTCCCAGCTTTCAGAATCTGAACGCCAAAGACGCAGGTCTCTCCATTTATGTTTCTACTGTGGTAATCCAGACCACTTCATTGAGAATTGTTCACTCCGCAAGCCCAAGAACAAAGTGATTCTGACCACATCCAGTCTTCAGCCCCAAGTGGGGGTCCGCAGTCTCCAGCCCCAAGTGGGGGTCCGCAGTCTCCAGCCCCAAGTGGGGGTCCGCAGTCTTGTGTCCACTCTGGTTCCAGCCGGTTCAAGTACCTCCATTGATGATCCGGTTCCAGCCGTCAGTCAGGAGGCTCATTCGGTTCCAACCGATTCCGACACCTCTGGACCTCATCCGGTCCCATCCGTCAGTCCAGAGTCCACTCCGGTCCCAGCCGGTTCAAGTACCTCCATTGATGATCCGGTTCCAGCCGTCAGTCAGGAGGCTCATTCGGTTCCAGCCGATTCCGACACCTCTGGACCTCATCCGGTCCCATCCGTCAGTCCAGAGTCCACTCCGGTCCCAGCCGGTTCAAGTACCTCCAATGATGATCCGGTTCCAGCCGTCAGTCAGGAGGCTCATTCGGTTCCAGCCGATTCTGACACCTCTGGTTCTCATCCGGTCTTAACCGTCAGTCCAGAGTCCATGCTGGTCCCAGCCGGTTCAAGTATATTCAGGGATCATCCGTTGCCATCTATCAATCCTGAGTCCATGCCGGTCCCAGCCGGTTTAAGCATCTTCAATGATCATCCGGTCCCATCCGTCAATCCAGAGTCCCTGCCGGTCCTAGCTGGTTCAAGTACAATCGGATGTCCTCCGGTTCCAGCTGGTCCAAGTTTGTCTACTTCCACGTCTGTACTATCCTTCAGCCCAGAGACTCTATACTTTAACACAGATTTAGCTCAGTCCTCCAAGATGGAACTCTCCGAACAAGATCAAGCTCTTCTTGACCAATATATCAAAAATTTTCGGGCTGCCAGAAAACAGGCTGGTTCACAGTCGTCACCGAAGACTCAGTCCATAGATATGGAACTAAATTATATGGCTCTGTCTCCTTCCAAAGATTCCTTCGAGTTTTCTGCTGAATATCCCACATCTTCAAGGTCTGTACCCATGAGCTTAAGAGTTGGCTGTGTTTCTCTGTCTCATCCTCAAGTGGAACCTTCTACGGTACCTTGCCCCAACAAGTCTTCAGAAACCTCAAGTCAGAGCAAGGCAGTCTTAACTCTAGACATGGATTCTGATTCCGAGTATGATGAGGATTATGACTCTACCCCTTTCCTTGAAAATCCTGTTTCACCTTGCCCTGTCTTACCTCTGAGAAAAATTCAGTTAGATGCTAAAGATGGCTATCCGAAAGCCCCTGGATATCGAACAAGATTTAATTTGAGTCTTAGTGGTGCCTTAGCCTCAAGGGCCCGATCTTCTCGTCTCTCAGTTCCAGTCAAAAATACTTCAGTTATCCCTGATGAATTTGATTCTACGTCTTTCTCCAGTGGTCCTCTTCGTCCAAGTCAAGTGTTCCTTCCGGACGGAAGTCATCCTCATTATCGTGTCCAATGGAACGGGAATTCCGTTTACGTCGACGATGGATGGTCCACCTGTTCTGATGATGAGGCAGAATTGTGACTTTTCTTCAAAGTTCCTGAAGTGTCCGGTGGCCACCCGTAAAGGGGGGGTACTGTCACAATCCTGCCAGAACTCAGTATGTTTGTCCTGTCTTACCTGCCTGTCAGTCTTGTTTCTCAGCCTGCTGCAGCAAGATCTGAGTATTTGCTTGTAACGAGCACCTGGGTGATTCTGATTCAGCCATTAACTCTGTGGTTACCACTTGAAAGATACAAGTTCCCTGTTGGCCTCATCCAGAGACTGTTCCAGGTGTGGCCATTCCCAATCACCCGGATGGCCAATCAGTGCTGCTCTGAGGGGTTATCCTCCCAGCCCTGCATAGACACTTTGCTTTTGCATTGTTGTCAATAACTTGGAAGGAAGCTTCAGCTTGTGTTCCTGCTTAAGCTCTGTGGTATTCCAGTTACCCAGCATTTGTATCCTGCTTCCAAGCATTCCTACACCTGTGAGCTTCCAAGACCCTGCACCAGCATTCCTACACCTGTGTGCTTCCAAGACCCTGCTCAAGCATTCCTACACCTGTGAGCTTCCAAGACCCTGCACCAGCATTCCTACACCTGTGTGCTTCCAAGACCCTGCTCCAGCATTCCTACACCTGTGTGCTTCCAAGACCCTGCACCAGTGTTCCTACACCTGTGTGCCTTCAAGACCCTGCACCAGTGTTCACCTGTTCCTGCATTACAAGTACCTGCACCAGTGTTACCCTGTACCTATATCCAGTAGCTGCTTCCTGTCCCAGCACCTGTGTTCCCGAGTCGCCTGCACCTGTGTTCCCGAGTCGCCTGCACCTGTGTTCCCGAGTCGCCTGCACCTGTGTTCCCGAGTCGCCTGCACCTGTGTTCCCGAGTCGCCTGCACCTGTGTTCCCGAGTCGCCTGCACCTGTGTTCCCGAGTCGCCTGCACCTGTGTTCCCGAGTCGCCTGCACCTGTGCTTCCAGTTACCTGCACCTGTGCTTCCAAGTTATCTGCACCTGTGTTCATCTGTGCCAGTGTTCATCCGTACCTGTGCTTCCGAGTTACCTGCACCTGTGCTTCCGAGTTACCTGCACCTGTGCTTCCGAGTTACCTGCACCTGTGCTTCCGAGTTACCTGCACCTGTGCTTCCGAGTTACCTGCACCTGTGCTTCCGAGTTACCTGCACCTGTGCTTCCGAGTTTCCTGCACCTGTGCTTCCGAGTTTCCTGCACCTGTGCTTCCGAGTTTCCTGCACCTGTGCTTCCGAGTTTCCTGCACCTGTGCTTCCGAGTTTCCTGCACCTGTGCTTCCGAGTTTCCTGCACCTGTGCTTCCAAATTTCCTGCACCTGTGCTTCTGAGTTTCCTGCACCTGTGTTCATCCGTTCCTGCATTTCGAGTTACCTGCACCTGTGCTTCCGAGTTACCTGCACCTGTGCTTCCGAGTTACCTGCACCTGTGCTTCCGAGTTACCTGCACCTGTGCTTCCGAGTTTCCTGCACCTGTGCTTCCGAGTTACCTGCACCTGTGACCACTTGCACCCGCACGCTCCAGCATCTGCACCTGTGTCCACCTGTCTCTGCGTGCCTCAGTACCTGCACCCGCAACCACCTTCACCACTGCCTACAGTGCTTCCGGCACCTGCTCTCCAGTGGTCCAACTCCGTGCTTCCGGCACCTGCTCTCCAGTGGTCCAACTCCGTGCTTCCGGCACCTGCACTCTAGTGGCCCTACTCTGTGCTTTCCAGCTCCTGTGCTCCCGTGCCTCTACTACGTGCCTCCAAGTAACTTATCAGTTCCCAGCTTTCCAAAGACTTTTACAGACTTTCAAATGTCCCCTGTACCAGTTCATTATATGCAATAAACATTACCCATTTGTATCCACTTGCCTCCGTCCTGTTTCCATTGGGTTGTCAGCTAGCCACCAAGGTCACTCCCGGGTCCCAAATCCCCAGTCGTGACACTCTCTCCGCTCCTGAGTCCCACGCTATGGAAGATTATATTAAAGAAAGCCTAAAGAAAGGCTTCATCCGTCCGTCCAAGTCCCCTGTGGGGGCAGGGTTCTTCTTTGTTGAAAAGAAGGATGGGACCTTGCGCCCCTGTATTGATTATCGGGCCTTGAATCAGATCACCATTAAGAATTCTTATCCTTTACCCCTCATTTCTGTGTTATTCGACCAGATCCGTGAAGCCGTTGTTTTTTCTAAAATCGATTTGAGAGGAGCATACAACCTCATAAGAATCAGGCAGGGGGACGAGTGGAAGACGGCATTCAACACGCATACTGGCCACTACGAATATCTGGTGATGCCCTTCGGATTGGCCAATGCTCCTGCCGTCTTCCAGGATTTCATTAATGAGGTACTCCGGCTGTTTTTAGGAGTTTTTGCTGTGGTCTATCTAGACGATATCTTGATTTTTTCCAAAACTTTGACCGAACATAGGCAGCATGTTTGCATGGTCCTCCAAAAGTTACACGAGAACCAACTTTACGCCAAGTTAGAGAAATGTGAGTTTGAAGTTTCCCAAGTTTCTTTCCTGGGCTATATCATTACTCCCAAAGGTTTTTCCATGGAGCCTAAGAAGGTTCAAGCCATCCTGTCATGGGCACGCCCCACTAACCTCAAGGCCGTTCAGAGGTTCCTGGGTTTCTCTAACTACTATCGTAAATTCATTCGTTCATTTTCAGATATCGTGGCTCCCATTGTGGAACTCACTCGCAAGGGAGCAGACCCACAAGACTGGTCCCCACAGGCCGTTGAATCCTTTGAACGGCTGAAGAAAGCGTTTTGTTCTGCCCCCATTCTTCACCATCCTGACCCCCGGAAGCCGTTCTTAGTGGAAGTTGACGCCTCCGATGTTGGGGCAGGAGCCGTGCTCTCCCAGACTCATAGTCTGGATAATAAACTGCATCCCTGTGCCTATTTTTCACGGAAATTTTCCGCCGCTGAAAAGAATTATGATGTAGGTAATAGAGAGCTTCTTGCCATAAAATGTGCCTTTGGGTAATGGAGCCAATGGCTAGAGGGAGCAGAACACATGATCACCGTTATTACCGATCACAAGAATTTAGCATATATCCAGTCGGCCAAACGACTCAACCCACGTCAAGCTAGATGGGCTCTCTTCTTTACCCGTTTTCGATTTAACATCACCTTCAGACCCGGTCCTAAGAACGTCAAGGCCGATGCGCTTTCCCGGAGTTTCCAGTCTTCTCAGGACCCGGAATTGGGGGAAGAGACCATTATCCCGTCAGCTTTTATCTTGGCTGGATTAACCCAAGACTTGGCCACTCGTGTTCTTGCTTCCCAGTCCTCTGCTCCCCGGTCGACTCCTCAGAACCTACTCTTTGTCCCCAAGGCTCTGCGAGATTTTGTCCTCAAGGATTTCCATTCCACTAAGTTGGCTGGCCATCCGGGCATCACCAAGACCTTTGAAAGTCTCTCCACAGCAGTCTGGTGGCCCTCCATGAAACAGGACGTCACCCGTTTTGTCTCAGCCTGTCCGGTATGCGCTCGACAGAAATCTCCCAGAGTAGCACCCATGGGCCAGCTTCTACCCTTATCCATTCCAGACAGACCCTGGTCCCATATTTCTATGGATTTTATCGTCGACCTTCCTTTGTCTTCCCATTTTTCCACCATTTGGGTTACCGTTGATCGCTTTAGTAAAATGGCTCATTTTATACCTTTGCGCAAACTTCCCTCGGCTCGAGAATTAGCTCAACTTTTCATTACCCATATTTTCAGACTTCATGGTCTCCCCAGAGATATTGTCTCGGACAGGGGACCCCAGTTTGTCGCCAGCTTTTGGAGGGCATTTTGTTCCAACTTAGGTATCCAGCTCAGCTTGTCCTCCGGATACCACCCTCAGTCGAATGGACAAACCGAGAGGGTTAATCAGGCCTTGGAACAATATTTACGTTGCTTCATTGCTAAATGTCAGACTGATTGGGCAGACTTGGTGCCGTTAGCTGAATTTTCTTATAATAATTCCTATCACGTGTCAACCAAGACTTCACCATTTTTCTGTAACACCGGTTTTCATCCCAAATGCAATTCCTTTGATGTTCCTGTTAAATCCTCTCACTCAACTCCCTCGGCAGTTTCTGTCCTTAGGGACTCTTGGAAAAAGGTGCGTCTTGCCTTGAATCTTTCCTCGGCCCGTTCCAAAATGTTTTATGACAGGCACAGGAAACCCTGCCCATTCAGGGTGGGCCAGAAAGTCTTTCTCTCAACCCGATTTATCAAATTACGTCAGAAAAGTCATAAATTGGGCCCCAGATTCATCGGACCTTTTCTCATTACCAGACAGGTTAACCCAGTGGCCTTTCAGTTACAATTACCCCGATCATTGAGGATCAATAACGTGTTCCATTGTTCTCTTTTTAAGCCGGTTTCCACTCTCTTTCACCAGAAACAGTCCAGGAGACCTGTGATTATCAGGGGCCACAAGGAATTTTTGGTAGAACAGATCCTTGATTCCAAGGTTGTCCGGGGTCAACTTAAATTTCTTGTTCATTGGCAGGGATTTGGGGATGAAGAGAGATCCTGGGTCCCGGACAGACTTCTTCATGCTCCCAGACTTAGGGCAGAGTTCTTTAGGAAATTTCCGTTTAAACCTGGGGGTAAGGGTTCGGTGACCCCTCCTCAAGGGGGGGGTACTGTTATGACCCCTGCAGTCAGCTTTGGCGCTGACGTAAGGGGTTCTCTGCGCTCCGTCCCGGCTGTGACTGCTGTTACCCCTGCAGCCAGCTCTGGCGCTGACGCAGGGGGTTCTCCGCGGTGTGTCCCGGCTGTGACGACGCAACCAGGACGGCACCGCGTCAGGGGGCGTCGCCGCGTCTGGAGACGTGGTCGCGTCAATGACACACGCCCCCCGTCTGACGTCACGAACGGCCAGGAGTCTCACGCCCGGCCACTTCCTCAGCGCCCGCCCCGGTTGCCTAGGCGACGGGGGACGCCGGGCGGCCGGGCGGAAGAGGAAGCGCTCAACGCAGCCTCATCTGCCCATGGAGGCTGTGCTATTTAAACCCTGATGCCGGGGCACTCAGACGCCGGTTACAGTTCAGACCCAGCGTCCTGAGTGTTCCCGGTTCCTGGAGCTTTTGTTGGTTTTCCTGGGTGTCCCTCTCCAGCGTGATCCACCCCTTCGGCTTGTTCCTTGCCTTGCCCGCAGCCGCTCAGCTCCAGCTAAGTTACAGTCCTGCTTATTGAGTCATCTTTGTGTATTGTTACAGTCCTGCTTATTAAGTCATCTTTGTGTATTGTTACAGTCCTGCTTATTGAGTCATCTCTTGTGTATTGTTACATTCAGCTTATTGAGTCATCTTTTGTGTATTGTTACACCCGTGGGTGGTCTCATCCTGACACTGTTGTTACACCAGGCTCCTAGGGCCACTTACGGGAGCGCCGTGGGTACTCTCGCCAACAGGTGTCAGTTAGAGGTTCCCCTTGTTCATCACTGGCCTTGGCGTGTGAGTTGTCACATACATAAGACCAGGTGGCATCGAGGTGGGAGCCTGACTAACGGGCTCCCACGAACGCGGCTATTAGTGGTGAAGCTTAGCATCCCGCACTCACACGCCAACTCCATCTGGTAGCAACGGAGTCAGGTTGGCGAGGTTGCCCTCCATTCCCGATCATTTCTCCTACCAGCCAGTGCCACGTAGTGCCTCGCCAGGCAGCGTGGCACAGGAGATCCTAACACAGCGCAGATCAGAATGTAGAAACCAACAGCTATAGATCAAGATACAGGTACTAGCTTTATTTTATGCTGTTCTAATGGTTCCACCCTTTGCAAGCTGCTATCAGGGCTGACTCTACCATAAGGCAGCCTTAGGCAGATGTGTAGGCACCACAGAGTCTATCACAAGATGAAGGCTGTCTATGAGGAAGATATCTTTGTTGTGCTTGATGCAAGTGGCAGCTGCGGAGGTTCTAGGCCCATACACACTGGGTGACTTTGAGCTGAAATTCACTCAAAACAGCAGTGTGTATGCCCTGGGTTACGATGAGTGGTTAGCGCTGCTGCATGCTCCCGTATCATCGATGGGAAAGCTGTTCATCTGCTGGTAATACCAGCAGATGAGCGTCTTTCCATAGCGCTGTGCTATGCAAAGCCACCACCCCCGCGCGCTGTTGGTCCCGGGCAGGTGAAAAGCCGCTCAGTGTGTATGCACTGAGCAGCTTTTCCCTCAGCAATGAACGCCATCATCTCTGTCCATACACGCTGGGCATAGTCGCCCAGTGTGTATGGACCTTAAGATGCCAATTCCTCACTTTCACTTGAGGGGCTGTAAAGTTGGTATTGGTGGTGTCAGCTTGGGGGAGGAGGGGGGTCTAGAGTGCCGAGCAGCCTTAAACATGCCCTGGCTGTCATGCATCTTTTTGTGGATCAATAATCTACACCACCAAAATTCAGATATCATCATCAACCTTATTCCTCCACATTATCATTCTCTCCTATTCCAGCATATCCTCATCCTTCCCTGCTCTACTGTGTCATCATCATCCACCTCATTCCTCCACATTATCATTCTCTCCTATTCCAGCATATCCTCATCCTCCCCTGCTGTACTATGTCATCATCATCACCCTCATTCCTCCACATTATCATTCTCTCCTATTCCAGCATATCCTCATCCTCCCCTGCTGTACTATGTCATCATCATCACCCTCATTCCTCCACATTATCATTCTCTCCTTCTCCAGTATATCCTCATCCTTCCCAGCTCTACTGTGTCATCATCACCCTCATTTCTTCACATTATCATTCTCTCCTATTCCAGCATATCCTCATCCTTCCCTGCTCTATGGTGTCATCATCATCCACCTCATTCCTCCGATTTATCATTCTCTCCTACTCCAGCATATCCTCATCCTTCCCATCTCTACTATGTCATCATCATCCACCTCATTCCTCCACATTTTCATTCTCTCCTATTCCAGCATATCCTCATCCTCCATACCTTAACTGTGTCATCATCATCACCCTCATTCCTCCACAAAATTATTCTCTCCTACTCCAGCATATTCTCATCCTTTCCTGCTCTACCATGTCATCAGCATCTACCTCATTCCTCCAAATTATTATTATCTCCTATTCAAGCATATCCTCATCCTTCATACAGATGGTCGGGCTCCCTCTTGCTGGCGAATTGCCAGACTGTCTCCGCTGGCGATCCGCCAGCAGCGAGGCGCTCCATCTGGCTCCATCTGACTGAGACGCACGTGCGTCTCACATGCACGCGCGTCTCAGTTTCCGGGCGGCGGGGCGACGGGAACCCTGTCCATCTCCGCTTCAGGGAGATGGACAGGGTTAGGGGAGGCGGCGGGGGGGGAGCGGGGAGGTGTTGGGGACCCAGGGTGACCACCGGCAAGCCGACGGGGACCCGGGGGAAGCGCCGTCGGAAGGGGATGCGCGCGCATCTCGTGCGCGTGCGTCCCCTTTCGCAGAGCAGATGGCGGCTGGCGGGGGATGGCGGCTGGCGATTCTGCCGCCATCCCCTGCAAAGACAAGGCTGGCTCCATCTGTACATCAACTATATCATCATCATCATCCTCATTCCTCCATATTATCATTCTCTCCTACTCCACCATATTCTCATCCTTCCTAGCTCTACTGTGTCATCATCCTCATTCCTCCACATATTCATTCTTTCCTGCTGCAACAAATCCTCATCCTTTCCAGCTCTACCCTGTCATCATCATCCACCCCATTCCTCCATGTTATAATTCTTTCTTACTCAGCTGTATCCCTCTGGAATGAGGCCGAAGGGATAGAGCAAGCTGAAACTGGTCTAGGACCGGAAGAGTTGTAATAATTGACCTGGACAAAGCACAGTAGGACAGACATAATGAACTGCACAAAGGCACTGGAGTTGGGGAATTAGAGAGTTGGTTCTGGAGACTCGAAATGCAGGGTGCAGAGTACTGCAGAGGAATTACAAGCAAACAAAGTTGTACTGTGGCAACTGGCATTAGTCTAGAGGGGCTTTAAATAGGGCATCCTGTCTACTGATTGGTTGCTGAGGTCAGCTGAATGGAGGAAGCACCTGATTGGCTGAGTGAAGATCAGATGATAATACCATACGCCAGCACCCAGGAGGTGGCAGAAGCATCCAGGAGAGGTGACAGCGTGGGTTCTGGGAGAGATTGAAGACAATAGCTGGATTTTGGTGGAGCCCTGTGCAAAGCAGGAAGCAGCAGCTCCAGGGTAACAGGGTCTGATATGACAGGGTTGTGCTTGCCAGAATGGCAAACTAGATGGGCCAAGTAGTTCTTATCATTCTCTCCTACTCCAGCATTTCCTCACTATTCCGACCTTAGCTGTGCCACTGCCACACCTCAATCATCAACCTTCTCAATGCCATATATATAATACTTCATATCTGTTGCCAGGGATTTAAGAGTCGATCTCGATTGATTTTGTGGCATATCTTTCACTTGGCACTAGTTTTTGAGATATGCCTATGGGCCTGATTAAGACAGTTAAGTGCCCCCCACCTGCCCGCTGCCCGAATCCCATCACCAGCATGCAAAGAGAAGTGTACACGAAAAAGCAGGAGAAATGGGCGCTGACCATTAAAAAATGATTTCTTCAACGTTCGCTTGGAAAAGTAAGTCCATATTTAGCGCAGATCACTGAATTGGGGGCGGGCGCTGACATCATGTGATGTACGCCATAGGTTGGCATTGACAAAAGGTCAACATTAATATGGTTGACACAGGGAAAGGTCAACACTAGTTTTTCACGGTTTTTGGTGTCTATGCTGACATTGGTTGACATGGATACCGCTGCTAGGCACACTCATATATCATACCCTCCAACATGACCCATTCCATTCGGTACAAAATGCTCTTTTCCTGGACTTCCCTGCCAGTGGCAGTTACAGAAGTTGGACTCCAGCACAGTCCAAACTTCAGAGGGGGGTCACATCAACTGCCAGTGGGTCCAGGACAGTGATCTTTGGAGTGGCATTAGGTGTGGCTCCCCTTTTTGAATATTGGACTGTGCTGCAGCCCCACCTCTGCAACTGCCACTGGTAAGGAAGTCCAGAAACAGAGCATTTTGTACCTAATGGAATGGGCCATGTTGGAGGGTATGATATATTCTCCCTCTAAAAGTGATAAGTGAAAAGTGATAAAATGTTACACCACCAGCCAATCAGCCCTTAACTGTCATTTTTCTAACCCAGCCTGTAACATAGCAGTTAGGGTCTGATTGGCTGGTGGTTATTCACTCTCCATTTATCACTTTTCAAGCTTAGTACATCTGTCCCTAGGGGTGATTCAGTACCGCTTTCTAAGCAGCGGTCATTTGCTTCTTAGCGAGCGGCTTAACACCACCCACCGACGTCATGTGACATCACCCCAAGAAAACTGGGTGCTTCCCTGCTCCCGCCCCTACATGACCGCGGCCCTCCCTCCCAGCAATGAGCAGCCCGGCTAGAGTGTAACTTGTCAAAGCCATTCCCTCCTGGGGTCTGCACATACACAAATACATGCACACCACCCACCCAATCCGGCCCTATCTGATCCTTATTGAATCAGGCCCCTAATATATGTAATGGAGAAACAACAACATGCAGTGCTCAATTAATTATATGAGTAAGTATTTCAATAAAAGGCATTTAATTATAACATAAAAACACAAAGCACATTAAAAACAATAATTTGATATAGAATTGGGACCTGAGTGAGTATGGGTGCTGTAAACCTGCTCTGGACAGTCAGAATTCCCGGAAGGAATCCAATTGTAATCCAAATATGCCCGGATTTGGTAGGGAGTCACTGTGGATGTCCTACTTGATGTGGGTAGATGTTATCCGAAATGTTCCCTCTGCGGTACGATTGTACTTGCGATGTACCAAGATGACCGCTGTAGGCGTTCCAAACAAATGAGGGGCTGGACAGCCACAAGGGATCTTCAGTCAGTGCACCAATGTATGGAGGTTCAGTCCCGGATTGATCAAAGATGGGGGATCCCATAGGGATAACGGCCAGATGAATAGGCAGGTGAAGGGATAAAAACAGTTCAGGTCCCAGTCAATACCAACGCGTTTCGCTGTCTCTTGAAAAAGCTGTCCCTTTAGAGACAGTGAAACGCGTTGGTATTGACTGGGACCTGAACTGTTTTTATCCCTTCACCTGCCTATTCATCTGGCCGTTATCCCCACGGGATCCCCCATCTTTGATCAATCCGGGATTGCTCCTCCATACATTGGTGCACTGACTGAAGATCCCTTGTGGCTATCCAGCCCCTCATTTGTTTGGAACGCCTACAGCGGTCATCTTGGTACATCGCAAGTACAATCGTACCACAGAGGGAACATTTCGGATAACATCTACCCATATCAAGTAGGACATCCACAGTGACTCCCTACCCCATCCGGGCATATTTGGATCACAATTGGACTCCTTCCGGGAATTCTGACTGTCCAGAGCAGGTTTACCGCACCCATACTCACTCAGGTCCCAATTCTATATCAAATTATTGTTTTTAATGTGCTTTGTGTTTTTATGTTATAATTAAATGCCTTTTATTGAAATACTTACTCATATCATTAATTGAGAGCTGCATGTTGTTGTTTCTCTATTCCATTTGTTCAAAGGGTCTGACTAACCCCCTCAGCAGCAGCTCACTTTGAGGAATCAGCCCTGGTAAGCGCTCTATACAGATTTGTCTGTTTTTTCCCCCTAATATATGTATAATGTGGCCCAATGTGTGCGTGTATGTGTGTGTGTGTGTGTAGGGGGGGACTTTAGCGAACCGTTAAGTCGTGTGCACTTATTTGTGCACTTTGCAGGCGCAATACATGTACGATGGCCGATCGATGACATGCCGCCCAGGAGACATGAGGCCATAGTGGCATTATAGAAATAGATATTAGATGTACCAAGGCTTCTAAAGAGGACAAGTGGAGTAGTTGCCCATAGCAACCAATCAGATTCTAGCTATCATTTATCTAGTACATTCTATGAAATGGCAGAAGCTGATTGGTTGCTCTGGGCAACTTCCCCACTTGCCCTCATTGAAAGATTTGATCCATCTCCCCCAGATTACTGACTCAGGATCACTCAGACACATCTCTGACTGAGGCAGCAGCATCTCTCCCATGGCAACAGAATCCAGTCACGACCTATTTCCTATTGGTTGCCCTTATCGCCTTCCACGCCTCCACACAAAGCTTTTAGCTCCCATTGGCCAGTACCGCTCCCGCCTCCTGCCACCACTGGGTGACTATAACGTCACCGCAGCAGCCGATTGGCTACTTGCTGTTTCTCCCTTAGCGGGCGGGGGGAACCCCCCCTCCTCGAGCTGGGCCCGTGACGTCAGGCGCGGGGTCCGCCATTTTGGAGCGCTGAGTGACGGGCGCACCGGGGGGAAAGCCGCTGCTGCCTGCGTTCACCGCTGTCCGCCCTTCCCCGACCCGGTACGATGTCCGAAAACTACGAAGGGGACGTGCAGCTGGAGGAGACCGGCGAGGAGAAGCAGGTGATGGCGCCCTCCTCCTTGGTAGCTGCCAATAACACCTGTGTATCTGTGGTGTATGGGGCCCGAGGGGCCCTCAGTGACAGGCTGTGGGATGCTAGTGGGTGAATGGCCTGTCAGTGAGGAGGGGCCCCTGCCTGGGGACTGTGGGAGATGCCAGTCACTTTGGCCCTTAGATATATTGTGTGTGTGTGTGTGTGTGTGTATGTATGTATGTATGTATGTATGTGTGTATATATATATATATATATATATATATATATATATATATATAATTTACCATTTTTTTTTTAATGCAAAATCTATCATTTATGTAGCACTTTTAGAGCTGAAAGGGGGTAATTTACATGCCAGTGATGCCCGGCAGTGCACAGACTCACCCCCAATATTGCATGTTATTCTTGATGGAGGCTCCATAGGGGTGCATTCAGGAATCTGCCGTCCGAGTGCAGCATGGACCCCTGTGATCTGCATATAAAAACCGCTAGGTAGAACATAAACTTGATTGTTGTTAGGCTGCGGAATTGAGCGCGCAGCATTTGGGTTGTAGAGTCTATTTTAAGAAATTTAAGGGACATTAATGGCATACGTGAGTGTTCGAGTAATTTTCCAGTCTGCGTTTTGGAGATTGTACGCACCACAGAGCAAATATGTTTTTGCACCAGGATAGGGAGAGTGCGCTCTCCTGATGATGATAATGAGTGGAAGTCCAGGCGGACACATCTGGATTGTCTTACAGCTCTGCATATGGGAGAATAAGGCCATGTACCTCCATGTGTGTTTCTTAAGCCAAATGCGTTGGGTTTTTGGTCCTCTCAGCATCAGGCTAAATTTCCTACCAGACACTAATATGATCAGTCTGCTACATGAGCACAGACGACCAGCATGTCATGTGACATCTGAGGAACTTCCCACATATGCTGACAGAGCTCAAATGGATGTTCCTAAGCTTCTATGCTCCCTACATTTTGACTATATTTGTCAAATAACACTGGTAATCTGTAGAATTATCGGTGATTAATAGCAGCCTGAAGAAAGTTAATCCCAACTTTTGTTTGTTAGCGATCGCTATACTGCCAGACTGTCCAAAATAACCTCAACAATAACTGGGTGCGACTCTGGAACTTGACTACATTTGAATTTTTTAATTGTTCTGTTGGGCGCCCTCTAGTGGCTGGAGGTGCTAAAAAAAAAAATTTGAATTCCGCACATTAAGCTTCCACACTGTTGTGCCCCATACACATGGGGTGATGGAGCCTCCATGCTGAGCGATGTAATGTGGTACAGATCGCCCAGCACGCAATGCACAAGTGATGTGTGCTGAGCGATCTGTCTGGTGAGAGAACACTGGCAATGACTCGCTTTATAATGCAGGCTTAAATGATCTAGCCTGGCTTTAGCATTGTGCGGCACCGCATAGCTATGGCGCATACACACTGATCGATTTGAGCTCAATTTCTAAGCTATTTAGCTGGACCGCTTAGAAATCAAGCTCAAATCTCCCCGTGTGTATGCCCCGTTACTCTGTGTAAATGTACAAACAGGTCTTGTCCTTTATCAGGACCCTGGTTACTTTTCTGCAAAACTTTATTGGGGTAATGTGGGTTATATAATCCCCCCCCCCCCCCTCCTCATAGGTTAGCTTTACATTTTATAAACCCCTAATTACATGAACGAATATGGGTACTTTCAGTGCTAGGGTTCTGACCGTTCCTTGGCAGATCTGTATGAATCTGTACAAGAGCTGTCTGGTGGGGCATTTTTCTATTCCCCTTATTTTAAAAGCACCAATTATGTAGTATTCACTTCGGTTGGTCCACATTTAGTATGATTGGAAGCCACAAGCACTGATTTTTCCCTATTACTTTGACCATAAATAAAATTAATTGGTCCTGGAACACCATCTCAGGGCACCCCTGCAAGTGCTCTGAGGCACCCCAGGGTGCGGCGGCACACAGATTGGGAACCAAGGGCTAGGTGACACCAGGCAGGCAAAGCAGTGTCCTTGGGTCCCTAGCATCACAATCAGTAAGGCTGTGGAACTACACATTGAAGCATGCTTTGCTGATCAGGCATACTGCGATCTGTGGTTGTACAGTACCTGGAGTTCCCTGATACATCTGCACAATTATCATTTTCTGTATAGCAAATGTATCTAATAGCAATTCTATCTTTTGCAGATGTTATGAATAATGCAAGAGGGCTGCCAGGTGGAAAACGATTAAGGACAATTGAACTGGCTGACAAAAGCATTGGGATCATTGATTCCTATGCTAGACGGATACATAGGGCTTTGTATTCATGCGTTGTGCCCAACCTCGCAGCACGTTTTACCCGTGGGATGTGCTACGTGGTTGTTGGGCTACCTCCTTGTCCAGTTTTAGAAATCTGTATGTAAGGCGCAGTTCTCTCATTGGTTAGTGCTGGTGTCGTGCTGTGAGGCAGAGGCACATTGGAAGTGGTAAATGGTTTCACCGTATTGTAGCAAAACTGTACACTTGTGCTCATTCCTTAAACGCAGCCTTTAGATGACTGTACAAGGAGTGAGGGGAATCTGTTCCGTCAGCACTGGCCACTGATGCAAGGGGTCTGAATTAACTAGTGTCCTAACATGAAATTAGGCATTTCCCTTTAAAGAATTGATGCAAAGAATATATTCACATGAACCTTTTCAGCTGTGGAAGAGCAAAGTACAGTACTGTTAAATGAAATTGGGTGTATGTGGTTAGTACAGTACTGATAAATGAAATTGGGTGTACGTGGTTAGTACAGTACTGATAAATGAAATTGGGTGTATGTGGTTAGTACAGTACTGATAAATTGAACTGGGTGTACGTGGTTAGTACAGTACTGAAAAATGAAATTGGGTGTACGTGGTTAGTAAGGTATTGATGCATGAAATTAGGTGTACGTGGTTAGTACAGTACTGAAAAATGAAATTGGGTGTAGGTGGTTAGTACAGTACTGATAAATGAAATTGGGTGTACGTGGTTAGTACAGTACTGATGAAGGAAATTGGGTGTACGTGGCTAGTACAGTACTGATAAATGAAATTGGGTGTACGTGGCTAGTACAGTACTGATGAAGGAAATTGGGTGTACGTGGCTAGTACAGTACTGATGAAGGAAATTGTGTGTACGTGGCTAGTACAGTACTGATGAAGGAAATTGGGTGTACGTGGCTAGTACAGTACTGATGAAGGAAATTGGGTGTAGGTGGTTAGTACAGTACTGATGAAGGAAATTGGGTGTAGGTGGTTAGTACAGTACTGATGAAGGAAATTGGGTGTAGGTGGTTAGTACAGTACTGATGAAGGAAATTGGGTGTACGTGGTTAGTACAGTACTGATGAAGGAAATTGGGTGTAGGTGGTTAGTACAGTACTGATGAAGGAAATTGGGTGTATGTGGTTAGTACAGTACTGATGAAGGAAATTGGGTGTACGTGGTTAGTACAGTACTGATGAAGGAAATTGGGTGTACGTGGTTAGTACGGTACTGAAGAATGAAATTGGGTGTAGGTGGTTAGTGCAATTTCATTTCAGAGATCCAAGCTTGCAACACATGGTTTGCAGAACCGTAAGTGGTTGTATATAGCTCTGCTCTATACTGTAAGCACAAAGTCTTTACTTTCCAAAAATACAGCCAATGACGATTCAGTTTGTCTTCAGTTGGCTGCCATAGGGCTGTGCTGTACAGAACATCTTGAGCCTGAAGCAGGGTTGCAGAAAAGTTGGGTGCGCTGTGCTCAAATGCACAGAATGGGAAGACTCAGTGTTGCCTTTACTTGTGTGCGCTCGTTGCTGGGGCAAATGCAGTGAAACTTCACGTTATCCACACTCTGCGTATAGTCCACGCTGCAACCACCGCCTTGTTTGCTGAGAGATGTAGTTTGGCAATGGTGCTGTACATTTATAAGTGAATGCGTATTGTCAACATATGACACAGGACAGCCTATAGCACTTAGCATGGCAGGACTAGTGGGCAACAGACATTCATGCTATCTGTATAGTGTACTAATGGCTGCCATGCAGGGTTGTAAGCTGCAATGTTTTCTCTGCCAAACATGCTGCCTGCTACAACTCACCTTAGATTTGATACAGTACAAGGAGCTATGTACTAAATCTACCAGTAATGTAAAGGTCTGCTTATAATGTTCTATGATTTGTTTCAGGACTCTCAGGAGAAGGAGGCTGTAAC
Source organism: Crinia signifera (assembly GCF_055691185.1). Lineage (NCBI taxonomy): Eukaryota > Metazoa > Chordata > Amphibia > Anura > Myobatrachidae > Crinia > Crinia signifera. The sequence continues at coordinate 15,965,495 of NC_139228.1, read as the reverse complement.
CCCTGAGAAGGCAGAGGAACAAAAACTGAAGGCCAAATACCCCAATTTAGGGCAAAAACCAGGAGGCTCCGATTTTCTCATGAAGAGGCTTCAGAAAGGGGTAAGTGTACTGGACACGTTACACTGCAGATACATGCACACTTACACATTTTCTCTTATTCACCTGCTGCTGGCTCAGCTATGGCGCCTTGTTCATGTGCTTTTCTATAGAAGTCAGAGAACATCATGTACTGTGCATTGCAGGAACTGGAGTGTAACCTGCCAGCTATATATGGGCAAGTGACTTCACTGAGGCACAAGATCCCCAAAACCCTCTAGAACAGGCATGGCCGAACGATGCTCCTCCAGCTGTTGTGAAACTACAAGTCCCATCATGCCATGCCACAGTTTTGCTTTTGTGGAATGCTAGGACTATGGAAAGGCATGCTGGGATGTGTAGTTTCACAAGAGCTGGACGGCCACAGTTTGGCCATGCCTGACCTAGAACATGTCAGACTATATAGTGATGATGAGCTTAAAGTAGGGGGTTACTTGTAGTATGTGACCCAAACCTGTCACAGGTAAATAGAGAACCGTAACTCATCATAGTGACAACACTAATTAGCTAGTGCTCCCTTCTCCATTCACAAGCGTAAGAGCCCCAGCACCAATCAGGTGTCTGATTGTGCTGGGACAGGTGCAGGCAGAGTTGTCAGTCCTCCAAAAGCCGGCTTCCTGTTAATCACCTTGTGGCCAGCGATAAGAAAAGAAAAGTAAAGGTAGCAGGCCTTCACCGCAGGACGGCCTCACACATGCGTACTGTGACCCATACATATGCGCAGTCTATTGATGATCGGACGCATCGCAAATTCGCATAGCAGCGATCAGGTCCGGATCAGACCCACAGAATGTAACGGCTGATCAGATCCATTCGGCCCATCTAGTCGGCCACTTTTGTTACCTCAAACCCTATTTAATCCTTATTTCTTTGTAAGTATATCCTTACGTCTATCCCAAGATTGTCTACATTGCTCTGCTGTCTAAAGCCCCATACACACACACAGCTTTCTGAGCGATATTTCACACTCGTTGTAGTTCACGATCCGCGTTTATCCATCCTCTTCCTCGTCTGAACATACTCTAGATGAGGTTGTACCAATGACCTATACGGCACTGGGAACAGTATTCTAGATGAGGCCGCACCAGTGACCTATACAGAATTGGGAACCGTATTCTAGATGAGGTCGTACCAGTGATCTATACAGAATTGGGCACAGTACTCTAGATCAGTGGTTCTCAACATCAGTCCTCAAGGACCCCCAACAGTGCACATTTTCCAGGTCTCCACAAACAATCACAGGTGAAATAATTAGCTACACCTGTGGATCTTTTAAAATCTGTCAGTGAATAATGAGTGCACCTGCTGGGTGACCTGGAAAACGTGCACAGTTTCACAGACCTTGAGATCCGAGATTGAGAACCACTGCTCTAGATGATGTCATACCAATGACCTATACAGAACTGGGCACAGTATCTAGATGAGGTCGTACAGAACCGTGCACAGTATTCTAGATGAGGCCGCACCAGTGGACCTATACAGAACTGGGCACAGTATTTAGATGGGGCCGCACCAGTGACCTATACAGAACTGGGCACAGTATCTAGATGGGGCCGCACCAGTGACCTATACAGAACTGGGCACAGTATCTAGATGGGGCCGCACCAGTGACCTGTAGAGAACTGGGCATAGTATTCTAGATGAGGTTGTACTAATGACCTATACAGAATTGGGCACAGTACTCTAGATGAGGGCGTATTAATGACCTATACAGTGGAACGCTCGCTGCATTGGTGGCTGGTGTTCGGAACCGGAACAGCCGTGGCACGTCATTGCATCCGTTTTATACAGACTCAGGCAATGCAGCATGCACAGAATTCCGCCCCGTGCAAGATATTTTGGATTGTCTCTTATTATACATGTCCATGTAACACACGTGGTTAGAGTACCAGTAACTTAACCCTTGGCAGTAATGTGAACACGTTTACACATTCATGGATTGCCGGAGCCTGACTCTGGTGTTAAATACAAGGGCACGTGGCTGCTACAGTCTCTACTCCAGCCCTTTATTACTCCCTGCAGGTATGTTTTGTGGATTTGTTTAATCATGCACAGTTGAGTTATTTAATGTTGCTGGAGTGCAGTCCCCCAGCAGCACAGAGAATATCAGGTGATGAGTGATGTGTTAGTGAACACAGGGCTGCATGTCACAAGGGACGTCTGCTGGGCTGCACAATGTATATGAAGATAGAACAGCTCCTTTGGTTGAGAGTACAGGTAGTCCGCTAACCACCCATATGCTTGCTGCAGGCACCGCCAGTCAGTGACATCTCAACTGTGCAGGTACACAGGTGCAGGTACCTATCTCCCAATTTCTTGACAACTTCGCCTCCTGGCTTCCACACTTCCTCTCCTCCGACCTGCCATCTGTCATTCTTGGTGACTTTAACATCCCCTTGGATAACCCCGCTGATCCTGGCACCTCCAAACTCCTCTCTCTCTGCTCCTCTCTTGGCCTATCTCAGTGGACTACCTCTCCCACCCACATCCAAGGACACTCCCTCGATCTCGTCTTCTCTCGCTCTTGTTCCCTTACTGACTACACTATCTCAGCTTTTCCTCTTTCTGACCATCACCTCATCTCCTTCTCCCTCACTGCTTCCCCCTCTCCCACCCCCCCTCCCAAGCGCATTGTCTCACGGCATAACGTCAACACACTTGATCTTGCTGCCTTCTCAAACACGCTGTGTCCTCTTCTCGCCCCAATCGCCCTCATGTCCTGCCCGAACCTCGCTGCCTCCCTCTATAATGACACCCTATCTTCGGCATTGGACTCTGCCTGCCCTCCCTCCTCTATCCCTCTTCGATGCTCCAACCCCCAACCGTGGCACTCACCTATCACCCGATTCCTTAAAAAGTGCTCTCGCACTGCTGAGCGCTTCTGGAAGAAATCACGCTCCCTTGCGGATTATCTCCATTTCAAATTCATTCTTTCCTCCTTCAGCTCTGCCCTTGCTCTGGCCAAGGAATCCTACTTTAAGTCCCTCATCCTTTCCCAATCATCCAATCCCCGCAGGCTCTTCGCCACCCTCAACTCCTTGCTCTCCCCCCCTCCTCCAGCTCTTCCGTCCTCCATCGTAGCCGCTGATTTTGCTACCTACTTTTCAACCAAAATCTCCTCTCTCAGGACTGCCATCACTTTTGCCATGACCTCACCCTCTCCCTCCTCCCCTCCTACATCTCCACTCCCCTCCTTCCAACCCCTGTCCTCATTTTACCCCACCACTGCTGCTGAAGTCCACTCTATCCTCCAATCCGCTTCTCCCTCCACCTGCCCGCTCGATCCTATCCCCTCCAATATTATCCGTCGTCTCAGTCCATCAGTCTGCTCTCACCTGGCTCACCTCTTTAATCTTTCCCTATCCTCTGGGATCTTCCCTTCCTCCTTCAAACACGCTCTTGTCTCCCCAATTCTCAAAAAAACAAATCTGGACCCCAACTCTCCATCCAACTACAGGCCCATCTCCCTCCTCCCTTTTGCCTCCAAACTCCTAGAACGTCTGACCTATAATCGTCTCCTAAGCCACCTTACTGCTAACTCCATTCTAGACCCCCTCCAATCCGGGTTCCGCCCTTTACATTCCACTGAAACTGCCCTGACCAAAGTCACTAACGATCTACGATCGGCTAAATCCAAAGGCCTCTTCTCTATCCTCATCCAGCTTGATCTGTCGGCTGCCTTTGACACTGTTGACCACCCTCTCCTGCTCAACACCCTCCGCTCCTTTGGCATCACTGGCACGGTCTTCTCCTGGTTCACCTCATACCTCTCCGATCGCTCCTTCTCCGTCTCCACTCCGAGCTCCTCCTCTCCTACTACCCCCCAGCCAGTCGGTGTTCCCCAAGGGTCAGTCCTTGGCCCTCTCCTCTTCTCCCTCTACACCACCTCTCTGGGCACCCTCATCAGCTCCTATGGTTTTCATTACCACCTTTATGCTGATGATACCCTAATCTATCTCTCCTCCCCCGACTTATCCCCATCACTCCTGTCCAAGGTCTCCGAATGCCTCACGGCCATCTCAGCCTGGATGACCCAACGCTTCCTGAAACTAAACATGGCTAAAACTGAACTTCTAATCTTCCATCCCCCGAACATCCCCTCTTCTCCCACTATCTCCATCAGCATTGGTGAAACCGAGATCACGTCCACCGACCAAACGCGCTGCCTCTGTCATCATTGACTCCTCCCTCTCTTTCACCCCCCACATTCGTGCTCTCTCACAGTCTTGCCGCTTTCACCTACGCAACATCTCACGCATCAGACCATTCCTCTCCACTGACGCGACCAAAATTCTCATTCACTCTCTTGTCATCTCCCGCCTTGACTACTGCAACATCCTTCTCTCTGGGCTACCTCTCACCCGCCTCGCACCTCTCCAATCCATTCTTAACGCTGCTGCTAGGCTCATCTTCCTCTCCCGCCGCTCTACCTCCGCCTCCCCCCTCTGTTTATCTCTTCACTGGCTCCCCATTCCTTTCCGAGTTCTCTTTAAACTCTTCACCACCACCTACAAGGCTCTCTCCTCCTCCACAGCTCCCTACCTCTCTTCACTGATCTCTATCCACACTCCCTCCCGTCCTCTTCGCTCCATCGCTGACCGCCAACTGACCTCTCACCTAATCACCTCCTCCCACTCCCGTGTCCAAGATTTCTCTCGCGCTGCCCCCCTGCACTGGAACAACCTCCCGCCACCCATCAGGCTATCTGATTCCCTTACCTCCTTCAAGCGCTCCCTCAAAACCCACTTTTTTCGACTAGCCTATCCCTCCTCCTAACCTCTTTTGATCCTCCTATCCTGCCTCCATTCCCCTCCGTTCCTACTTATCCTATTGTATTTCGTTCGTCCACCCACCTATTTTTAGTATGTTAACTCTTATGAGCAGGGCCCTCCTTCCTCACCCTACCTCATTACCTCACCTGTGCTCCTGTCCTGTTCTTCCCTTCCTCTACCTCATCTTCAGTCTCCTTGACAATTTTGACACCTACTTCTGAACTGATGCTGATTTTAGTTCTACCAGCTATACCCCTATTTATACTGTATCTTTCAACACACCCTGTACGTTACCTTGTAATTTTTTTTTTTTTTGTTTTCTATGTACGGCGCTGCGGACACTTTGCGGCGCCTTATAAATAAACGTACTACTACTACTACTACATTTAAATGTCCACCCAGCTGTCACGTCAGGCTCATCCCATTGGGCATATGATGTTTAAGCACCTACAAATCATTAGGTCTACCAGGGTAGTACTCTGCATATGTCTATAGAGCAGGGTTCCCCAGTAGCACCTGTGTTAGACTTGAGATTTCATATGCATCTCTATTTAGAATAGAATTTTTCTGTCAGACTTGTTCTGCTGTGCAGGAAGTGTGTTGTATAAATTATATAGAATGGTCCTGCCATACTAACTTTACTGACACCTTGTATAACATTCCTGGAATGTCACTAGACTGTCGCCAATTGATGCGCTATCATAGTGTTGATTGTCAGCTGGAGACGTCGGCCACTGCTACGTATAGCCCAAACAGTATTGGGTAGCGAAGGTACAGGACAGGATGTGGCCCTCAGAAAAGAATGTGTAAAGCCTGTGGTCTTCATGTCATATAGTAACTCCCCGGTATGGACATGGGGGGTTATTGGTCATTTTAAACATCTGTTACAGGCTTAGTCAGGCAGAATAGGAACAGGAAAATAAGTGTGACTCCTAGTATTCTTTGGTAACCCGTCACCAGTGTCATGTGTACAGTTACCACCTATAGTTGCTTCAACACATTTGCTGATGTCTATTCTAGGCCTTGGATCTGTTGTGTATGATGGCTGACTAACCCACCTGTGGTATAAAGAGGGGGGAAATAGCGGCCTTTTCTGACATTATTAGGTGTAATTCCACCAGTTCAATATGGGGTCCGTTCTTCTGGCAGAATATATTCTGATGGTTGGAAAGTCCCGGCGTCTGCGAAAATGGGCGCTAATGGTCGGAAACTGCCACGAATTTCACAATACGGTGGCTGTTTCTGACCATACAGATTTGCCTCCGTAGGGGCAAATAGCGGCCAAGGATTGAATACCCCCATAGACCACATTCACTGGCCACCAGGGATATGTTTTGCACAAAAGTATATTAAACGGATTCTTGTCATTGGGGGTGATTCAATTGTTGTGCGTCCGCCTGCAGGGCTTCTATGTGGGCTGTTGCTCCGATCAGACATTAGAATGTTACGCGGCTGACGGGTTTGTGTGGCTAAACCCATCTAAATTTTGGGTATTTTAAAAGTCTGGGTTTGGGCACCTAAACTACAGACTTTCTTACAGCACCTGAGCTGGCCCCCCAAAAAGTGTGTACCGCTGGTAATGGGTGTCTTTTGGAGAGACAATTGAATAGCTCAGAGAAACGCCCCTATTCCTTTTGACAGTCAGCAAGCAACATATGTTCCGGTCATCCCCCAGTCACAAGCCACCATGACCATAGAGTGCATTCAGGGAGGACTAGTGAGAAGATGAAGAGCGAATCTTGTTGGCAACTCTCTGCCGGCTGGGTGACTCGGGGTCCAGCAGTAGGTGGCATGTGTGATGGCTTATGCTTGTCTTATATTGCTTACTTTGTTGTTTTTGCAGCAAAAATACTTTGATTCGGGAGACTACAATATGGCAAAGGCCAAGATGAAGAACAAGCAACTTCCGTGTGCCGGGCCTGACAAAAACATCGTAACAGGCGACCACATCCCAACGCCGCAGGACCTTCCGCAAAGGAAGTCATCACTCGTTACCAGCAAGCTAGCGGGGTAGTCTGCCGCTTCCGACCGGACTTGTCCACAGCTCGCTGTACCATAGAGCTGGGAAGGCGGACGGACTCTTGCATAAACTCGTCACCTTGTTAGGGCTGGTGCCTCATTCTCATGCAATGCCACGCTGGCCTTTCCTACCTTGACTGATCTAAGCTCCTAGTCGCTTTCCAAGCCAGCAAGCTGTCGTGTGATTACAGATTTGCAGTGGGTGATGGACAAAGTGTGTGAGGGCGCAGACGACTTGGCTCAGACCATTGCCTGACTGTTTATATATAATGTAAGATATATATATCTATGGGTTTTGCATTCCTTTTGTTTGTGTGACTTAGGCATGCTGGAGACGAGTCACATTGGGAGCAGTGATTCCTGGGACACAATTAGCCGTGTGGGGCCAGTAGTACAAGGCTTTGCATGGATGAGGTGACCCAGTGCAACACCACTGTATAAGGTAATCAAGCAGGTAAACTCCTCGCCAGATATGGGATCGCCTAGGCAGCCTGACGGATGTGGGGGAACATTGTGCTTCTGTCTCTTGTGCGCGTGCTACATTGTGGTTCACCTGTATCCTCGCTTCTGATTTACATCGGCCCCCGACAATTATCCTTATGAGCGAGAATACAGTACACCTGTCCCTTACACACCATGTAAGCGGCCATTTTGTAGGAGTAGTCAATATGAATGAAGGAGAGTTAGATCTCTCATTTGCCTTTGTTACAGCTGTCATTTATAGGGGCAGATTGTTCTGAAACAAACTGCTAGCGTAATTGATCTAAACAGTAATGTACAGTTTCGGAGATTTTACCTTTTTGCCATGTCTGTTTTATTACCAAGCTGTCAGAACAGTACGCACCACTCAAAGCCAACGTCTAAAAGGGTTGCCCACGTTTACTGGTGGTGGTAACTCCACAGCCTGCCTTCCCTTTGTTCGGAATATTCATGGATGATCTTGTTTCCTTCAGACCCATGACGTTTTATGTGATGCAGTCTCGTTTATCTACGCACAGTCTCTTGAGAGAGCTACAGGAAACCAAAATATGATTGGTTGAAATGACAACAAGCTCCCAGTTGTACAAATGCCACACCATTCAAGCAGGAGTCCGTGGCTTCTGCCAGTGCACCCGGTTCCTCGTCTCATTATCAGTAAGTACGCAGGTGTCACAAGAAGTGCCCCGGGTTTTAAGGTCAAAGGACACATGAAACCCTTCTTCAAGTAAATAACCATAAATGTTTATATTGTAATGGATCTCCTAAAATATATACTCAGTTTGTTTATAGTTTTACTGCGGTATTCTAAACCCTTTCATGATTAGGAATGTTTTCAGAACTGCACCTTTCAAATTCCCTGATGTCGCTCTTTCCTGCCTGGGGTGTCACTGGCTTGCTTTGGTACTTTTTTAGTAAGGGTGCCGGGTGGCTGACCGGCAGTCGGGATTCCAACAGTCATTACATTGATGTCGGAATCCCGACTTCTAAATGCCCGACAGACGGGCAGTGGCTATTCTCCCTCGTGGTGGTCCATGACCCCCATAGAGAGAGAATAAAATAGGTGGCGAGTGCAGCAACCCACTGTGTCCGCAACGTGGCAAGCGCAGCGAGCCCACAAGGGGCTTTGTTGCACCCACTACACTGTCTGGGCTAATGACTGTCTGGATCCCAACTGTCGGTGTGTTATACCGCACCCTTTAGTACAGTCTGGTCTGTATTGAGAAACAGAAACTGCCTCAGGCAGGAGAGAGGAACTGTACTGGTTTTGCAGGGTTCTACTATTATTATTATTGAATACTATGAATGCTAATACATTACCCATGGTTTTGGCGGCAGACTCTTATCTGAACAATCTCTCTGCTTACCTTTGGCATGGTCTTCCTCGCTTTATTTTGGTGCAGTATATAAAACACAACCAACAGAACGTGGTTGGGTTGCCAAGGAAAAGCAGCACCAAATTGAGCACAAACAGAGGGTCACCCTCCAGCTTAGGCCAGTCATGAATAGGTTTCATTACTGAAGATGGTTACTATGGTGATCAACCTTCTAGCTGTACGCTTTATCCTACAGTGCCAGCTGCACCACTGTTTGCCACTATGCACTACAGACGCCAAGTAGCCACAAGTCCATTATTTTGTGTTTTAAGGTTCAAGATCATTTAGTAAGAATTACAAAAATATTAAATGACCCAAAATACACACAAGTTCCAGTTGTTCCATGACATTTTGTTGAATCGTTTACTCCAGCATGTGACAGGTGTACACATGGTGGACTGGCTATGAATAACTATATCTGTACAGTAAAAATGTTACGTCAGATTTTTCTTTTCTTGATTTTATTTGAGCAAATATATACTTATATGGTGTATGTACAGAATTTTTGTAATTTGTATTACTAAAACCTGAATTTGTGCACTCAGTTAAGCACTTGCAGTAAAGTACGACGGATACGTACAAAATACCGTGTTTGGGTCAAACGCGTGATGTAAGATCAGGGAATAAGCACAGGGACGTTGAGAGGGCTTTGAAATAAAAGTGTAAAATAAGGATTGGACTGTGTTAGTGCACCTTATATACAGCCTAAATGTGCATGGATGGACGTATTACAACATCTGGTTCATTAAAGGTTATCTGCACAAAACTTGTTTTTATTGAGTAGTTTTATTTATAGCGTTGCAGCAAACCGACGGTAACCCTGAATCTATATGTATTCCGGTGTAAAGGCCCTTACACACTGGGCGATTTTGAGCTGAAAGCAACTCAGTTTTGTTTGAGCTGCTTTCAGCTCAAAAGCCGCTCATGGGCAGGGTAAGGGCACACAATGCTACACACAGAAAGGGCAGGGTGTATTTTAAAGGTTTTAAAAACATGCCGGGTGCGGCACCCTGCAAAAGAAGCTTAGAGGGAACACTAATTTAGTTCTGCGTTGGGCCGGTGTATCCATTTCTACTTTTGTAACTCGACCTGCCGGAAAATATGAAATGAGCCGTCTCCGTTGCTTAGTGTGTTCCTCCTGGCAGCTTGTGTTAGGCTATGGAATATATCACATTACATAACAAAATCGCTGTAAATGCCTCGTATAAACCAATTACAGATTAGCTGTCGGGAGAGCTCTTAAAATAAGTGCTCTTGACCTATATCATAGGTTTCTGGATTAGGCGTGTAATGCCGGTGTTAGGCCATAGCCCCGATGCACCTGACACAACTAACAAGATGTAACAAATTACAGGAGCTGAAAATCCGAAATAAGCTTTATGCTTAGTTCTCCTATAAATGTAACTCTGTAGGGGTTCACTTGCGCCCCCCCCCCCCCCCCCCATTTGTCGACATGGTTGAAATGGACAACGCATGGCTTGCAAAGTTTCTAGATTCACCTTTGGCTACGCTGATTGCCCAACAGGTCATCTGTGCTTGTTTTAACCCACACCCCATACAAGTGCTGACGCAAACGAGAGGATTTCCTATCATAGTAACCTGCGGCACCCTCTACACATGTTACATTTGCCCCACCTGCAGTGGGTATGGGTGCTGGAAGGTCGACACAAGCATTAGGTTGACAGTCAAATGGTCGACATGGTGTTTGACATTGTTGACATGTACACCACATCCCCTCACATGGCTCGCTATGCTTCGGGCATGTCAACCTTTTGACTTTTTATGTTTTTGTCGACCTATTACAGGTGCAATGTCTACCTTTTTTAGTGGTCTACTCAGTGTGTGTCGACCTAATGACTTTACCAATGGATCAACCATGTTGCTTTCTGTGTTAATACCAAAGGATACAGTGCCCCCTAGTGGCTTGGTGTTCATGGGAATAGTAGATGACCTGGCTTTTTGTCCCAAGCAATGGTATTTGCCGTTGTTTTATAGCAGGGAAAATCCTAAATAAAATCTATAAAAAAAAAAATTCTACTTTTTTTTTTTTTTTTTTTTCATGTTGTACAAAATGTACAATGATTTTTTTCCCCAGGGCTTTAAAAGAGACAGAAGTGGCTTATGGGTAGTTTCACATTCTTAGCGAATCTAGCAAACAACATACATGCTCTGTTAGATATGGCCCCTGCTTGCATGACAGATGGAGAAGTCTAATATATCTCCCTGTATGCCCAGTATCTCTGCAGGCTTCTGTGGGTGAACAGCAAACTTGTATTCCTGTAAATTCCAATTCATTAACCTTGAAGTAAATGTAATGTGGGTACAGCAGGGGTAGTGGTGGGCAGCCTCCAGTCTTGCATGATTGGATGCTGGGCCAGTTGGTTTGAGGAAAATAAAACATGACCCTTGATTTACATCAGTGGACCCCCAACAGTACGTATTTCCCTGGTAACCCAGCAGGTGCACAGGTATACTCCCTACTCACTGACACATTTCCCAGTCACCCATCAGGTGTATGCAGTACTCACTGACATTCCCAGATCACCCAGCAGGTGTATGCAGTACTCACTGACACATTTGCCAGGTCACCCCACAGGTGTACGCATTACTCACTGACACATTTCCCAGGTCACCTGGCATGTGCGCCAGATGTACTCCCTACTCACTGACACATTTCCCAGTCACCCAGCAGGTGTATGCAGTACTCACTGACATTCCCAGGTAACCCAACAGGTGTACTCATTACTCACTGACACATTTCCCAGGTCACATAGGTGCACAGGTGTACACATTACTCACTGACACATTTCTAGGTCACCCAGCAGGTGCAGAGGTGCACTCATTACTTACTGACACATTTCCCAGGTCACATAGGTGTACTCTTTACTCACTGACACATTTCTAGGTCACCCAGCAGGTGCAGAGGTGCACTCATTACTTACTGACACATTTTGGGACCACAAACCGATATTGGCTCATATGCTCAGTATCTGTGATAACTGGGGATCTCGGGATTTAGGGCAACGATTGCCAGTATTTCAATCCCGGGCTTTCAGGATCAAAATGTCCTGGGATTCATCTCCCTAATGGTAAGTGCCTGGTTCCTTGTATTCTAAATCAGTGTTTGTCAACCTCGGTCCTCCAGTACCCCCAACAGTGCACGTTTCCCAGGTCTCCACACAGAATCACAGGTGACATAATTAGCTCCGTGCAAACACATAATGATAGATAGATATAAATAAATCCACCCCGATAGAAATATTTCCACAAAGAATGTGTCTGCAGATAAGAATCACTTGGTCCATCTAGTCAGTACTCTATCATCATACAATATTTTTTAGTGGACCTGGGTCTCTTATTTAATTGCAATGGGTTGTTTAAAAACCTTCTGAACCTGTACACGGAACACACTGGAACTGATGAAAAGCTGCAGCCGCTGTATTGCAGCACTTTGTATACAGATTCAGACTCATTCACACACCGATGTACAGATGGGGCACATCAAATTCATCAGTGTAGTGGTTTTTATTGCAGTGCGATTAAGGCACACATTCGGGCCTAGAAGATGCTAGTTGCCGATTTAGTTGCACAGGGGTGAGGGGGGGGTGTCTGACTTTTGACTTCAGTTTTTCATCCTTTGGCCAGATTTGCACCTTAACTGTAGATAACCCGTTTATCTCCAGTTGTAATGCACAACAATGCAGTAATATGATTGGCCACAAGATGGCAGTGCAATGTCATGCCCATCATGTCTTTGTAATGCAGCTTGGTTAGAGTACATACAGTTCTAACAGATAATTTCCTGTTCATCGTTTGCTGTATCCTGTGTGATTTCCTGACGTATAATAACAGTTTGCTGCTGCAGAGACAAAAATAAAACGTATATTCAAGCATTTCTGTCCCTGCCTGTATGCATCTTTTTATATGAGACTATTTTGCAAGACGATCTGAAAATTACAATAAGATTTTTTTTATTACTATTATTTCCGTCGGTTTTTTTTGTTTTTTTTTAAATAGTGTTACTTGTAGTAGAAGTTCCTAAATTTAAATGGTATAGTGCAATGTAATACGCTGACGCTAAGTGATAAACTTTCTCTGGTCACTGTGCCCTATTGCTAACAGCATTTTGTTCCATGACACTCCTAGGGCATGGGAGAGGAAGAAACCCCTGGCAACAAGCTCGTAGGTAAAATTAAATTATAATAAATGTATAGGGAAGGTCAAAAACTTTATTGTCAGGGAGGTGCATAATTGGTAGAGATGCCACTGGCCACACTGATTTTTGCTCACACCCCATAGAAGTGGCGATGCAACTGGGTATTTCCTATCATAGGGGCCGATTCGGAATCACTCACAGTGATAAGAATACAGCCCCCACCCCTGATGGTCGGGATTTGTGCATGCGCATTTCTACACATGTGCAAACCCCGACTGAAAGGCTGTGGTGAGTTACTAATACCCCTCTTATACAAAAAATCCTGGATGAGACCCAGCATTTGGAACGCAGATCCAAGCCAGGTCGGATCCGGGATTTGTACCGTTTGCACTGCGGTGCCTACCTGCAGTGTAGACAGAGGCGGCGCTTGGAGATTGCATCATCTCTAAGCACCGGGACCACTATCACCCCCGCCAGGACCGCGACCGCCACGCTGGGGGTAAGCCCAGCACCAAGGTAAGCTGCTGGGCTGCCCCTAGTCCGCAGGCATCCATTCAACTACTTTCTGCCTCCGCTGCTGTCTGCACAGTACAGCAGACAGCACAGCAGTGGAGGCTGTGTGCAACCCCCTGCCCAACCTCCATGTTGACCGCAGGACCCTGCGGTCCGGAGGCTGGTCATCCCTATTGATGTAAACGGGAGCCGGATCAGATGACCCAGTGTACCCGTTTATACTGCCCTCTACCCAGGTTCTAGCCTTGTTCAACCCAGCTCAGGACCTGGGTAGAAGTCCCGTTTTAAAGGGAGATGCCTTTTTGCGGCGGTGTTAAAAGGGCTTTACTCACCGGGCCAATTGCAGGACATAGGGAAGGGCGGGGAACTCCCAGCATTTCATGAGTGTCCCCATGACGTCAGCAGACGCAAATATAAGTCCGTTCAGAAGGCAGGAGAAATCATTTGATGGTCAGTGAACATTGAATGATTTCTCCTGCTAGCGGCTCATGCGAGAAAATGTGTTCTTGTTACACATCCCCTTGCATGTTTACGAGAGAAATCGGTGACACAGGGGGGTGGGTACTTGGCAGTGCGGCGTCTCTGGTGCTCAGTAAGCTGCTATCCTCGAACCAGAAACAACCTCATAGTACCCTAGAGTAACCTCTGCACATGTTACATTTGCCTCACCTGCAGTGCAGCCTGGTTTTGTCCATTTGCAAACAGATGTGCCCTGCGCTCAAGTCTGAATTAGGCCTCAGGTCCCAATTGCAATTAAAAAGTCAGAATGTTTTATTTACTCTGTGACATATTATTATATTAAAGTTTGTGGACTTGGGCAGAACAATGGAATTGAACAATGCGCGTACCCGCCGGTCGTTCATCTAGCTCGCTGACCCCTCCAACATGCGGAAAGATGAAGGACCTGTTGTGAGTGGTTTGGCACACATCGTTCTGTGTGTAGGCATGATGAGCGATGTGGCAATGATGTGGATACGATTTGCAGCCTCTGGCCATTCACTCAAGCATTCTTTGTATGTATAATGCTTGGCTCGGAGTGTTCTGGATTTCAAGGGACGGTGGGTAAGAGATTGGATTGTTTATAAAATCTAAGCGTGTATGGCACCTGTATAGTTGTGGCGTATTTTGTTATACAACAAAACCTAATAATAGAGGATGTTTAAAAATAGTTTTCAGGCCAAAAAAAGCCACAAACTTTATTTTGAGCTTGATCTGACTGACTATCCCCACTGTGGGAACAGCGCTAGCTCTGCTCCGGGCTGCACTGGAGATGTAATGGTAATAGCGAGATCTCGCACATGCCCAGTACTGCCAGGACGGGTGAACGTATGATCGCTCATGCGCAGGGACGTCAGGGGTGCCGATAAGGACAGCCATTCATGCTGGGCATAATGGCTGTCCTTATCGACGCTGGGGGGGGGTTGTTAATACATTCAGCCGCTACGGGTGCCCGCTTCTCCACGTTATGCAGGAGAAGCTGGACCCGTTATTTTTAAATTGTTAGGGGCAGATTAATACAGACCCATTGGGTCAGTATTCTGGAAACAACACTTTCCATATAGAAAATCATTGTCTGCATTTTATCTATTGATTTTTATTTCGCTGCTGAGTATATAAAACTGCTGAGGATCAAAGAGAAGTCTCTTCAATTACAGCATATCCTTGTTCCAGCGTGGGGTTCTACCAGCACTAGGCTACCACTTTCTGGTGACAAAATAGTACGGACACCCGCAGCATGGGGTCTTCTTGTCATAAAGGCCCTTATTCTAGTTGTTTCGGATGGATGAGTATTTTCGGACAGGAACCAAGTGTTCTTAGCCCCGCCTTCCATACGGATCGCTCACACCGTCCGAATGCGGTAAGATGCCGACCGAACGGTCCGTGAGTGGATTTTTCATGTGAACACTTTCTCCATCTGTGGGAACCTCCCCCATCATTCGATGGTCGCCGACCATCGAATGCTGGGCCAAGTGGTCAGGCAGCACCGAATGCTCCAGACCACTCGGGCATTTCTCTGTGCAAAAGCAGGGATATGGGCGGGCAGCTGGCATCCGGCTATGTCAGCTGTCCGCCCCTCACACGTGCGTCACGGCTGCATTACCATAAGTACGCCCAGCGTTTTCATGGGAACGCCCATGAAACGCCGGGGCGTATGCAGATGGTAATGAGCCCACACAGCCCTTCACGCCCCTCTCCACCCCCTGTTCGGATTGTTCCAACCAATCGTTTTCTGTACAGAATTCATGCCGTATTCGGATGTGCGCGGCTTTCACACATGCGCAGATACGCCTCTGCACATGCGCAATCCGACTGAATCAGAATAAGGGCCAATGTCACACAGCACCACACTCTTCACTGCTAAATGTAGTAGAGGTCTTCTCACACCCCTGCTGGTGGGGTAACACAGTATAAAAGCTTTCAGTCATATGTTTTCCGGCTGCTGCACTACCGGTCACAGCAAGCACTTGCATTGCATAAAGTGTTTGGGTATGCTGGTGTTTGTAGAATTACACGTGCCAGCATACACATAGCTATCAGAGGGTATGTGGATGAAATGCCGACGGTCAGAAACACAAACTCTGACAATGGGCATGTATATAGAAGTAAGCATGGATTGAGGTGACACAGTATTGCCAGCCATCACCTTTGTCCAACTTGCCTGGAAATGAGTTACATCAAGCCAGAGAAGCCAGATGTTTCTGTACCTTATGAACTAGATCTCGCTCCTACTGTGTTATATTGGCAAAGGCAGAGGGCGGCAGAACAGTGCCCAAAAGCGGGATGCATTTTATCAAGCATGTCGGAAAATACTCTTTTGTCTGCAATATCTTTTTATGGCCACAAGATGGCAGACTTCCTTTATTTTTTTTATCCCACAGGGTTCTACAGTATATTTTCTGGTAAACACATTAATCACAGGCCACCAGCAGAGTGTTTAGGTCTGATATGAGTAGAAAGTGAAAGAAGCTTAACCCCCGTACTATACCAAAGCTTGTAATGGCACAGAGACAGGATGATGGCTAAGCAGAAGTGAATTTCATGCACATTGCAAGGAATGATGACAATAACTGCGGTTTTATTTATATTCAGCTTGTTTAGCACCATACAAGAGAACAAGATAACAAGTACGAGTAGGTTGTGGTGTGCAAACGTGCCTAGCCCTCGCTACAGTAATATTGCAGAGTAATAAAAGGATCTCTCTTCTTGCTAGGCTTCCTTTTAGAGCGCCGTACACTTCTTAGGCCTTTGCTGTGCTAAGCCATGTGGCAGAGTTGCCTACACTACCCGGTCCTTCTGTAAAGTCCAGTTTGAAGTTCTTATCTCCTGCTGTCCTGCATCATAAATCAAATCTCCTGTATTATATAATGCAGCCAGAGTACCACCAATGAATTTGCAAGGGCAGTGATTTGCTGCCTTCACTAGAACTGCTATCTGGGTACAGCAGTCCCTAATGTGGACTCTCGTCTACCTTATCTCAGAGGTAAATTTACTAAAGCTTCTTAATATAAAAAGAAGTGATGTTGCCCATAGCAACCGGATTCAGTCTATCATTTCTCTACTGAATACTAAAATTGATAGATGGAATCTGTCAGCCCTCTTCTTTTAATTTTTTAGAAGCTTAAGTAAATTTTCTGTGATTGTCACACGACCCACCCAGCAGACAGCAGTGTACCGGGGGGGGGGCGCAGTTGGGAGTCCCCCGGCCCGTTGCTACGGTGAACAGACGCTGTGTACATGCACACGGCATCAATTCACGGGAGAAAGGGATAGCAGTGAAAATGGGGTGTGGCCTCCTGGAAGTGACACACTTGTAGGCCACACTTCCTAGCCACTAGGCCACACCCCCTTAAATAAATACAATATTGCAGACAGAAATAATATTATTAATACTTGCAAAATTTCCCAAAATATATAGTTAATAATGTTACACTGAAATATCTCACAAAACAAGCACATATACGGCCATATATGGAGCTAGACACGCCCTTTGGGCGGAGCATGGCACGCCCCTTCAACGCTACAGCATGTAAAATTCTACTATCAACTATAATCTCCTTGAAACTAGTTTTTATAAGTAGGCAAGTACTATATGTATTGGTCACATCGCATGCGATCCGATCGCATGTGATGTGATGCGATTTGACCTGATTGTACAGGCACCCTGATGGGTGATTACTATGTTAAATGCACCACCATTGTTAACGCCACCCCCACTATCAACGCCAACCCAAAGCGTGGCAAGCGCAGCGAGCCAGCGAGGGGCGGCGGTACGCGTCCTCTGACATTTTCATACCCCCACTATCCACGTCAGCGTGGAGTTGATTTTAGATAGTGTGGCGAGCACAGCGAGCCACCGAGCCCGAAGCGTGGCAAGCAGATGCGGATTACATGTGAAGTTATCCGCATCCCCTCGAGATGCGATATTTTATTGTACAGTGCTGGTATTTGGACCCGAAAATCTGGTCCAATCGCATCCCATCGCATTCCTTTATTAGTGGTATGCGATGCGATGGGCGCCGTGATAATACACAAGTACCCTATATGTTATGTGGACATTACAGCTATAGATGAAGTGGTACTTGTGTAATTTCACGGCGCCACCGCGCGCACAGTCTCTCATGAAACTTGGCAGCTTGCCAGACTCTGTGTTTACTGTGCGCGTGCCGCTCTAGATGTAATGTACGTTATCAGCATACCGCTGGCAGGTCATTGTGGTACTTGTAGTTCCACAGTGCACACCCCGGCACACCGCTAACGAACGGGGCTTCTAAACTAGACACCCCGGCACACCGCTATTAAAGGGGGGTGTCCCAAATGTATACGCTAAAATTTAGACGCTTTAGCGTCTACATTTACACTCCGTGCAAACCGCTAAGAAGGGTGCACCTGAATTTAGACGCTAAAGCGTCTAAATCTAGACTCCCTGCAAACTGCTAAGAAGGGGTATATCTAAATTTAGATGCTAAAGCGTCTGAATTTAGTTGGGTCTAGGGGTGCATAGGGGTGCACTGTGCAAAACACTCTTAAACCTGTTCACAATGACACTAGTCGACGTAACAGCTGTCGACCTTGTTAATTCCACTATCCACGCCACCCCGAAGCGTGGCGAGCGGATGAGGTACGTGTCCGACCGACCTTTTCATACCCCCACAAGTACCGATGAAGTTGCTAGGGATTCTTTGCCTTTTCGGGGAACACTGGAATGATTCACATAGTCGCTAGTTTCCATGCAGACTGTCATTGAGTCAGCAGGAAGGAACGCGTGGCAGATGAGAGAAATCATGGTGAGTTTTCATGCAAATCATAAACAGGGCCTTTAGCTTGGGGGGCAATATCATGCTTATGCTTTTTAATTCTGCATGTATGGTGCGGTGACTCAGGAGACCGTGGCACTTACACACTCCATTCCTCCACCGGAGTTCACAGTATATGAAGACGCGGTGATGGTGCAATTAGCGTCCACCTCTTAATTATCCCGTGTTTTGGTAAATACAGCACAAATATACAGTAGTTATTGAGGCACTGTGCAATGTCTTGTACTCCTTCCAGATTGTTAAGTCACGATGTCGATCTCCAGCTTTGACCACGGTTGCAGGACTAGGATAACCCATGCAGCATTGAGGTGTGTGACACCTCCGTCTTCATTTCCATTTGCAGTGGACGGATTTGCAAACCCGTCCACTTCTGAATCAGGCCTTTGTGCAGTCCTCTGGTTTGGAAGCAGGTGCTGTCTCACGCCCCTCTCCACGTTCTCTAGTCCTTTTGCTTGTCCACTTTCTCTGACCTAATAATCACAGCTGCCATGAGTTCCCAGCAAGCCCCAGGACTAGTTATACGGCTTGCTAAAAGAATGGAGCATTTTGTGACCTTGTCTTGTGGTTGCCCATGCCTTGTGTTTTCCTTATCCATAGGCAAATGCAGGGGGGGGGGGGGGGGGTTTCCAGTTGCCCATGCTTTGTGTTTTCCTTATCCATAGGCAAATGCAGGGGGGGGGGGGGGGGGGGGTTCCAGTTGCCCATGCTTTGTGTTTTCCCTTCCATAGGCAAATGTAGGGGGGTGGGGGCTTTCCAGTTGTCCATGCCTTGTGTTTTCCCTATACATTAGCAAATGCAGGGGGGGGGGGGGGGGTTTCCAGTTGCTCATGCCTTGTGTTCTCCTTATCCATGGGCAAATGAAAGGGGGGTGGGGGTTCCAGTTGCCCATGCCTTGTATTTTCCCTATCCATATTCAAATGCAGGGGGGGGGGGGGGGGGGGTTCCAGTTGCCCATGCCTTGTGTTTTCCTTATCCATGGGCAAATGTAGGGGGGGGGGGGTCTTTCCAGTTGCCCATGCCTTGTGTGTTCCCTATCCATAGGCAAATGCAGGGGGGGGGGGGGGTTCCAGTTGCCCATGCCTTGTGTTTTCCTTATCCATGGGCAAATGTAGGGGGGGGGGGGGGGGCTTTCCAGTTGCCCATGCCTTGTGTTTTCCCTATACATAAGCAAATGCAGGGGGGGGGGGGTTTCCAGTTGCCCATGCCTTGTATTTTCCCTATCCATAGGCAAATGCAGGGGGGGTTCCAGTTGCCCATGCCTTGTATTTTCCCTATCCATAAGCAAATTCAGGGTGGGTTTCCAGTTGCCCATGCCTTGTGTTTTCCCTATACATAAGAAAATGCAGAGGGGGGGTTTCCAGTTGCCAATGCCTTGTGTTTTCCCTATCTATAGGCAAATGCAGGGGGAAGGAGGGTCCAATTGCCCATGCCTTGTGTTTTCCCTATCCATAGGCAAATGCAGGGGGGGGGGGGGGGGGGTTCCAGTTGCCCATGCCTTGTGTTTTCCCTTCCATAGGCAAATGTAGGGGGGGAGGGTCCAGTTGCCCATGCCTTGTGTTTTCTCTTCCATAGGCAAATGTAGGGGGGTTTCCAGTTGCCCATTCCTTGTGTTTTCCCTATACATAAGCAAATGCAGGGGGGGGGGGTTTCCAGTTGCCCATGCCCTGTATTTTCCCTATCATAGGCAAATGCAGGGGGGGTTCCAGTTGCCCATGCCTTGTATTTTCCCTATCCATAAGCAAATTCAGGGTGGGTTTCCAGTTGCCCATGCCTTGTGTTTTCCCTATACATAAGAAAATGCAGAGGGGGGGTTTCCAGTTGCCAATGCCTTGTGTTTTCCCTATCTATAGGCAAATGCAGGGGGAAGGAGGGTCCAATTGTCCATGCCTTGTGTTTTCCCTATCCATAGGCAAATGCAGGGGGGGCTCCAGTTGCCCATGACTTATGTTTTCCCTATCCATAAGCAAATGCAGGGGGGGGGGGGGGGGGGTTTCCAGTTGCCCATGACTTGTGTTTTCCCTATCCATAAGCAAGTGCAGGGGGGATTTTCAGTTGCCCATGCCTTGTGTTTTCCCTTCCATAGGCAAATGTGGGGGGGATGTGGGTTTCCAGTTGCCCATTCCTAGTGTTTTCCCTTCCATAGGCAAATGTAGGGGGGGTTTCCAGTTGCCCATGCCTTGTGTTTTCCCTATCCATCAGCAAATGCAGGGGGGGGGGGGGTTTCCAGTTGCCCATGCCTTGTGTCTTCCTTATCCATAGGCAAATGCAAGGGGGGAGGGGGGGTTTCCAGTTGCCCATTCCTAGTGTTTACCCTTCCATAGGCAAATGTAGGGGTTGTTCCAGTTGCCCATGCCTTGTGTTTTCCCTATCTATAGGCAAATACAGGGGGGGGGGGGGGTTTCCAGTTGCCCATGCCTTGTGTTTGGGGGCGGGGGGTGTTTCCAGTTGCCCATGCCTTGTGTTTTCCCTATCCATAAGCAAATGCAGGGGGTTTTCAGTTGCCCATGCCTTCTGTGTTCCCTATCACATTATTTAGCCTTATTTTAAGATTGTTGTCACCATCCATTGTCTCTCTGTCTTGGACTTGCTACCACCCATCTGCCCTACTGTAGTTCTGATGTCAGGATTAAGTGCTGAGGATAGCCGAATACCTGAGGGCAGCCACAAGAGGAATGCATGCTGTTGTAGACCCAGGATCATGGTGAGACAGAGAACGTGGGTCTCCAGGGGTGGATCGGCTGATGCGCTCTTCCCCGTCCTTGTGATCTTGCTGCCTCAGTCTTGTCTGACATCCTTTGCTGTGTCTGCTGGTAGTGACCCCTGCGTGACTGATGACCTGTCTTATGTTTCCCCTTGAGCTATGTGACTGCTGCTGCGGGCCCTGACCCCGGCCTGTCTATTGTTTGGTTGTTACCATGGTTACTGTATCTCTTTTAGCTTGTACATATATCATGTACTCTTCCTAAATGACTCCTGAACCTACCTACCCTGACCATTTATGCTGGCTCCTTTCCCATGAGGCCATTCTCCCTCAGTTACTGATCAGCGATCCAACAGGTGGTTTACTCTAATAGTGTGCAATCTCCGTGCAGGCCCCTCCCTCAGGGGCCCACAGAGCCAGCACTCTAGCATGGTGCCAGAATTTACTGTGCATGCTCAGATCTCCAGCTCCATTCTTCAGGTGATTTC
Organism: Crinia signifera; assembly: GCF_055691185.1. Lineage (NCBI taxonomy): Eukaryota > Metazoa > Chordata > Amphibia > Anura > Myobatrachidae > Crinia > Crinia signifera. The sequence continues at coordinate 15,943,581 of NC_139228.1, read as the reverse complement.
ATCAGTGGCATCTGCCAGCTCAATACACTGAACGAGTGCCGTGACTTGGCATATGCCAACTGCCATCTCCTGATGATCCACACACCATGATATCCTCATTGGCATAACTAGGATTTAAGGCACCCCCACCGCCAGAAATGTTTAACCTGCCCTCCTGGTACCTTTTCGTTGACAGAGGATCGGGGGATTCCCTGTGACAGCCGTCTCCTAAACTGTCCCTCCCAAAATGACCACTGTCTCCTCTAGCATCCGTAATAATTGTCTTCTCTGAGGTGGCGGCCATTTTGGTAGGGACACTTTCAATGGGGACAGGCGATCCAGGTCGTCCGACAAGTATCGGCACGGCTGTAGCAATAGCCCCATCGCCCACAGCTAACTAGCACCTCTAAGCCACCACTGCGTCTGCGCGGGCTATTCCTAAGCCATTGGAATTGGTTGTAATAACTTCCGCAAGTGTGTATTCCACCAGGTACCAGAAAGAAAGGGCATTGATAAAAGGGAATTTGCCCTGTAAGAGGTCCTGTTGGCTCTGCCTGGCCACGAGAAGTGGTTGATGCTTATCGATGGGGTCTGTCAGGGGTCAGACCTAGCGTAGGACAAGAGCACGTTGCCATTTGGAAGAACATTAGTGAAAAGCCGGCGATGGATATTTGGGGTTGTTCATGTTCAGCAGCTGCTCATTGTGTCTCATCCCTCGCTGTATAGATCTCACAGTAATGATTTCTGTCACTGGCGAGGCACCAGCTAATTAACTCAGCGGGTATAATTGATGGCTTGTACAGACATTCGAGTAGGATGCTGATGTCAGTCTGCACTCGTAAACAAAACGCTGGAACGTTGTGTCCCTGCCTCCTTTTGTGTGTACAGATAGACAAACACTTTGCCGCTTCGTGGCTGGGTAGCTGTGTACATAGACTTCATCCGCACTCCACGTGTAAAGCCTCCCACGCTGTCTCTTGTGGTCAGGGGACTATTTCCAAGATGAACATTCATGGTCGGACTAAGTAAAGAGTTTGGCTTCGGAACCAAATTCTATTGGTTGCCTCCCGAGATGTTATTTTGGCAATGGTGGCGCACCACGTAATCTCATTTGTGTGGGGAATTCCTCGGTTTCCCAGCTCTGGGCGGTAACTCTCATGCCGTGACGTACAGTTTATATTACGCTCACCGGAAACTCTGGATGGCCAATGATCACGTTGAAGTTTCTATGTAGAATGGACCATGGACCCCATTCAAACCAGATATAATCAATGTGGACTTATTTATTATATATGGCCATAATGGCCCACCACCTGATCCAAAAGGTGAGCAGGCACCTATATCTAAGTACTGAACAGCAGGATCCCATGGAGCAAAGTTATCAACAAGTGATGAAACTCCGAACTGTCCTTCCAAACACATGACAACAGCTGACTGGATGGAGCAAGATTTATCATACATAATGAGTTTTAGCATTCACAATGAGTTTTATTACGAATTGATAAATGAGCCCCCTATTGTCATTGGATGATCGCTGTGTATGATGTCATTATACAAGAACAATTTCCTCCTGTCCAGCACGGCATCAGATCGGGATTAGGAATCTGGATTAGCAATTGTTGGTGCACAAGACACCAACCAGTCACAGGGTCCTCCACATACAACCACTAAAGGTCTGAAATGCGTTGAAAAGGTTGATGAAAAAGAAACTGCCGGGGGAGCCCGGCAGTGGAATTCAACTGGTCGCAGGAGCATGTTCCTGCGACCAGCGATCACTATGGGGTAGAAAACGGGAGCGCGCACCCGGCGATATATCGCCGGTACACACGACCATATTGCCCGCGATATTAGACAAAATCGCCGCCGTGTGTACACAGCCTAACCCGGGAATTTCAAAAAAGCTGCTGATCACTGATCTATAAGATGTATAGGAAATAACAGCAAAGTCTGGCTTTTTACTTTTCAATTTTTATTATTCATTTTTCAACTCTAATAATTCCCTAACAAGCCGCCACTAACCCACGAGCCTAGCCGGACGGCAGTGGCCCGCATCTGGCAATAAAGGGCCATTGTATCCTCCCAATTACGCTGCATGAGTCAGTATGTTCAGGCTGTGCTAATTAAATTTGCTCACGATAAGTGCTTAATATACAAAGTGTGAGTCATGTCTTCTGAGTACGGTATGTTTTATTACCGTGTGAAATATAGATTCCCTACATGTAAATACTGATTGTGCCCATATTAGTCAGGCTTGCATCCCGGAATAAGCACGTGATAACGCAACTGGCATTTGGGAAACTTCCCTTCCTCTTTCACAATCACAGATGTGCCAGGCGGACAGGATCAGTGCCCTTTCAGAGTTGACATTCTGAGACTTAAAGCAGTGGCATAACGGATTCGGTATAAAATCCCGAATGGGTCATAATACCGACAAGGTCAAAATCCCAACATTTAAAATTGAAAAGGACAATATCCCGACATTTAATATCCCGACATGGTCAAAATACCGACCTATAGTATGTGCAGGTGAAATAGTCAACAAGACTTTCCGTTGACAGGTCGCGAGGTCGACATGGGTTTTTCACTGTTTTTTTTTTAACTGAATGTCGACACAGTCGACATGGACACAGTTGGAAGTGAACCGAAGGGCCTTCTGAGTGGGCGATGATGCACTTCCGACCCCCTCCGCCACCCGTGGCACTTCCGACCCCTCCCCACCAGCAGCACTTCCGACCCCTCCCCCACCTGCAGCACTTCCGACTTCTCCACCCGCGGCACTCCCCACCCCTCCATCTGCAGAACTCACCCTGGTTTCATCGGCGGTGGTCCGGGTCCCCCTCATCAGGGCCGACAGTAGAATTTTTGGGGCCCTGTACACTGATAGTGTGTACACACAGTTAGATTTAGCTTCCGATGTTCCCGATATAGGGAATATCGGAAGCCAAATCGCATGGTTTTTTAGGGCTTGCGCTCCCGTGTGAGCGCATATCGGCAGCCAGATAGAGAGGGCAGGCAACACTATATAGTGCAGATCTGCACTATATAGTGTAAATTGTGCCCATCTGTCATGCCGTGAGATGCGAGTCCCGATGCGATCTGATCATGTCGGGACTCGCATCTCACGGCAGTATCTGCCGTATGTACACACCTTGAGATTTCTGTCCGTCCCCCCCCCCCCCCAAACACACACGTCCCCCCCCCCCCCCAACAGATATACAAATGTCCGGACCCCAATTCTAATGGTCATGCCATCTCACCTCCCTCCACACTCAGCTCCAGAAGATCTTTCGCCGGGTGCCTGCCCTGCAGTGCACAAAAGACGGCAGAGCAGGAGCAGCCAAGGTGCAGGACAGCCGGCAGTACAGGGTGCATTCACAGTACAGGCGCCCGCCGCCAAGCTGCCTTACAGATGGCCGAGATGAGCAGCCGCAGACACTGATGGCACACACAGCAGTACAGGTGGCCGAGTGGATGGCTGTCTGCGGCGCACAGATATTACAGCCGGCCGCGGAACAGTATTGTACAGGCGGCCGGGACAGTATATATGTCTCTGATGCTACATTCATGCCTCTGGGGCCCCTAAGATCGACGAGGCCTGTCACAGTTGTCCCCCTTGACTCCCCCTGTCGCCGGGACTGTCCCTCATCCATTGGTGGCAGCAGAGTAAAAAAAGAATTTCAAAATGGCCACGGCCAGCCAGCCAATCACTGCTTTCTGTGTCATTGCCCCGCCCCCTAGAGCTGGCTATATTAGCCAGCTTGAGACAAGGGGCAGCCAGTCTGATGGCGGAGGAGAAGCAGAGAAGAGCTGCAGAAGAACAAGTCCTTGAGGGCAGCAGCCATGCAAAAGAGCACCGCCACCCCCAGGTGAAGAACACAGACGAAGATGCTGAAGCCCTGGGAAGTGGCAGCCATGCAAAGGTGCTTAAAAGGCCGTTGCCCCAGGTGACGATGCCGCAGAAGCCCTGTAGTTTAATCAAATATTTTAAAACCCCTGTTTCTGTTTTTATTTTAATATTTCCTTTACAGGGGGGGCTATAGGTACCACTTAATGCCCCACATGCTGGTACCTGTGGTTCTCCCAAGGACCAGCATGTGGGGCAGACTTGCTGGGACCTGTAGTCCTACTGTAAAACAACATTGGGCTGGGAATTATACAATAGAAGTAGACGTACACAAATAGCATACTTGCCTACCTGACCCTCTCCCTGAGGGAGAACATGCTCTGTTCCTGGACTTCCCTAGTAATGTTTTGATTGCCATCACCTGTGGTGAAACAACTTTCTAATCAATTACCTAGCTCCCCACAGGTGATGGAAATCATACATTACCAGGGAAGGGGCAGACTAGATGGGCCAAGTGGTTCTTATCTGCCGTCAAATTCTATGTTTCTATGAAGTCCAGGAACAGAGCATTTTCTCCCTCATGGAGAGGGCCAGGTAGGCAAGTATGTTCCAGAGCAGTGGTTCTCAAACTCGGTCCTCAGTACTCCACACAGTTCACGTTTTCCAGGTCACCCGACAGGTGCATTCATTACTCATTGACATGATTATGTAATTATTTCACTTGATCCTGTGAGGAGGCCTGTAAAACATGCACTGTGTGGGGTCCTGAGGACCGACTTTGAGAACCTGTGTTCCAGAGCAATCAGCCCCATGAAGCAAAGATAAGAAGATTGCGCATTCATTTGGAAACCTAGTAATAAACAAGACTTTGGTCCAGTAATTATTGTAATAAAATATATATATCTTACAATTCGCATTGTCTGTTTTATTTATTTTACTGTTATGGTATGTTTAAGGAACTACATGCAAGACAGTCTGGCAGTTGTAGTTCCAGAAGCTCCGCAACCATGGGATGGCCAAAGCTGTCAATGGCTGCTGGGATTTGTAGTTCCACAAGCATATGTCGACAAGCAAAACATTTAATTTCCCCCACAGAGGGAAGAGCAGCGTTAGGGCTATATCACACGCTCCGCCTCCTGTCGGGCGGCGAAATCCGGCACGGCCAGGAAGCTGTGCCGCACACAGTAGTTTACAATGGAGGGGATGGCCATAGCCCGGCAGCCGTCACTTCCAGTGGTGGGATCCGGCTGCAATCGGGCGGCCAGGCCGTGGCCGTCCCTTGTGAATAGACACATTTGTGTCCATTATTAACTGTTGTGTGTGGCACGGCTTCCTGGCCGTGCGGGGTTTCGCCGCCCGGCAGGAGCCGGAGCGTGTGAAATAGCCCTTCAGTATATAGCATACGCTATCATACCATGTGCCCGTGTGTCTGTGTAAATGTGCTCTCCCAGGAATAATCTATAGCAGTACTGTGTTTCCCGGATGTGTTATTTCCATACAGCTGTAATGTTGTATGTTACTGCTCTCCGCAATCATGTGATGCCCCTTGTTCCTCGCTGAAGTGGGGAATGGCTGCTCATGAGATATTTGTTTTACTCTCACGTTGTTTGCTCACCTGATGGGTAACACAGTAAGTGCCTCTTATGGCGTTATGCTGGGATTGGTCCTGAGCTTCATCTGTACAATGACTGGGAGAATGAAGACGCTCTAGGCCTAGTACAGCGTTTTTCAACCACCACCAGTTTGACTGTTATTCGGCGGTCTCTTTTTTTCATGTGAGGTCCAAAGTATTTTATTTTTATTACCTGTGGGGACTAGTGTGATTGTTCTTTCATATAGGGGCCAGTGGGGGTTATTTTTTCCTGCGGGGGCCAACGTGTTTTTCTATGTGGGGGTCTGATGTGCCTTGTCAATTTTAAAATCCATGGTGCCACAACAAAGCCACATGTGGATCTACACCATTACTGATTGGCCCCGTGTCAGCTATAAGGGTAAATTTACTAAGATGGTTCTATTGAAGATGTGATGTTGCCCATAGCAACCAATCAGAATCTATTTAAACAGTGTCAGTATTAGTACTTGGTAGTAAAATATCATATAATGCCAACGCAGTTAAATAACTTTACTACTGTGTTGGCATTTTTAAGTCGACTAGATGCTGCTGACGTTTTGACTGGCCTCCGCACACTGACGACAGGCAAGTGGGAGCAGTGTGTCTCAACACACATAGGCCCTTATTCAGATCTGATCACAGTACAAATTTGTTCTCAAGATGGGCAAAACCATGTGCACTGCAGGTGGGGCAGATGTGACATGTGCAGAGAGAGTTAAATTTGGGTGGGGTGTGTTGAAACTGAAAGATAAATTGCAGTGTAAAAATAATGCAGCCAGTATTCTCACACAAATCTAACTCTCTCTGCACATGTTGTTACATCTGCGCCCCCCCCCCCCCACCACCACCACCACCACCCCTGCAGTGCACATGGTTTTGCCCATTTTAAGAACAAATTTGTACTGCGATCAGATCGGAATAAGGGCCATAAAATGTCCTTATATTTGGCTGTATTGCCATTATACAAACCACCTTTCTTTCCTCCTCTCCACAATCCGGAATGCCCTATAGCCTGGGGTAATAATGACTGTCCTCGTCTAGTTTTCATCTTCATTTTCCTTGTTACCTAATTACCAGTCTCTCATGAAATCTAGGACAAGATAAAAATAAACTCTTCCCATTGATTTCACATTAGAAATGAGGATTGCATACCTCCCAACAGTCCCGATTTTAGCGGGACAGTACCGATTAACAGGGACTGTCCCGCTGTCCCTCCCGTGGCCGGCAGTGTCCCGCGGTAAGGGGGGGCTGTTGGGAGTCCCCCCTGTCGGCTGCTAAACAGCGGGGAATAAACGCTGTGCGCATGTGCACAGTGTCTATTCCCGCAGCCAGGGGGCTGGGGGCATGGCTAGAGGCTCACAGAGCCTCTGGGTCATGCCCCCATAGTGTCCAAATGGGGGCGTGGCCTCGTGGAAGAGTCGCGAGTATAGGGGGCCTAAATTAGACCACGCCCGGGAAATTTTCGACGCGCCTACGGCGCACATCAAGTCGTCCCGGGTCCACCTCCTCCAAAGTTGGGAGGTATGGGATTGTAACTTTGTTCCCAGAGATCTCGATGTAACTACAGTGGTAGCAGGACCACCCCTGGTCCTCTCTACAAGGAGCTTAACATAGACTGGGCTGCAATGGGAGGGACATGGAGGGGCTTCAATGGGAGGGACCTGGAGGGGGCTACAATGGGAGGGATATGGAGGGGCTTCAATGGGAGGGACATGGGGGACAATGGGAGAGACCAGGAGGGGTCTACAATGGGAGGGACATGGAGGGGGCTGCAATAGGAGGGATAGGGAGGGGCTTCAATGGTAGGGACATGGGGGACAATGGGAGAGACATGGAGGGGGCTGCAATGGGAGGGACATGGAGGGGCCACAGTGGGGCCTGCAGGATCCTGATACATCCCAATGACGGAACCATACACTGTCATTTATTGATTGACCTGGCGCTAGTCTCTATAGACATGACACAAAGCAGTCTTATTATCATCAATGTCCTGCGCATAGTAGCTACATTCCCAGGACATGAGGTGTATTACGTACAGTTACTTGCATGGACCATTGCTGCCATGCCCTCACGCATAGCATAAAGATTAGGTCCTGCCTGCTCTCCTGCATTTGTAAACCGTTCTTTGATCATTACAAATGTGCCAGATTAAGCCTTCGGGGTGCCCGGGGCACTTGTCATTACTGGCCGCAAACAGCATGGGAGAATATTACACTGTCAAAACACAGAGTAAAGGCAGTATAAACTTGGTCAATGGGTAACTGCAGGGGGGGGGGATATTTATATATATATATATATATATATATATATATAATCCCCAATATTCCTTAACGCGCTGACAGAAAATGCTAATATGCAAATTATATACAATAGATAAAACAAACGTACCTTGGTTGCCAGACCACAAAATTCCCTGAGGGTTCAGGGAATAAAGCCCACAAATGATTTCCAATAGTGGAATGGCGCCTAAAATGTTAAGACACAGTCCATATATGTTGATCCTTTCAATGATGCAACAGATCTTTTGTCCAATATTGATTTTTATTTTGTCCTTCAATGGAGAGTCACAAGTACGGGCAGATGCATAAAGTAACCGCCCAACGCGTTTCGTCTTTAAAAAGACTTCATCAGGGTTACCATGATATAATCTTGCGGCCACTGTGAAATATTCATGAAGAAAACTGATATAAACTTTCTTATAATAGTTCAATAAATCCGTAAAATTATACAGAGTAACCTAATTGGTCAAATCCAAAGCGACCGATTATAATATCCAAAACATAGGTGAGTAGTTTTCCATGATAGATGGGTATGGACAATAGTACACCTCTTAAATGAGACTTTTCCTCCTGCAAGTGTAGGCAATGGAATATATACATACATACCACATGAAAAGCCTGTGTTTGTCCCTCTGCACCTTACTCTGTAGGAGACCTCACAGGCTCAGTGCTGCCTCTGATTAATAACCCTCCCATGACTAGGCTGCTGCTGTTGTCCTCCATGGGCCTGAGAAGCATGTAATGAGCTCCACCAATCAGAGCTCAGCACAAACCTCTCAGCCTCTGCCTCTCAGTGGGCCTTATTTTGGTTCATTCTTTCTGACAAAATCCTTCTTAGATGGGCAAAACCATGTGCACTGCAGGTGGGGCAGATGTAACATGTACAGAGAGAATTAGATTTGGGTGGGGTTTTACTTCAAAGTGAGATCTATATTGCAGTGTAAAAATAAAGCAGTCAGTATTTTCCCTGCACAGAAACAAAATTACTCACCCAAATCTAATTCTCTCTGCACATGTTACATCTGCCCCCCTGCAGTGCACATGGTTTTGTCCCTCTAAGAAGGATTTTGTCAGAAAGAATGAACCAAAATAAGGCCCAGTGTGCCTTGGCTCACGATGCTCAGCACCATTAATCATCATTTTTTTTTAAATACATACCAACTACAGGGGGCCCCTAGCTAGAGGGGAGGCAGGGGTACTGACTCCCTTTGCCCCCCCCCCCCCCCCTTTAATCCGGCCCTGTCTAAACATATATGTTCCATAATTGAAGAATCAAAGATGAATACAAGTAAATAATAGCACATAAAATCTATGTATAACATGTTTTTCAGACAGCAACTTGCCCCTTTGCCACAATGAGCTTATTGTGTGTGATGCCAAGCTATGGTTACCTAAAATAACCTTCAATAGTTGCTTGGTGCCTCCTGCCATATTTCTGCGAAAGTCTAGTTCAACATACTAAGTCATTGACTTGAATCAACACACACACACACACACACACACACACACACAGAGTAGAACATTTCTATATTAGGATTGTCTTTGCTGTTAAATAGAAGCAGATCTTCTATCCTGTGAAGATTGCAGAATGGATAAAATGCCCAATTATCACTTGTAAATGTGTGAATAGTTGGCTCGCGGGCTGCGAAGTCAGGAATACGCAGCCCGTGCTCTATAAATATATATATTGTTGTCAACATAAGGAGAGGGAGCATTACTGGCCGATGAGCCTGATGCATCTGATGAGTGAGCCGGCGCCCTCGGTGCGGCCTAGAAAATTTCCAGGATTAGTGGAAAAACACAGAGATCTGGGTGGCCTGTCGTATCATGTGTCTGCCAGAGGCTGAGCGAGCGTGCCAGCGTGGCTGAACTCCTGCCAAGCATGATACGAGGGCAATAAAAGCACAGTGTTAGTGCCACAAGATGTTTTATATTCTTAGATTGGCGACACATGAAGGTTTTTAGGAGTCTGTTTTGTGCATAATGTCACGGTGAGACAGACATTTTACCTCAGAAACTACTCTAGTTAGAGAAGAGAGCTACTGGTATAACAGTCAGATTCTCTAAGCTTCAAAAGAGATAAAATGGAGAGTGATAAACAGCCAGCCAATCAGCTCCTGCCTGCCATGTCACAGACTGTGTTTGAAAAATGTCAGACAGGAGCTGATTGGCTGGCTGTTTATCACTCTCCATTTTATCACTTTTGAAGCTTAGAGAATCTGGCCCACAGCTACAGGAAGGGAGGGGCGGGCGCAGGGGTACGCCCAGCGTTTCATGGGCGTTTACACAAAAACGCTGAATGCAGCCATGAAACCGCTTGGCGTACCCCTGCGAGTGGATGCCTGCTCGGTGTGACCGGCTGATGTCACATGATCATCTCCGACCAATATAAAAGTCAGTCTTCATTAGCGAACAGAAGAGAAATCATTCAATGGTGAGCGACCATCATATGATTTTTCTTCCGCTCGGCTGAATTGGGTGGGGCTAGGCTCCGAGTACATGCAGCCTAGCGGACAGGTCAGAATCAGGCCGCAGGTTCCATAATACTCAGCCGTACCAAGCATCTTTTTTGTTTTCTGCACCTAGGCCAGGGGTGTCCAAACTTTTTGCGACGAGGGCCAGATTTGGTGAAGTGTAAATGGGTGGGGGCCGACCATTCAGCCTGACATTCTTTGAATCATTAATCACATCAGAATGGTCCCCCACTCTGCCCCCATTCACTGTATGTCCCCCAGCCTGCCCCTCCTTCACTGTATGTCCCCCATTCACTGTATGTTCCCCACTCTGCACCCATTCACTCTGTCCCCCAGCCTGCCTCTTCTCTTAATGTCCATCAGTGCCTCCATTCATTGTATGTCCCCAAGCCTGACCCTCCTTTTACCACTGTATGACCCCCATTCACTATGTACCCCACTCTGCCCCCATTCACTGTATGTCCCCCAGCCTGCCCCTGCTCCCCCTTCTCTGAATGGCCATCACTGCCTCTATTCATTGTATGTCCCCCAGCCTGACCCTCCTTCACTGTATGACCCCCACTCTGCTCCCTTCTTTGTATGTTTCCCAGCCCCTTATGTGAGCCAGAGAAAGGAGAGGCAAAGCTGGCACTGCAAGGACAGGAGATGCTTGTGCTCCCACTTCTGCCCTCCTCCGCTCTGCTTCCCCCTTGCTGCCCCCTCCCCAAACACTGCTGTCACTGTGATTGTGGAGTAGGGTGATATACGATTGCAGCAGCAGGGGTAGGACGCCAAACACATCTGACTGTGGCGGCCGGCACCTCCTCACTGCAGCAGACAGCAAGGTAAAGGCGCGCTCGCCGGGGCCCCACCTTTAGTGTCCTGTGCTGTGCTTCCCACATCTGAGGCTCTGCCTGCTTCCAGCTGGAGGCTGCGGGCCGCTTAAAATTACTGCACGGGCTGCAACTTTGGACATGCCTGACCTAGGCCGTCATTCAGCCTAGACCGCCCCAGCACGTGTACGTGATCTCTTAAACTGCAGGTCCTATTGCAGAAAATGCGCCACAGCCTAATACTCAAAGGAGAGGCGGTGACTCTGCTTTTGCGGGTGGCGACGGAGCATTGCGTGGGCGCGGTCAGGACAACGCAGACATGTATGGACATTTGGGGGGGTACCACGGCTACTGCGTGATGTCGCACGCAGCCACTGCAGCCCAAAAGATGGCAGCTGTGTGCCTGGTTTCGCAGCTAGGCTGTGCAGCCAGGGGGGCTACCCTTAACGTGCGAGCGTTTTGCTATATAGCTGCATCGGGGGAGATTAGGTAAAGTCCTCTGTTACCACTGTACTGCTACTGTGTGTCTGTAACCGTAGCCCCGACAAGAGGAAAACTTACACTTTATGACTGTGGATAGTTTGGGTGAAATTAATGAGTTTCCCCACCCACAGATACTTATTTCTGAGAATGCAGAAACGTGTAATACTCTCAGCCACAAACTGAGGCAGAAACCCCAATAGGTCAATTCAGGCGGGGGTGTATTACATGCATACTAAAAGGAAACTCCAGTTATTAGTGTAGGGATGTGAGAGTGATGTAGGCGGTCAGCGCTGAAGTCTTAGCTTCTACACCAAGTACAGGAAATGTGTGTGCATAGTGCATGTTAGGGGTGGGGCGGGATATTGCTGAGGGTCTGTAATATCCTGGTATATAAGTGTAATAAACAAATAATGAACCTGTAAAGATTTAATGTTTGAAAATATAAACAACAATATCTTGAGAGAAATAATACTTCTGAGTTAAATGATGTGCTAATACCTACAATGTATCATACATCATAAACACCCTGAGCGTCAGCCTGGCACATGTGCACTAGTGAGGAGGGGTGACTCCGCCCCCCTCCGATCTCATACTACCTGATAGGATGGGTGTAGAGTGATGCTCCGCCCCCTCTCCGTGGTTTAAAGCCACCCACAGTAAAAGCACCTTCCAAAGGCGTACCTAACTCCTTCCGTTTTCACTGGCTTCTGACAGTAATTCGACTGTTGGTGTTCAAAGTACCGACAGCCGAGTGTCGGAAAGTTCTGAAATCGGCAAAAACGGCCGCGAATTGTCAGAAAACGGGCGTGAATTGTGCATTGAGCAGCATGAGACTGTTTCCATCCGGATGCCGCAGTGCCACGCATCGGGATCGAATGCAGCTAAACTCTGTTTGATTTTGATTTGATTTTACTTCTAGGAGCAAAATCTAATCGAAAACGAGTCAAAATCGAAGTGTGTGTGCGCCCCATTAGTCAGATTCCCCCATTATCTAATGTGCATGTAACTAAAGGTGTGATTGGGTATGCTTGAAGCAACACAACGGCGGGATTATGAAATGTGTGATCTGCCTAAAGTGCGCTCATACCTGGGACGGCTCAGCAGTGCCAGATTAAGGTCTAAATGGGCCTGGAGCTGAAAATTATCAAGGGCCTATTATGTGCAATAATAGGGGTTGTGGCCAGCATCTAATAATGTAAGGGGCGTGACCAGTGTTTATGTGGTCTGCTCATGGGTGTGTCTCTATTTATGTAAATACTTTCAACAAATTATATATGCCTGGAAAAGGCGGGGCTGGCATAGGAAAAATGCAGGGAGATATATTGGCGGTTGCCCTCCAAAGGTGCACCCGCATAATGCCTATGTCCTAAGATACTTGCGGGGTGAGGCGGCACTCCATTCATAAAAATAAACACTGAAAGCCAAAACTTGGTAGACAACATTTCAGCACCTTTTATCTGGTAACCTAAGTTTACCACACCATATACCCCTTATACAAATCATGCAACACAATAGTAACCCCCTTATACTGTACTTCTTACACATTATGCCACATGGAACGAGCAAAAATTCACACCAACTGAGCCAAAATTCACACTATGGCACACAGATTGAGTCAAAATTCACATTATGCCACATGGATTGAGCCAAAATTCACACTATACAAAACAGATTGAGCAATAATGCACAATATGCTTCATAAACAGGGGCATTGCGCGCCAAAGGCTCGCATTAAAAATTACACAGGGTGCTTGTACAATTAAAAATCGCATTGCATCGCATGCCCCTATATTGCATGCAATGCGATGCGCTGGTCTGCGATGGAAATTGGGGGCGCCGTGCTAGGAAACAAGTACCAAAAATTATGCTACATAAGTGCTACTTACCTATATGCTCATTGCCAGGGGTTCCATGCTCATTGCCATGTGGGATTTCATGCTCATTGCCAAGGGGGAATACATGCTTGCAGTAACTGGGGGACAGCCACCGCTGGGCAGAAATGACAGCCATTGACAGCCGGGCAGAGAACCGGGGTCTGACCGGCTGTATTCAAAGCAATGCAGTTCCCGGCTATTTGAAATAATACCCCTTTCACACCAGAAAATGCAGGGATTTACCCGGGCTGGCAGCTTTTACACCAGTCTAGTCCCTTCATTTTCTGGTATGAGGAGGAGAGAAAAGTACCCCCCTCCCTTTAAACAACCAGCTATATCTTCGGAACCAACTGACCCATTTACATGTGGACTTCGAATGATTTTCAAATGATTTTGGTCCTGTGAAACTGGGCCGTTTGGTTCGAGAGAAATCTGTCCTCAAACAACATGAACAGCCATAAAATTTCATTTCAGAAAAATAAAAACCTGTTTACCCAATATCTCTAGAACCAATGAACCCATATGGACCAGGCTGGTATCAGATTGAAGGCCCAGCGATTTGTGTTAGACTGCAATCAACCTTGAGCTTCTGTGATGCCGTTGGAACTAGGTGGGGGTCCGAATTAGCGGGTCTCATGTTATCCTATGGGGAAAATGTTCCAGCTTTGCCTTGCGGTATCTCCGGTTCCCGGGGGGCTAGCGACGCGGGGCCAGGCTCGATGGAAAGCCCTGGCCCTCAGCTACAAAATGGGCCTATTTGGAGAATGGGCCTGGAGCTGTAGCTCCATCAGGCCCATTGTTAATCCGGCCCTGCGGCTCAGGATGTGATCCAAACCTCAGAGAACATCCTAATCTAATAGTTCTGAACAGAGAGGTCTCTCTGTCCACATTGCTGCCATTCTGTGTAACAATCACTGACAAGTGTTAATTTCTTGTTATAATTTATAAGCAGTTTATAAGAACGTCATATAATACATGTCCACTATGGGACCTGTGGTCTAAGAAAATATTAGTCCTTCTTGTAATGATATAGAACACTGGTTCTCAAATTCAATCATCAGGACCCTGGATAGCTCAGGTTTCCCAGGTCACTCAGCAGGAGCACAGGTGTACTCATTACTCACTGACACATTTCCCAGTTTACCCAGCAGATGCGCAGGTGTACTCATCACTCACTGACACATTTCCCAGGTCACCCAGCAGGTTTGCATGTGTACTCATTACTCACTGACACATGTCCCAGGTCACCCAGCAGGAGCACAGGTGCACTCATCACTCACTGACACATTTCCCAGGTCACCCAGCAGGTTTGCATGTGTACTCATTACTCACTGACACATGTCCCAGGTCACCCAGCAGGAGCACAGGTGCACTCATTACTCACTGACACATGTTCCAGTTTACCCAGAAGATGCGCAGGTGTACTCATCACTCACTGACACATTTCCCAGGTCACCCAGCAGGTGCACAGGTGTACTCATTACTCACTGACACATGCCCTAGGTCACCCAGCAGGTGCACAGGTGTACTCATTACTCACTGACACATTTTCCAGGTCACCCAGCAGGTTTGCATGTGTACTCATTACTCACTGACACATCTCCCAGGTCACCCAGCAGGAGCACAGGTGCACTCATCACTCACTGACACATTTCCCAGGTCACCCAGCAGGTTTGCATGTGTACTCATTACTCACTGACACATGTCCCAGGTCACCCAGCAGGAGCACAGGTGCACTCATTACTCACTGACACATGTTCCAGTTTACCCAGAAGATGCACAGGTGTACTCATCACTCACTGACACATTCCCAGGTCACCCGGCAGGTGCGCAGGTGTACTCATCACTCACTGACACATTTCCCAGGTCACCCAGCAGGAGCACAGGTGCACTCATTACTCACTGACACATGTCCCAGGTCACCCAGCAGGTGCACAGGTGTACTCATTACTCACTGACACATGTCCCAGGTCACCCAGCAGGTTTGCATGTGCACTCATTACTCACTGACACATGTTCCAGGTCACCCAGCAGGAGCACAGGTGTACTCATTACTCACTGACACATTCCCAGGTCACCCGGAAGGTGCACAGGTGTACTCATTACTCACTGACACATTTCCCAGGTCGTCCAGCAGGTGCACAGGTGTACCCAAGCAACCGCCAGGTCAGCTAAGGTAACCCTACCTCTCCAGGTTTGATCTGCACAATAAAATGATCGCTGGCTGGGAATATCATTTAGTAAAGGTGTGGACTACACTGCTATCTTACAGCTTTTATAGCAAGGATAAGACACTGTATTATACACATACTGTACACACAGTCCCCGTACTGTAACCCTGATTGTAATATGTTATCAGGCCTAAGCTGGATGACCTTTGAGTCCAGACTTTAGCGAGTTCTTTTACAGCGTTTGCAGCCTTCAGCTGTGTTGCTGAGATCCCGCTGCTTGGAGATACCAAATGTAATAATCATGACGCAAATCTTCCATGTACAGTAATGGTGGATACACACTGGCATGATGTTTACAGTGTGCAGTAAGTACGCACTGCTGTGTATCATACATCATTAACACACTGAGCATCGGTCTGGCACATGTGCACTAGTGAGGAGGGGTGACTCCGCCCCCTTAGATCTCTTGCTACCTGATAGTGCGGATGTGGAGTGATGCCCCGCCCCCTCTCTGTGGTTCAAAGCCACCTACAGTAAGAGCGCCTACCAAAGGCTTACCTAGGGCCTATATACAGCTTATATTTACCATACACACTATGTATACCTTGAATATACTCTTTGGGGGGTATTCAATCTAGGATTTTCACTGGGTGTCGGAAAGTTCTGTAATTGGCAAAAACATTTGCGAATTGTCAGAAACGTCCGTGAATTGTCGGAAACGTCCGTGAATTGTCGGAAACGTCCGTGAATTGTCGAAAAACGTCTGAGTATTGTCGGAAACGTCCGTGAATTGTCGGAAACGTCTGTGAATTGTCAGAAACGTACGCGCATTGTCGGAAACGTCCGCGCATTGTCGGAAACGTCCGTGAATTGTCGGAAACGTCCGTGAATTGTCGGAAATGTCTGTGAATTGTTGGAAACGTCCGTGCATTGTCGGAAACGTCCGTGAATTGTCACAAATGTCCGCAAATTGTCGGAAACGTCCGCGCATTGTCGGAAACGTCCGCGAATTGTCGGAAATGTCCGTGAATTGTTTGAAACGTACACAAATTGTCGGAAACGTCCGTGAATTGTCGGAAACGTCCGTGAATTGTCGGCAAGGTCCGTAATTTGTTGGAAACGTCCGTGAATTGTCGGAAACGTCCGTGAATTCTCAGAAACGTCCGTGAATTGTCGGAAACGTCCATGAATTGTTGGAAACGTCCGCGCATTGTCGGAAACGTCCGTGAATTGTCACAAATGTCCGCAAATTGTCGGAAACGTCCGCGCATTGTCGGAAACGTCCGCGAATTGTCGGAAACGTCCGTGAATTGTCGGAAATGTCCGTGAATTGTTTGAAACGTACACAAATTGTCGGAAACGTCCGTGAATTGTCGGAAACGTCCGTGAATTGTCGGCAAGGTACGTAATTTGTTGGAAACGTCCGTGAATTGACGGAAACGTCCGTGAATTCTCAGAAACGTCCGTGAATTGTCGGAAACGTCCATGAATTGTTGGAAACGTCCGTGCATTGTCGGAAACGTCTGTGAATTGTGCATTGAGCAGCATTAGACTGCTTTCATCTGCTAGATCGAAGCAGAAATAGATTTGTAAGGCATGTCTATTTCTGCTTTCGATCCGGATGCCGCGGGGCCGCGCTTCAGGATCGAATCTGCATCGAATGCAGCTAAACACTGTTAGATTTCGAGTCGATTTTATTTCTAGAAGCAAAAACTAATCAAAAACATGTAAAAATCGAAGTGTGTGTATGCCGCATTAGTCAGATTCCCCATTATCTAATGTGCATGTAACTAAAGGTGTGATTGGGTATGCTTGAAGCAACACAACGGCGGGATTATGAAATGTGTGATCTGCCTAAAGTGCGCTCATACCTGGGACGGCTCAGGATGTGATCCAAACCTCAGAGAACATCCTAATCTAATAGTTCTGGACAGAGAGGTCTCTCTGTCCACATTGCTGCCATTCTGTGTAACAATCACTGACAAGTGTTAATTCCTTGTTATGATTTATAAGCAGTTTATAAGAACGTAATATAATACATGTCCACTATGGGACCTGTGGTCTAAGAAAATATTAGTCCTTCTTGTAATGTTGATATAGAACACTGGTTCTTAAACTCAATCATCAGGACCCTGGATAGCTCAGGTTTCCCAAGTCACCCAGCAGGAGCACAGGTGTACTCATTACTCACTGACACATTTCCCAGGTTACCCAGCAGGCGCACAGGTGTACTCATTACTGCACTGGAAGTCACTGCAATCAGCGCCCAGGATTAAGTTGGTATTTTTTTCCTATAACATTCCCCAGGTCACCCAGCAGGTGTGCAGGTGTACTCATTACTCACTGACACATTTCCCAGGTTACCCAGCAGGTGCACAGGTGTACTCATTACTCACTGACACATTTCCCAGGTTACCCAGCAGGTGCGCAGGTATACTCTACTCACTGACACGTTTCCCAGGTCACCCAGCAGGAGCACAGGTGTACTCATTACTCACTGACACATTTCCCAGGTTACCCAGCAGGTGCGCAGGTGTACTCTACTTACTGACACGTTTCCCAGGTTACCCAGCAGGAACATAGGTGTACTCATTACTTACTGACACATTTCCCAGGTTACCCAGCAGGTGCGCAGGTGTACTCATTACTCACTGACACATTTCCCAGGTTACCCAGCAGGTGCGCAGGTGTACTCATTACTCACTGACACATTTCCCAGGTTATCCAGCAGGTGCGCAGGTGTACTCATTACTCAGACACATTCCCTACTGTGTGGTCCCATGGATCGACTTTCTCGGCTCCTGATTGGCCGCTAGGCGGCCAATGGAATCATTCTGAGAAGAGGCGCGGAAGATGAAAATCTCTGCGCCTCTTCAGTCCAAGAGCGGGTACCAGCCGGGAGCAGCGCGTCTGCCGGAGAGGATGCCGATGTCGTCGCTGGGGACCAGGTGAGTAGGATTTCCTTGTGGACTACTTCGGATCCTGGACCCCGGATTCTTCAGCCCCGGAACCCCGGACCAGCCCCGGAACCAGGACCAAGGCCCCGGAACCGGACTCTTCAGCCCAGGAGCCCCGGACCAGCCCCGGAACCCCGGACCAGCCCCGGAACCAGGACCAAGGCCCCGGAACCGGACTCTTCTGCCCAGGAGCCCCGGAGACCCGGACCAGCCCCGGAACCGGACTCTTCTGCCCTGGAGCCCCGGAGCCCGGACCCAGGATCCAGGGACCGACCTATGGGCTCAAGGTAGGTAAGTATCAGTGTGTGTGTTATGTGTGTATTAAACTTTTATTTTTCAGGGTGTCAGTGTGTTTTATTTAACTATTTTTTGTACTGTAGAACTACAAGTGCCAGCGGGCCCTTTAATGCCCCGCATGCTGGGACTTGTGGTTCTCCAAGTCCCAGCATGCGGGGTAGGCTTGCTGGGACTCATAGTTCTACAGTAGAAAACAATAGTTTATATTCTTTTTTTTACACTTTACATCAGCCCGATGCCCACTGCCCAGGGGCATCGGGGACAGCCCCGGACTTTCAGCATGGGCTGGTAAGTCCTGGAGGGGGGGGACCCCTTCTTTGGGGGGGTCCCCACTTCCCCAGGACCCCTGCTGACCAGCCAGGGGGTTAATGCTTTGGCCGCGGGACCTTATATAATAAGTGTCCCCCGGCTGTGGCATTACCCTGCTGGCTGGTTGGGTCTGGTGCTGGTTCTTAAAATATGGGGGACCCCTAGTCATTTTGTCCCCCATATTTTGGGAACCAGCGCCGGACCTTGAGCCTGGTGCTGGTTTCATTAAATCAAGGGGACCCCTATTTGTCGGGGACCCTGATTTTATGTCACCAGCACCGGCTCAATGAGCCCGGGGCTGGTTATGCTCAGGCGGGGGACCCCGCGCTCGTTTTTTTTTTTATTTTAATTTGCGCTTTCCTGCAAACGTGCGATTTTCAGACATGAAAATCGCACATTTTCAGGACTTACGACATCGCACCACCTCGCACCTATTCGCACCATCTGGCCCGTTTTTCGCATCTCATTAAATATGCGAAAAACGGGCCAATCTTGCGATTTTAAAAAGGGCGAAGTGGTGCGATAAAAAAAAATGCGCATTTATCTCATCCCATAGAATGTCACCCCCTATGTCTACACACCCTATGTTCCATCAAGATATACTTTTATTGTATGCAGTGGTGTTACTGCAGTACCGCAGTCCAAGTGGTGGCAGGGGGGGAGCTGGCGCTGTGGGGGAGCAGGGTCTCTGCAGATTCCAATGCGGTCCTGTCATCTGCATAGAAACTACTAAAGCGGCCCCCTAAAAATGGCTGCTGCCTTGTTGGAGACAGGGGAGCACAGCAAGTACAGCATTGCCCGTAAGTGCTGGATTCCAGGAGCGTTGGTGTGCTGTAAGCATGTAACCCCTGGCAACAAGCATGTAACCCATGGCAACAAGCATGTAAACCCTGGCAATGAGCATGTAACCCCTGGCAACAAGCATGTAAACACTGGTAATAAGCATGTAACCCCTCGCAACGAGCATGTAAACTCTGGCAACAAGAATGTAACCCCTGGCAACAAGCATGTAACCCCTGGCAATGACCATGTTAACCCTGGCAACTAGCATGTAACCCCTGGACATAAGCATGTGACCCCTTGCAATGAGCATGTCACCCCTGGCAATGAGCATGTCACCCCTGGCAATGAGCATGTAAACCTTGGCAATGAGCATGTAAACACTGGAAATTAGCTTGTAACCCCTGGCAATAAGCATGTAAACCCTGGCAACGTGCATGTAACCCCTGACAACGCGCATGTTACCCCTGGCAATGAGCATGTAAACCCTGATAACGAGTATGTAAATCCTGGTAATGAGCATGTAACCTCTGGTAATGAGCATGTAAACCCTGGCAATGAGCATGTAACCCATGTCACAACGAGCATGTAAACCCTGGCAATGAGCATGGATCTCCTGGCAACCAGTATGTAACCTCTGGCAATGAGCATGGAACATGACATTATAATGTACATAAATATTTCATATGTGTCTGACCTAGCTGTGTATAGTATGGGACATATAACAGGAGGGGATCTGTGGCACTGTGTATAGTATGGGACATATAACAGGAGGGGATCTGTGGCACTGGGTAACTATAGCATGTGTCTGAGTGGCACAGAGGAACCACTGTGTGTTGTGATTCACCCCAAACTTCCTGTCACAGATCACACACTGTGTGCTCAGTCAGTGGCAGTGCTGCGTTACATTCCAAGATCACAGGGAAGGCCATCGACCATCGGTGAGTCACAATCATTATGACCGATGTCGAATGGGGCCATTCACTGAGAGATAACCATTGATGACGTGGAACCATCGATAGTCTCCCAAGGCATAGTGGTGATCAGAGATTGCGAGCACGCTATCCCTACGTCAGCACAGTGACGGTGAGGGGAAGGAAGCGCCATACATGGCGGGGGCGGGCTGTGACGTGCTCCGGGGCGGGGACAGCGGCTATGTGCCCCGGGTGCAGGGCTGGCTCAGTCACCACTGTCTGTCTTCTCGGATAAGCGGACATCAGGCTGCAGTAAGCACACCGTCCGCCATGATGAACCAGACATTTATCAGGAAATCCTCCTCCGCCATGATTCCCTGCCAGCTGCTGTATGGCGGGGGCGCCGCTTCCTCTCACAAGCCGCTGGAGCCCAGCTCCCTGCCGCTCGCCAAGGACGAGTGGGAGCGGCGGCCGCTGAGCTACAACACGGGCGGCTCCCTGCCCTCCTCCCAGGGGGAGCTGGACGAGGACGAAGACATGGAGTCGGTGTCCCGGGGCTCCACGTCCCCCCTAGCCAGCCCCGACAGCCCCTTCCCGTCTGGCGCCCTGCACGAGGAAACCCGCCAGCTGCTGCGCACCTACTTCTGGGAGCAGGCCGGCGGCAAGGGGAAGGGGGCCGGGGGCAACCAGAAGGCGCTGCTCACCCTGCATAGGGTGGGGGACGAGATCAACGAGAAGCACAAGATGGCCTTCCAGGGTGAGGCTCCGTTCCTGCACGCACGGCTCTGCTGAGGGGGGGGGGGGTGTATTATATGTGTATAAAATTATATATATATATATATATATATATATATATATATATATATATATATATATATATATATATATATAGTAGGGGGTCCGGCAGCTCCACTTGTAACGTTCCTCGGCGGGTGCCTGCTCACAGCTAAATAGACAGTTTCTGGGGTAGATGCAGCACTCCAGCCTTGAAAAAATATAGTGCTTTAATAGGTCACAGCATACAAACAGCAACGTTTCAATACACGGTGTATTTTCCTCAGGCTAGTGAGGAAATATATATATTAAATATATATATTTAATATTATTTTTTATTTGAGTGTATGTGTTGACTCCCCCTGCTGGCCGCTCTGCGCAGCGCTCTCTTTGTGCATGCGAGCTGCGCACGCTGCCTGCGTGGCGTATGCTGGGCTCTGTGGTCCCTGTGTGAGCAATGTGCACAGTGGTGGTGCTGAGCTGGCTGTGTGACATACTGGGCGCTCCTGTATGAGCACACTGAGCTGTGCCTGCAGAGCTAGATATGCTTTATATGTCTGGCAAATTGCAATGTAGCCGTGTAATATGCGCTGGTTGTGGTGATTGCTGGGCGCTGTAGATACTGCGCCGAACACAGTGCTGCTGGTCCTTCAAGAGCTGGCTGTTATATGCTGGGCAGTGAATATAGTGCTGGTGGTTTCTGCAGAGCTATATATGCTGGACAGTGCATACAATGCTGATGGTCTTTGCAGAGCTATATATGCTGGATAGTGCTGGTGGTCCTTGCAGAGTTGTGTATGTTATATGCTGGACATTGCATACAGTGGTGGTGGCCTCTGCAGAGCTATGTATATTATATGCTAGGCAGTGTTGGTGGTCCCTGCAGAGCTATGTATAATGTGTGCATGTCGTCCCTGCAGAGCTATATGCTATACAGTGCTGGTGGTCCCTGCAGAACTATATATGCTGGACAGTGCATACAGTGGTGGTGGCCTCTGCAGAGCTATGTATATTATATGCTGGGCAGTGTTGGTGGTCCCTGCAGTACTATATATGTTATGTGCTGGTGGTCTCTGCAGAGCTATGCGTGCTATATGCTGGGCAGTACATACAATGCTGGTGGTCCCTGCAGAGCTATATATGCTGGATAGTGCTGGTGGTCCTTGCAGAGCTATGTATGTTATATGCTGGACATTGCATACAGTGGTGGTGGCCTCTGCAGATGTATATTATATGCTATACAGTGGTGGTGGTCCCTGCAGAGCTATATGTGCTGTTGTCTCTGCAGAGCTATGTATATTGTGTGCATTTCGTCCCTGCAGAGCTATATGCTATACAGTGCTGGTGGTCCCTGCAGAACTATATATGCTCTACAGTGCATACAGTGGTGGTGGCCTCTGCAGAGCTATGTATATTATATGCTATACAGTGTTGGTGGTCCCTGCAGAGCTATGCGTGCTATATGCTGGGCAGTACATACAGTGCTGGTGGTCCCTGCAGAGCATCTGTATTATATGCGGAGCAGTGTATACGTGGTGTGTGACACATACTGTAGCTGCCATTGCTCCACCTCCCAAGCTGTTTGTTCTGCACTTGGGTGTGTTACTGGATGTGAATGAATTGTTTGCTGCCTAAGTTGGAGAAATATTTAATGTAGTGGCTACTATCCTGTTGCTGTGCGGTGTACCTGGTACTGCATCTGCCTGCCTGGCATGTGTCAGACCAGTAATACAGGCTACTGGAATGCTGCCTGATGCCGTCTTGCTTCCTGACTGGAAGTACCCAGCGCACTTGTGTTACTGGAACCTTGCACAACTTGCTATTTCGGTTTGTTTCCTGTCAATAAAATATTCCACCTTCTAATTTTCTCAGTGTGGGTTTATTTCATTGTGGTTCTGAGCATCTACCTCCTGTTTCACAAGCTGGATCCTGTTTAAATTCCTGTATAATTTATGACTTTTTGAATAATGCAGTTTCTGGAGCCTTCCCCCTTCCTGCACATTCTTTTGTTACCAGGCTTGTCAATGATCAAGCTGTAAGCCTAACACACACCCTGACTGCCCAGCTAGATCGCATAGTCTCCCTTCCTGCTAATTTGGGGATTTCTGCTAGTTTATGGGTATATTGGTGACTAGTACACTATTTATTTATTTATTTATTTATTTATTTATTTTGGCCCTGGTTACTCATCTGCCAAACTGGGCTGTGTATATAGATGCTGTGCTTTGTAGTTCATCTTAAATATGTAGCCTAGCTTGGTGATCCACAGTCCGATACAATTGGGGTCAGCATTGGGTGCCCCTGTAGCCTATTAATGGAGACCATTCTGCTTGCTTGTGTTCCTAAGACCACTACTTGCCTATGACTACTAGTTCCGCACTCTTCCAATTAGGAAATATCTTTTATTCTGTGTTATTAGAACCTAGCATTTTTTTATTATGGCCTGTGCTAAATATTGGCTTGATCAGATGTTGCAATGACTTGCAGTGGGATCTATACGGCTGCAGAGAACTAATGTATGCCCAGACTATGCAATGAGGAGATGCAGCTTTATGGGGTGTGTGGTATTCACCCCTATTGTGAGACGCTGGATTATTTAATCAATGAGGCATTGGCAGTTACCTTTGCCACTGTCCCATAGCAGGATGTACTGTACCTTCTGATATGGGGCACTCTGGTTATTGAGGCTCATTTTTGTCACAAAGGCTATTAGTATTGACCTAGCTTCTTATTGCTTTCAGGAATGTTGCAAAAAATGTCCATAGAAACGCCTGAAGATATCCAGAAACTCTCTGATGTTCCATCCATGGTCTTCAGCGATGGTGTTACGAACTGGGGGCGCATTGTGACTCTGATAAGCTTTGGGGCTTTTGTTGCGAAATATTTGAAGTCTATACATATGGAGGACTGTATCGATACACTAGCCAACAATTTCACAGACTTTCTTATGACCAGGAAGCAGGACTGGATCCGTCAGCACAACAGCTGGGTGAGTCTACATTGTGCAATGACCGAATGCTTCCTACTTCATCCGTAAAAATGTGAATTTATATAACAAATGTAAGCAACGCTGGCTTACTATGTGCAGAATAGTATTCATTGGTCTCACAGCTAGAATGCCGGGAAGTGGCCTTATGGGAAAACTAGGCCTACAAATGTCTGTGGGAGCAGGACCTATGCAAATCCAACTTCATGTAGGGACTGATGCCTTTTCAAGTGTAACCTAATCCACACTTCTGTAGTGGTGTCTTAGTGACTAAGGTTTTGCTGAGCAGTGCAAATGGGTGACCCGGGTCCTGTTCACTTCCATGGAACAGGCAGCTGCTTCACTGCCCCGCCCCCCCCCCCCCCCCCCCCCCCTGGATGGTATCAGCGGGTCGCTTGCGGGATTGACCAATGTCAAACTTCGGTGTGCGACGGGGCATTTTCAAAGTGAAAGGGGGTATATTAAATGTCTTTCTGTTCCCTTGTCCTGATTTGTTTCACCCAATATCATGTACTGAAAATCTAACAAGCGTTTTCTCTTTACAGGAAGGATGTGTAGAGTTTTTCCATGTTGAGGATTATGAAAGTGGTCTAAGAACTGTGTTGATGGCTTTCGCTGGCGTAGCTGGACTCGGAGCAAGCCTGGCCTATATGATCCGGTGAACATGCCTCTTTAACTTACATGTTTTTAAGTACTCTATACGAATGTATACCATGGGAGTATTTCCTTACCATTGGGACCATGCCTTGACTCAGCAGTGGTGGTATCGGGCGAAGCCTGTTCTCACCACCAGCCCTGCTGTCCCAGAACATCTACAAGGGGTCACTGGTGGAAAGTTTGGGCTCTCCAGTGGACAGAGGCGGACAGTTTCATTGACAAGAGACATTCTGTTGTATTGTTAAATCTTTATATATATTTTCTTTTTTCTATAAAATAAATCTAATATATTTTCACAAGAAGAGTTTGATGAAAATAGTGGTGCATGTTGGCTTTTCGCGCGCAAGTGGTTTCTCATAGCACCAAACGTGCTGAGATATTGGTGCAAACACATGTTCCCAATACTTTATTTTTGATCCAAAATTTAAAAACTAATGTAAATGTATGTATATATAGAAATATGGTGTACAGTTTAATGTAAATTGTACATATGTAACTAGTGTACAATAATTTTACTGTGTAGTACATTGTCACATGCGATCCTTACAGTCCCTATTGGGGACAGGTAATTCTTCAGTGTGCTCCATGCTGGCATTTATCAGAGCTATTCAATTGTTGCGCTGATCAGATGACCAATTACCAGAGGTTTGCACTTTTTTTTTTTTTTTGCACAGCTGTGGAGCAGGGACAAAATGGGTAAAGTATTGTTTGGGCACCCAGACTTTGACTCCCAAATGAGATCTCTATAGACTATTTTGTCTGTGTAAAATGCTAGTGGGCATCGGATTTGGAGCAACAATTGAATAGCTTCAATAGATGCTCGTTATAGGTGCCCAGAAAAATCATTTTGATGGCCCCAGTGAACTTATTGAGGTGACCAAGAGCAGTGAATTTTACATTTGGGTAGCAAGGCCCCAGTAGTAATAACCAAGTAAGGTTTATTATATATAAAAAGAAAAAAAAGTAATTCCCCCAATTTTGTGGGTGTTTTCTGTTGTCTCCACGCTATTTTTTTTTTTTATTAGCGTTCTCTTAAAATCACCTGAGACTAACGCTCTTCCCCCTTCATCACCCCCCTCTGCTGAACAAATTCTTAGACTAATTCTGGTATTAACCCAATTACCAATGTCTCTGTTCTCCGACTCTTGTGTTGCCATAGAAGCCCTGGTTTAGTTTCTCTACCATAAACACCCCTTATGGTGCTAGCATTTTGTTTAGATTTCAAATTAAAGTTATTATTTTGTTTATATCTGTTTTTTTATTGCATTATTGGCATGAACGGGTTCCTGGATTACTTAAGAAATTAGGGGAGAGAATGGCAAAGTCTGGTGGCCTAGAGGAATCCCATGTGATTCATCTGGAATTGCCAACTGGTAACAAACTTTAAATGAAGACAAATGGGTTCTACACATTAAGTGATATTCTGAGCAAATTTGCTTTAACTACATCACTCAGAGAATTCCCTTACATCGCTGTGTGTAAGGGTCATAATAGTTGCACAGCCCCGTGCGTCCGTATCTCCCTCCAATTTAAAAACCAGCACGCTGGTTATTAATCGGGTTGGGGCCAGTGTTCTCACCGGAGAGAACTGGCCCTGACAGATCGCTCAGCGCTAGCAGTGTGCTCTAGCTTAGCGGGTCACTACGGCTGTAGGGCCCATTAGCCTGTGAGCTACATTTATGATGTGGTGGCTCCAAATTGCATGGGAGCTGACTGAAGACAGAGCGACGTGGACTGTGACCTGACTTAAATGCATGTTGCAGTCCATATGACTAGACCCCTTGAAAGACTAATTCAAGAAAGAGACTGATGGGGTGCTGACTGTTACAATGCTCTCTCTGTATACTCAGAGTTGCTGCATAATTGTGACATGAGGAAGAGTAAAATCTTTTACACCCAGTTATATGGGACGGACTGACCTTCATTTACTTCCTTATCAAGTAGTATTGAGGTATCCACGAAAAACTGCAATATACCTAAGGGAGATGGTATAAAGTAGCATTTGCCAAGACCCATTCCTCAAACTCTGTACCTGGGGATCCCCAAATCCCATCCCGCCCCACCCTTGAGGTGCAGCATGGTTTTGACCTTTAGAGAAAAAGGATTTGCAACCCAGTCCGAAGTAGGCCCAGAAGTCTGTATCATCCAATAAGCAAACATAACCAGTTTTGTTCTCCATACATTGCCCAAATCTTTCTGCCTATGACCAGCTTAAGCCTCACCCGTGGTGGTCCGTAAACCGTATGTTACCACCTAATGTGATCTTGTTGATGGCTGTTTCCTGAGGTTCAACCTAGATTCTTGATGGCTAACCTTGACACTCCAGCTGTTGTTGAACTACACATCCCAGCATGCTCTGCATCAGATACAGCATGGCCAAATAGCAAAACTGAATCTGATGCAGAGCATGCTGGGATGTGTAGTTCAACAACAGCTGGAGTGTCAAGGTTAGTCATCAAGGACCTGGATGGTCCCTGGTCTTTAGATATCAATTGCAGCAGCTTTCACTGTACCACAGACACTCAACGCAGTTCCATGCGTATGTTGAGAGAGAACGTGAGGAATGGGCAGGCTCCAATATTGCTGCTTCCACTGTGTGGGTGATGGGCACCTTGCTTGTGTCCTTGTCCTACATCTGAAGCTGTGTAGGAGTCTCAAACCGCTTTATCAGACCTCTTTGAAGGCTATATTTGCTTTTGTATCTACTCTACCTCCACATCAAAGTGACTTTGCAGCTGCCTCTTTCTCATATTACATGGACACCCATTTCCTGCTGCCGCCCTCATAAACCGTTTTAAGTTCTATGAAGACTGCTGTAGCTTCGAAGCATGAAGTTACAAAGCCTGTGTGTGTGTGTTTCTAATCCATCTGCTGCCATACGTCATGTGAAACCGCATACAGTAAACACAAAGACTGCAGTCTGTTCAGCACTGTACCACATGCTCTGCCGTGCTGTGGCTGGAAGCAGGCCCTCTCCCAGGCCTCCCTGCTCTTGCATGCATGGGAAGGTACAATGAACATTAATACACACACAGCTGCTATGCAATGGGTAAGGATGGTCTACTGGACAATTGTCACCCCCCACATCTTGTGTGCTGATTAAACGAGACTTTAGAACAGATGTAGTAGAACACCAAAAGTTGTGCGCATATATATATATATATATATATATATATATATATATATATATATATATATATATATATTTATTTTTTTTTGACCATGTATCTCCAAGCCTATTTAAATTAATTGCTATCCCTTATGGTTGCTGGGGGTACATTAGACAAGCCATTAATCCAATTAGTTGATTAGAATCAAAATTTATCCCTGTGTCCGCATATGCTCCCAAACTCTGAGAAACTGACCATTTTGTTGCTCAGCAAATGTGGTTAAACCAAATTGAATCCAATGTTGACTGCTTTTGTCTGTTTTCCAAATGGGCCATTTGTAAGAACTCCTTTGGAAAACCTATGAAACAAACCAGTTTATGGTAACTTACTGTGGCTGAAATATGAAGTATTCTGATTATTCCTATCTTGGGTTGAGTGGGAAATTCTAGGAGTCAGTATCTCCTAGCCCAGTGGTTCTCAAAATCTGTACTCAGGATTCCACACACTATATGTTTTACAGGTCTTATCGCAGATTGACAAGTTAAATAATTAGCTCCACCTGTGGATCTTTAAAAAATGTGTCAGTAAGTAATGCATGCACCTGCCAGATGGCCTGGAAGAGTGAACTGTGTGGGGTCCTGAGGACCACTGTCTTAGCCTATAATGCCTACTACTCTGTCTTCAATAAGTATTTAGACCTGGGGTAGCCAACTCCAGTCCTCAAGAGCTACCAACAGTTAATGTTTTCCAGGTCTCCTCACAGAATCGCAAGTGATATCATTAGCCCCACCTGTGGGTCTTTTAAATGGTCAGTCAGTAATGAGTGCAGCTGCTAGGTTGTGTGGAAAACTGGAGTTGGCTACAGCAGCCCATACATGCTGCGATGCGGGCTGTGCGTTCTGTGCTTTGAGGTGCGCGCTCCCGCGGTACCTCATCGCACAGTACAAAAAGTATGTGCTTGCACATATTTTTTGTACTTAGTTTTCATCACATCACATTGCATTGCATGCACAGGCAATGCGATCCGTGCTAGTTACGCACGGAAAGCACGACCGTATCGCAGCGTGTATGGCCAGCATACCACTGATTTAGACTCTATCGCTGACAAACACCCCCAACACGCAGCCCAACCCAAACTCCCCCTAGAGAAAAGGTTCCCAAACGCGGTCCTCAAGGCACCCCAACGGTCCAGGTTTTAGGTATATCCATGGCTCAGCACAGTTGGTTAAATCAGACTGAGTCACTAATTAAGTCACCTTTGGCCAAGCATGGATAAACTTAATACCTGGACCGTTGTGGTGCCTTGAGGACCACGTTTGGGAACCTATGCCCTAGAGCAGGCATGTCCGGCTCTCCAGCTGTTGTGAAACTACACATCCCAGAATGCCTTGCGCCAGTTTTGATATTAGGGCATGCTAAAACTATGGCAAAGCATGCTGGGATGTGTAGTTTCACAACAGCTGGAGGGCCGCAGGTTGGACATGCCTGACCTGCCTGTACTTGCTGTTGGGATTCTGACCCCATTCCACTGGAACACCACCCAATTGCAGCGAGCGCTGTATTAAGTGGTTTGTCTTCACGTTTTTATGATGTACGTTTTAAACAAATATCCATTTAAAAAGCAATTCCCAACTGCCATGGAGGGACTATCAATGACTAATGCTGGCCTCACATCAGACCAACTTTCCTCCAACCATCCAACTAGTCGCTTGGATGGAATAAAGATATGTGAAAGTGTTGAAACTTTGGCGGCTGTAACGTGTGCTAGGCAGGATCTAGCCTATATATAACTAGCTGTCATGGACTACAGCATTCTAAAGATTTCATGTTTTGCAAGTACTCATGTTTTGTTTGTACTGAAATGTCTCCGGGTTACCTGGCCGTCCTGCCCGTTAAGGAATGAGGTGCAGCAGTGCAACACGCCTTTGTTATATGATAATGGTGGAACCTTTAGCCTGTGTGTGATGTGGGGCTATGGGGATTGGTTTACAGACTTAAAGGGGCAGCACAGTGTACAAAGTATTCTGTAGATAAATGAATTCTGTTCAAGACCAGTTCTACATGGTCATGAAAGAGTCTGCTGTCTGTATATCTGTGTCTGTGTATTATGGCGTAATTTTACCTTTCTTCGTTAATTCCTGAAGTTCGGCAACAGGAACCTCTGTTTGTTAGAGTAATGGGAACAGTTTTAGGTTTTCAGTTTCTGTGTGTTGCTACTCAGTGGATGGGCAAAACCGTTACCAAGTATTGTTCAGTCCATGATTCTTCAATCTGAATGGATATAGAGAACATGGAAGACTATTGGCAATCATGGAATTAGAGGATAACCTGGAACCCCAAACCATCCGGCTATTTTGAGGTTGGATAAGAACCCAAAAATCACATCTGAGGAGCTTATAATGATCTGTACACATGGTGCATGTCTTGACTCTGACATAGGTGGAATAAGGGACAAATATGACTTTCGTCGGGGTGCCTGAGGACTGCGTTTGAAAACCTCTGCTCTAACTGTCACTTAGCTTCTATCTATACCTTCATAGACCATGCTGTTTTAGGAAGTAGCATCCTGCCAGATCCGGTACCACAAACTCTTTGTATGGAATGATTTCGGCTCCTTCACACCTATGCACTGGGATTTTATATACTCTCTTTTAGGTACTTCTTTACTTTCACGGCGCCAGAGTCCCCTTGCGGGGCTCGCTTTGCTCGCCCACGCTGCGGGCTCGGTGGCTCGCTACGCTCGCCGCGCTAATTAAAATCAACTCCATGCCAACATGGATAGTGGAGGTATGAACTATCCATGTTGGCATGGCGTTAACTTTGTTTATTTTACTTAGTTTGTGGCGAGCGTAACCCGGAAGTAGCGCGGCGCCGTGAAAGTAAAGAAGTACCCTCTTTTATTTAAATGTTAAATCCTTGGAAAGTGCATCGAAAATAAGTCAAAAGTAATTAAAGCTTTTATGCCCGTTTTTACCACTGCCTTTAACGTTTTAGTATGGGACACACCCCTTTCCCATCTAATGCAGCCCACACACGCGCCGATGCCGGCGGTGCGATGCTGCGGCACCTCATCGAGACAGTACAAAAAGTATGTGCTGCACATACTTTTTGTACTAGCTTTTTCTAGCACAGCATCGCATCGCATGCACATCGTATGCCCAAGGCATACGATGCGATGCTGTGTGTGCTAGTTAAGCCCACAACGCACGCTGGAATCGGTGCGTGTGTGGGCTGCATTACACCAGTGTAATATACCATGTCTATAACCTTGGGACCCGGAACCTTTTGTCTGTTTTACTTGTCT
Organism: Crinia signifera; assembly: GCF_055691185.1. Lineage (NCBI taxonomy): Eukaryota > Metazoa > Chordata > Amphibia > Anura > Myobatrachidae > Crinia > Crinia signifera. Next base: position 15,911,965 of record NC_139228.1, on the reverse strand, counting down.
TTATGCCATTTTGTTCCCAACTGCAAAGCGCACAATGGTCATTTTCCAGAGCACATTGGTGATGCATTGTAACTGGCAGGTGGATGTTTTCTTCATAACTCCGAAACAAAACAACCAAACAGTGCCAGTATAATTATACAAATCTCCAGACCAAGTGCCATTATAATGGCATGCGATGGCCGCGATTTTACATAGAAATGCATGGTAAAATGTAAATCGCGTCGGTCGCATCGCATGCGGCCAAAAAATCGCATGCGATGCGACCGACGCGATTACCGATTTTACATAGGGCAGGGGTTCCCAATCTTTTTTGAATCACGGCACCCTAGAGTACAAGTGTTTATTTCACGGCACCCCATGGCTAAAAAAAATGTAGAAAAAAATATAAAATAAAGTGAATTGTGTTTTATATGAGATCCTTAGTTTCAGTTATATGGTAAAGGGTTCTGTTTGTACACAAATGTTATGATTGGTAGTCACCAGAACTGGTTTTGTCCATAAATAATTGACCATAAATAATGTGACTTGGTCTTGAACCACCAACCCGTGGCACCCCTGCAAGTGTCCTGAGGCACCCCAGGGAGCCACGGCACACAGTTTGGGAACCACTGACATAGGGAACAATGTTAAATGGCCCAATTGACCCGATTTTACATAGGGAACAATGTTAATTGGCCCACAGACCCCAAATAGCCACCCTGAAGTGTGAAATGGCCCCCCCCAATTGTTAACGCCACCCCACGATCAACGTCAACCCGAAGCGTGGCGAGCGCAGCGGTACGCGTCATCCGACCTTTTCATACCCCCACTATCCACGTCAGCGTGGAGTTGAGAATAGAAAGTGTGGCGAGCGCAGCAAGCCACCGAGCCCGAAGCGTGGCACGCGGAATACAAGTAATCCGTGTCCGCTCGCTACGCTTTGGGAGCGTGTTCCACACCACGCTTCGGGCTCGGTGGCTTGCTGCGCTCGCCACACTTTCTATTCTCAACTCCACGCCGACGTGGATAGTGGGGGTATGAAAACATCGGAGGACGCGTCCCGCCGCCCCTCGCGGGCTCGCCACGCTTCGGGTTGACGTTGATCGTGGGGTGGCGTTAACAATTGGAGGGGCCATTTCACACTTCAGGGTGGGTATTTGGGGTCTGTGGGCCATTTAACATTGTTCCCTATGTGAAATCGGGTCAATTGGGCCATTTAACATTGTTCCCTATGTAAAATCGTGGTAATCGTTTGTCGCATCGCATGCGATTTTTTTGGCCGCATGCGATGTGACCGACGCGATTTTTTTTCCTTGCGATGCCTAAGATCAAAATCGTGGGCGCCCTCCTAGGAAACAAGTATCCATTATTTTGATCGGAATTGGGTCAATTTCATATCTATCTGATGTTCTAAGCTGTGTGTTGAGCATTAGCCGGAACGTACAAGTTGTCCACGTGAATACATCCTGTGTTTGTGTTCCGGCTTATATCTCTGGCCTATCTATACATAATGTTCTAGACACGTCAGGGTGACCTGATATTCGCTGGTTCTGTAACTCCCTGTACTTAATGTGACAAGGGCTCCATTTCAGTTCTCATTCTTATATCCCTGCAGGAGGCTGATGTGCTGTATCCCACGGTGTCCTGTTTCATTGGCTTTCATAATGTAACTTCATGAAATCCATCTCAATTGTGATTTTGTCTTTTTTCCTTGTTGTAATAAAGCTATACAAACATCTGGTCCCAGGAACATTCAGAATTGTTCTCTAAAACCAAACCTCACCTCTCCCGTTTTCCTATGTCCTCTTCTCCGGAAAGACTTTGCTTTGTTCGTTTGTAATTATAGTCGTTATTTGTCAGCGTCTGTAAACGAATAGAAATAATTTTGGTACTTGTGTAGTTTCACGGTGCCCGATATCGGCTGATATATCGATGCGATCCAAAGCGAAGAGAGGGAAGAGTGGGAGAGGGATGATGTAGAGGGAAGAGGGGGAGAGAGAGATGGGAAGAAGGGGGTTGTGAAGGAGAAGATATCGGAAGATGGGGAGAAGAAAATTAGGTGTTATCACAATTACAAAACTAATTAGAACAATATAATGTGAGCGGAATTAATGAAATGTGGGTTTTTGTTTATTTTTTAAATTGGGCACTAGCGAGCCTGGCTGTAAGGGTGTGCAGGACACCCATGAGTTAAGTACCTGGCACTGGTGGAGTGCAGGCCTTCCTCCCACGCATAGCTGAGAGCTGCCTTTGTAACGAGCTCAGCGGTGCAGGAATTTCCGTGTGTACTTGCACTTTCAGTTGAATAGATTATCGCCTTAGAAACTGCAAATTTTTTATCATTTGCATACCATTGCTGGGCTGCTGAGAGTGTCTGGGACATTGGCCAATGCTCCATAGTAACCCTGGAAATTATACATTCTGACAAACAAGAGCATAAACCTCTTCTTTGTGTCCCCAGATAAAATACCAGGCTGCTTCGGCCTGTATCCATGGCTAGCACGTGCACACAGCATATCGAGCGCATGAGCGGTCAAACTGTTCTTACCGGGCCGTTCAGAACCATTTGACCGTGCATGCGCTAAATATGCCGTGTGCACGTGCTAGCCACCCTTGCGGGCGTTTGAGAGCGTGCCACTGATGTCCTCGGTGGCCGCTTCATCACAAAGCGCTGAGTAACTCCTCGGCGGGGCGACGGCAAGCTGCACACTCGGTTCTAAACACTCACAGCCCAGCGAGCAGGTTTGTAATAGGCCTCCAGTTTGATTGCTTTAGTGTATGGCAAATTATTTCATCCATCGATGTTTTATGTTTGAGCAGGGCAAATGCTTTGTACGAGGGTGGATCAATAAGCACCTGTGTATGAAGACAGGTGGCGTTGCTGAGGAAACTATCGTGTATCTTTCAAACCACGCCCTACCAAATTTCAGATTGATTCATAGATTATTTTTTTCCACCACAATAATGCACCGGCTCCCTCATCCGGAATTGCAAGAGTTGCGCTATGAATTTTATTTTTTTTCTCCCCACGAGCCACATTTTCTGGTTAGGGAACAGAAAGAAGTCGCAGGGAGCCAAGTCGGGCAAGTACGGTGGATGTGGTAACAAATCATTGCGCAATTCATGCAATTTGGCCGCAGCAATTCCGGATGAGGGAGCCGGTGCATTGTCGTGGTGGAAAAGAAAAACCTATCCTATGAATTAATCTGAAATTTGGTATAGCGTGGTTTGAAAGATATGGTAATACCAACTCTTCTCAGCAACGCCACCTGTCTTCAAACACAGGTACTTATTGATCCACCCTCGTACATGTTGGCTAGTGGAAAGTTAGCCGTTTGTTCTGTATGTAGTTAAGTTGCCGATGGAGTACCAATTGACAGAATCCCCACAACCAAATATGCTGACGGATAATATACCGACATATACACACCGCGGACAATCTAAACACGACAACATCAAAATACCGCCAAGTAAGTCACCAACAGGAAGACATTGCCGACAGCCAAAATAATGACACAAATAATACCGTTTTACATGATAAAAAAAAAAAAAAACACTTGTTTATACTTTGCTATCCCAGTGGGCATAGAGGGAGAATATAATTGGGTACTTACTTGTGTATTATAGCGGCGCCCTCGATGTTCATCGCGCAATGTTTTTATCGCATGTCATGCACCCGATGGCATGCGATGCAACGCGATTTTTGCCCCCTATGCGATGAAACATTGTATAAGCACCCCAAAGGGTGGTACGCGTCCTACGACCTTTTCATACCCCCACTATCCACGTCGGCGTGGAGTTGAGAATAGAAAGCGTGGCGAGCGGACGCGGATACCTTCACAGGTATCCGTGTCCCTTTGCGGGCTTCACAGGTATCCGCGGGGCTCACTGCGCTCGCCACACTTTCTATTCTCAACTCCACGTGGATAATGGGGGTATGAAAAGGTCGGAGGACACGTACCGCCGCCGCTCGCCACGCTTCGGGTTCACGTTTATAGTGGGGGGGTGGCGTATCGCATCACATTGTATGTCATACAATTTTAAAATTGTATGACATTGTACAATATCGCGCGATATCGCATCGCATGCCTTTTGGTATGCGATGTGATGGGCGCCGCTATAATACACAAGTACCTATAATTGTTATTTTGGGGATCTATATTTCACACCATGAAGTTTGCACTTGCACTGAATAATTATTCTTGGTACTTGTTTCCTAGCACGTCGCCCCCGATTGTAGTGGATCTTATACAACCGCTTCGCATGCAATATAGCGGCATGCAATGCGATTTTTATTGTACAAGCACCCTGATGGGTGCTTACAATGTTAAATGCACTCCCATTGTCAATACCACCCCCACTATCAACGCCAACCCAAAGCGTGGCGAGTGCAGCCAGCCTGTGAGGGGCGGCGGTACGTGTCCTCCGACCTTTTCATACCCCCACTATCCACGTCGGAGTGGAGTTGATTTTAGATAGTGTGGCGTGGCGAGCGGACACGGATTACTTTACATGTATTCCGCGTCCGCTCGCCACGCTTCGGGCTCGTATTCCGCGTCCCCTCGCCACACTATCTAAAATCAACTCCACTCCGACATGGATAGTGGGGGTATGAAAAGGTCGGAGGACACGTACCGCCGCCCCTCACAGGCTCTCTGCGATTGCCACACTTCGGGTTGGCGTTGATAGTGGGGGTGGTGTTGACAATGGGGGTGCATTTAACATTGTAAGAACTCATCATTGTGCTTGTACAATTAAAAATCGCATAGCATGCCATTTGCTGACATGCGATGCTATGCAATATTTAATTGTGCAAACACTCCTGTTAATTTACCGGGAATATCACATCGCACACCACTAAGTACGGTATGTGATGGGTGCCGTGCTAGGAAACAAGTATCTTATCCTTTGATCCTGAACATTTGTTTATATTTATATTGTTTAGTACGATCATTTTTTACTGGTGTATTAATACGTCATTGACTGTTTTTCCATGGAATTTCCATTATATGTTCTTCTTTCAGATTTCGTATTTTGTCTACAGGACCTACTTGGTTAAATAAACAATTCCCTGTTTCAGTTCTGGCTGCAATGCTTTCCAGATTTTATCATTTGGAAAACATTTTAAGCCGACTTCCTCTGGGCCTGTGTCAATATTTTCCAGCAAAGTGTGAGGTAATGCAAAATAAAAGGCTCTGTGTACCGCTGAACACTGCCGTAGTCATTACTGAGGCGGTCTTACATCCACTGTACAGCAGACTTTAGTGCGCAAGTGACAGCTATGTCCGGTAACCAATGAGTCAATGCGTTGTATATGTAAAGTCTCACATATGTCCTCAGCGACTTAATATAAGGGGTGAGATGCACCAAAGTTGAAAATGCTGTTTTCGGCGGTTTGCCCGTGGTCCGTAAATGCACCAAGCCCGGAAAGCAATGCCGTGGCCAAGATACGATAGGCAATGCCATTTTTTTAAATCAGCATTTCACATAGGAGCCTATAGGCTTCCATTGTGGATTCCTGCTGTGAAGGATCCAACTGGATCCATCCCAGTATCTGGTGGTGTGCACGTCACTTGATTCATGCACAGATAGGACTCTGGGTCCAAAACACGGAGTCCGATTATCACAAATGGCGGCTCTTACCGCAAGAGCTATCCTTTGCTAAAATCTTCATGCATACACGTGACTAGATGCTGGTAGGCAGCAACAACTTGTGATGCTTGCTGCATTCCTCCAGCTGTCCCCGACATCCAGAGGTTCTATAAACAAAAATATTTCAAAAATGATCCCGGAGACTCCAGCTGGGCGGAGCTTATTTGCAGCCTCCCCTTTTTTTCATACATAGGGGGTGCTGAAATGAATTAGAAAAAATGCCAGAACACCATTTCTGTCCATCTCCTCTGAGAACAAACCACCTGAATTATTACCACCTGTAGTTACCAGGCCGTCAAAATGGCATGCGGTCATTCGTCAGACTGCATTTAGGTCTACAGTCATTAGGTCGACTGGCAGGAAGGTCGACCTGACTTAAGGTTGACATGGGCCAAGGTCGACATGACTTAAGGTCGAATTTGCAGGAAGGTCGACTGGTCATAAGGTCGACATGGGTTTTTCACTGTTTTTTGAGCCGACAGGCGGTATTTCATGCCCTACCATCCACTAGGGCGTGGTGGGAGAATAAAATAGTGTGCCCAAAGTATAGCGAGTGATGTGAGGGGCTGCGGTTGACTTCCAACTGTGTCCATGTCGACCTAGACATCTGTCTACCTTCACTCATTTCAACCTAGAACCCTGTCGACCTTGCTGCCTGTTGACCCAGCGGTGTCGACCTAATGACTGTGCTCGACAATACGATCCACACCCCTTTATTCTATAGGATTCTAACCAGTAACCATTGCATTGCGTGTACCTTGCCTTGACCTACGTGGGGCTAGCAGGCGTAAGCATACTCTGTCCAAATGTGCTCATGAAATCCATCATTCATTTAGGGGGGACACAAACCATGAATGGAACTTAAGCAGCTCACCTCAATATCATGTGAATAAATAGATCTCAAATATATAATGTAAGATCTCCAATTCCAGATGTGGACTAGATCGGTAATGCATCTGGCTGAATTATTGCCAGCTTGGATAGCGCAAAATCATTCCGCGCATGTTCAGACAATAGGCTGCACGTGTACAGAGTTGCGCGTACCTGACTTTAGCATCCATGGGGTGGGACGAGGTGGGAAGGAAGAGAGGGAGATAATGTGGGGCGAGTACAGTAAGGGCCTAGGTACAAGCAACTCTACAATCCATGTAATGTAAAGGTGGCCGCACAGGAATGCAAACCCATACGATAGTCGCCTAGCCACTTCTGATTGGCTGAAAATCCATCTCTGAAGCTGATAGGTGCAGCATCGTTTGCTCCTGCACATATTAGATTTTCATTGCGTCCCACATGTTACTACACCATAACCGGCCCTGGAATCTTCCCATTGGACGTGCAGCACATCCCATGGGACAGTTCAGTGAATGGACCAGTATACGATGATATTACAGATTGGTGAAAATGTACCAATATGACACGATACATATGATTCAGAGTGGTATGTAAACAATGATTAGAGTACTACTCCAATATTGGAAGATCAGCGCACGCGGTGTCCTACTACTGCAAGGTTTGGCGCAGTTCTACCAAAGACTAGTAACATGTTCCGTGTGATGTCACCTTGTGGTGGGTCCTGGATTGTGTTTTTCAGTCTCCTGCCATCCTTATTACTATACTTTGGCAGGGCGCTAACTGAGATTACGCCACTGCAATACGTTTTAGCTTTATTACCAAAGGCTAGTGGGAGGTTGTTATTTTTACTTTATTGTTTTGCACATACCACATGTTTAGTCATTATAGAGGATAATAAAGAAGTCATCTGTCTGCTACTCAGTGCTGGGGTTTACAGTTAAATTCCAACATAGGTTGCTGTTATATGAGTGCAGTTTGTAGGTTCTCCCCATGTTTGGGTGTATTTCTTCCCGTTGCCCTGGTTTGTTCCCAGGGTCTAAATACCCATTAATAGGTGTATTCGATTCTGTTCATTGTGGAACACAAAAAAGATATTGACTGAGTATTGTAAGATTCATAGAATACTCTTCTCCTATGACCGAGAGAGAGTTACTATTGAGTCTTTGGAGAAGAGTATTTTATGAATCTTATATGTTTATGCCGGCTGAGATATATTGCCATATTATAATTGTGTCTCTTTTAAATAATTAAATAAGATTTGTATCAATTACAACATCGCTGCTTTTCAATTTTTTTGTATTCTACTAATTTTGTCTGAATAGAATCCTATGCTTACAAATCTGATTTATTTCTAAAAAGGAATTGTGTGCAAGAAACACTGACAAAACTAATGGGGCCCATAAACTTTTGCGATTGCATCTTATGTGCTTTTTTTCCGCATCCGCTGCCGCATGCTCCTTGTCACATGCCATAGAGCGCTGGCGGGCAACAGTCTTGTGGAGCTGCGGCAGGAAGGCTGGCTGGCGGTAGAATTTGAAAAACTTTTCAAAACACTGGGTGGCCCTCTGATTGGCTAAGAGAGCTCTCAGATAATTAGAGGCCTCACATTTAGGCAGCGGCTGATTGATTGATTAAGAGAAAGCTCTCTCAGCCAATCAGCAGCCACCTGAATGTGATGCCTTAAATTCTGCTTGCCGCTGCTGATTACTGCCGCTCGCCTTCCCCACCCCGCTCTACTACACCGCCGCCGTACTCATGACCCATGAGTCAAACTGTTGCAGAACTACATGACCTAAAGGCCGTCAGGGCATGCTGTTCTTGTAGTGCAGTACCACAACAGCTGGAGTGTTCTAGTATCCCTGTTGTATAGTCTCTATCGGTTATCAAAAAACAATAACATGCATTTGTATAACAGGCTACGTAAATGGGAAATTCTGCAGCTTAGTTACATCCAGGCAGCTGTGGAGTTTTGGTACTTTTCTTCATCAAGCTGCCTATACGTGACCAGATCACAGAGGCCCGAGTTTCGTTTTCTCGGAATGGGTGGGAATTGTAAGGAACTGAGGCCGCAACTGAATTCCTTATAACCGTCCTTGCCTATTAATGATCACAGTCCTGACCTTACACACACTTGGAAATACCCTATACATACATTTCCCATAACCCAGTACTGTGAGATCCGTTACAGGTTTGGAAGTAACATTGTCACATAACAAGTATCTAATAATGCAGGGTGCAAGACTGACTGTAGGCCAGAACAGTTTACAGGACAATCACCAGGAACCCATTTGATGATATCATTGTTCTAAAGCCATAAACAAGCCTTTGATCCAGCACTGAGTGCAGACTGCATGCCGGGGATGTAACATTTAATGCTTCTGGAATGATCATTTGCCGCACAGAAATATGTGACCGTATATGGACGAATTTGGAGGGGAATTATTTTGATCCGTCTGCTGGAAACTGCGTACCCCCCACCCCGCTGCCTACCCCCATCCCTTTTCGAAGCAAGGATTTCACATCAATCTCTAGCAACCACTTAAAAGGCTCTTGATTTAGAATGTCATTTCTGGGGGATGACATCATTGTTTTCAGCCATGGAGCATCCAACCGCAGGGAAGAAGCTCTGTGTCCTCTATGGATTAATATGTCACATATGCATTGCCAATAGAGGTCGTGTTACATGTAGCTGGCACGTGGGCTGTTCCTGTGGGCGAGGCAAGCCTTTGGTCTTTTCCACACATTAACAATAACAAAATAGATTGAGATAGATTGAACGGGTAGACTACAATGGAACAATGGCTTCGCAGAACATACATCAGACTCTGTAAAGGACAATTATACTACAAGGCTAATAAGAATAACTATCGGCAGCTCTGCCATCGATGTTTTTTCCACCATCTGTAAGAAGTCATTGATGGTAGAGCCATCAATGGGTTGTCTCACCACCCACCAGTGTTTTCCTATTGGAGGCCTCCCATCAACAGTGAAAATGCTCCCCATCAGACCACTGATGGTTGGCAACCATCCATGGCCAATAGCCAACCCTACTGTAACAGCCCATTTAATGTGCATTACAGAACATACCGGCTGATCAAGAGGTCAGTATTCAATGTCTTGGTAGACGCACAGTCTACTTATGTGTTTGGGCTTCTTGTAAACTTTTGGACCCTAGGTCAGAACGGACTTGCCCAGGTAAATAACAGAGTAAGGGAGATGACCGTTGTTCATTAACATTGTTCAGTTTCTTTTCGGTTTTCTAAAGCTACAGCAAGTGTCCCATGGCATCCAACTACAAATCCTCCAGTCTGAGGCAAACCAGGTAACCTCCAGGTGAGCTGAACTCCAGTTGTGTGCGTGACCCCGATGTGTGTGACCCCTTCTCCTAAAGCAAAGGAGTATTTGCAGGTTCTGTAGCAGATTCCGAGCCAGCACCTTTCCATATGGCCAGGGCAAAGTGCGCGCATCCGCCCATCTGTGCACATTATCCACCAACCGCCTACAGTCTTCTCATCCATCTTCCATAATACAAGGACTTACTCCCAGGCCATGCTGTGTAGGCAAGATCTGAAAGCGACAGGGGCCTCATATCTTTCCGCACACCAAAATCACTGCCCATGACACACCCACCAGCTGAATCAGTTCCATATGGTCACATTATAGCTGCCCTTAAGCTATTTGCAGAAAGAGCTGTCCGTCAACAGACTCCTCAATCCGCCTGCACCTGCAGTCCGCCCCTGCGTATGTGGCAGGCTTTATACCAGATCCATCTGCATTTAGACTCTTAATCCGCCCTTTTATCTGGGAGTGAAGGTGCCTATAGCAAGATAGGGCTTAGTCAAGGACATTAATACCCGGGGAATTCTCCCCCCCACGACACTGAAAATGCAGCTAGATGGAGTCTGATTGACAATAGATAACCAGATTTGCCATTGATGCCCAGGAACACCTGTATGAGATCACTGGCCCACAGTTGGGTCATACAGAGCATAGCCGGCTCTATCCTCTTCCATTCCGATCTCAGCAATTTGCTCCTTGGCTTTTGTACCCACCTGCTGACCAATCTGGTTGGTTGGCTTGCAGTGATCCAGTACCACTGTACGAGCACGGTGCTTGGCTCATATTTCTGTACGGACTATGATTCACACCAAGATTGCAGCTATTCCATCGTTCATCACCGCCCATGTTTCCCAATAGCCTTTGCTTGGGCGGTCAGGCACAGGTTCTCACCCATGCCAAGCGCATGAAGTTCCACTCATTACATTGCAGAGAATTAATCATGTTCTTAATCTGCTGAGGCACTGTTGGAGCTCGGTCACGCAGGCCACTATAAATACACTGGCGTTTCGTGTTCCAGTTGTTGATGCAGAGTGTCTGTGGGAACTATTGATAGTTGGGCTCATGTTTCCTTGGGCGCCAGCGACTCTCCTATTTTTCCCTTCATAAGGTTTCCTGTTAGCTCACAGGATTGTGTTACTGCTGTGATCCAAGAGTGCAGAACTCTTATTCCTCCAGCCCGTGTCACTGCGACGGAAATAGCTTCCTCTTACGTCCCTGCGGTCGCTGGTCAGGCCAGAGGAATGGGAGCTTGGAACACCGGCATACCTCTTTGTGGAGATTCTGTTCTTCATAGGATGTACCGTTTCTCTACCGGGACCTGTATTACCAATTCTGATAAGAGATCATTTGCACGCGCTCTTGGGGTTCACATTAAGGGTAACCAGTCCATTAAAGACTCAATCTCAATAGATTTGATGCACATTTTGACCAATAAATATTTGATTTATTTTATACACCCCACACCCTGCAGTATTTATTGAGAAGGCTTGGCAGCTGTTGTACACACAGTTGGGTCTTTCCATAACACATAGCCACAACACTGTAGCAGGAAAATAATATATATATACAAATTGAGCTCTAGATCACTTGTCTTGGAGCAAGAATCAGCAAAATATTTTTTTTATAAAAACACCTATATTATCATATACCCAGTTTATTCAAGTCTCCAGTAACCAATGACATTACTGAGAATGCAGCCTATCCAGTCTCTAGGAACCTGTGACATCACTGAGAAAGCAGCCTAACCAGTCTCTAGGAACAAATGATATCACTAAAAGTGCAACCTATCGTTCACTAAAAGCTACCAATGACATTACTGAGAATGCAGCTTATCCAATTACTAGGAACCAGTGACATCACTGAGTGCAGCCTATTGTTCCCTAGGAAACAGTGACATTACAGAGAATGCAGCGTATTCAGTAGCAATCAGTGACATCACTGACAATGCAGCCTAATAATTAAATAGTGATAAGCGACGTCAAAGACAATGCAGCATATTCACTAGTGACATCACAAAGAATGCAGCCTATTTATTCAGTAGTGATCAGTGGCATCACAGACAATGCAGCATATTCACTAGTGACATTACAGACAATGCAGCATATGCACTAGTGACATTACAGAGAATGCAGCCTATTAATTCAGTAGTGATCAGTGGCATCACAGACAATGCAGCCTATTAATTCACTAGTGATCAGTGACATCACAGACAATGCAGCCTAGTAATTCACCTTGGACCAGTGACATCAGAGACAATGCAGCCTAGTAATTCACCATGGACCAGTAACATTACAGAGAATACAATCTATTAGTTCACTAAAGGACTAGTAATAACTGTTTCCTAGTAAAAGGACGGTGGATTCTCATGAATAATGAAAAGAATAATGTACACTTTACTGTTGCAACTTTATAACTGTATAAAGAGATAAGTAGCTGTGGCATGACTTCATTTCCTATTACAATGAACGCATCCTTATTAATGAAAAATGGAGATATTATCAGTCACATTAAAGATCTGTGACTCCTTTACAGTATAGCTACTTATATATATGGCTTTGTAAACCCATCATAACTGTCAACAGTGTTGTGTCGACATTATGACTACATCCTAATACTTCTAATAGCCATTAAATTTAAGTGATATACTAGTACATTATGTACCATCTATGACTGAGAGATATACTTCCCACCTGTCCTGACTTTCGTGGGACAGTCCCAGTTTTTTGGGAGTGTTCCGCTGTCCCACCTACAGTGGAGGTGCAGTTGGGAGGCTCCTTGTCATTCGCTGATCTGTTTAACAGGGCAGCGCTGAATAGATGCTGTATACATGCGAGAAGGGTGCTGGGCATACCCCCATTGTGATGAAAATGGGGCGAGTGACTAGCGATGACATCATTTGTGCATAGCCACGCCCCCATTTGATAAAGTCATGCCCCTTTTTCGGGTAGTATTTTTTTGATCAGTGTTTTTATGCAACATCCAATTAAGCACAATGCATTTGTACCCCTTATTCGTGCAATGGTTTGTCCTGGTGCAAATGTGCACCTATTGCATTGGTTCTCTCCTAATTCTAAATAGGGTTCAAGAAAGCTAAACACCATCAACTTGTATCCTTATATGTGGTGCTCGTAGACAGTAACACCTCTGGAGCCCTCACACAATCCTCATACAGAGCTGGCTGATTGTGAGAAGTTATGTATTTAAGGTTGACGAATGCTCAGTTTTGCATATAATTAGCATCTACATTTAGTAAACAGTCCTTTTTAGAAGACGTCTTGTGGCTTTTCCTGTTACTCATCTATATATAATCCCCTTTGGTTCAGACCCAAACTTAAGTGAAGAGCTCGCCAGTAAAATCCACCGCTCTTAGAATTCTCACACCTAAACGCCCCCCAGCTGCTTTCTGGCCAAGACCTAAAGCTCCACTCCTGACTCGCATTCCCACTCATCGCCGAGCCATTAATCACACTGCGCCCTCTCCATGGTCACCAGCAAGATGCTCTGTCGGAATTCTGTCAATCGTTGACCTTTGAAAATGCTCTTTAGAAACATGACTTCCCAGAATCTTGTACATCACCCACCTCAACCAGGGCTGGATTAAGCCATCTGGGGGCCCGGGTTACTTTAGACAGGGGGGGGCCCTCCCACTTGTCGTTACTGGCCGCAAAATGCACAGGAGAATATTACACTGTCAAAACACATTAATATTAATTAATATAAACATATATATATATATATATATATATATATATATATATATATATATATATATAACTAGAGTATTGGTCTATTGTGCTGTGAATGGGACAGCAGCACCTGTATTTACCCCTCCTGTTAGTGAAGGGTTAGGGAAGTACGGAAAAAGGTATTATAGAGTGCGCTAGATACTAAAATTAAAACTAAACCTTAAAAGTACCACCCAGCAAATTATAGTACAATAAAAAATTACGCTATTATGTCAAAATAAAATAAATCAATAATAATGTTTCCTTTCACAATTGTAGGTGTAGCGCACTCCACTCATTCTTATGTTGGAGTGGTGAGCTACACCTACAATTGTGATTTTATGAATTTGTTTCCTTAAAAGAATATTCTCCAGCATCCAGATTTTGTTTTGATAACCATTTTGCCATACCCCTGATGAAGTCGCTGTCTCTGATTAAAAACCCTCCCATGATGGGGCCACTGCTGCTGCTGTCCTCCATGGGCCTGAGAAGCATATGATGAGCTCAGCACAAGCATCTTAGCCTCTGACCTCTTGTGCAAAATCTCATGGGAGTCAACTCCCAGTAGTGCACTGTACACTTGTGCAGTCAGTGTGCCTTGGCTCCCGATGCTCAGTACCATTAATCATTGTCACATTGGCAGATAGGTGATTCTATTTTTAAATACATGCCAACCACAGGGGGCCCCTAGATAGAGGGGGGCCCAGGGGTACTGACCCCCTGAGCTCCCCCCTTAATCCAGCCCTGATCTTATATACAATCTGAAAATGGTCAACATCATCAGGTTTGTTTGCGTCAATATTACACCGATTAGACCTGATTCTAGGTTGATCTGTGGGTATTTTATAAGGGTTATTTTGTTCCGATAACTGTATTCTCCCTGGAAGATTCATCCATCTAGTGATATGTAAGCAATCGCTCTGGGAAACCTGTGTCTCCATTGTGGAGATCTTCCCCACTGCTCCAAGGTATACTCTTCCGGCTAACAGCCAATCACAAAGTGGCAAAGTTTACCTTGGATGTAATGCAGACTTTGATAAGGTGTGAACATACATATATCATCTATAACCCCAACCTCTACAATACCGTCTGATGCTAGGGGCTTGAGCACCTTTTCTGGACCACTTTTGCCCAGATACTTGTGCACCATCACTTAACGCCTTCTCCTTGCAGAGACAGAGATAGGGGTTTATTCTAGTTCATTCTTTCTAACAAAATCCTTCTTAGATGGACAAAACCATGTGCACTGCAGGGGGGCAGATGTAACATGTGCAGAGAGAATTAGATTTGGGTGAGTTATTTTGTTTCTGTGCAGGGAAAATACTGACTGCATGATTTTACACTTCAATATAGATCTCACTTTGAAGAAAAACCCCACCCAAATCTAATTCTCTCTGCACAAGTTACATCTGCCCCACCCGCAGTGCACATGGTTTTGGCCATCTAAGAAGGATTTTGTCAGAAAGAATGGACTAGAATAACCCCCATAGAGACCACAAGCTGATCTTGACCTTGAGTTAACTCTGGTAAGGGTGGAGTGATGTGAGCATAAACAAGCTGATCTTACATCCTGAGAATAGAAATCGAAAGTATATCACTGTACATTGCCTTCATTTTCTTCACTTTATTACTGGAACTTAAGTGGGCAATTGTGTAGATGACCTTGGTGAGGCAGAGGGGACCTTTTATAGTTTGGCAGGTGTTGGCTGTTGTATCTCACCCCTGTTGAGTGTGTTGGAGTGGACACTTGCAGGTCTGTCAAAAGGTAATTCAGTAGGTGGTTTCTACCCTCCCACATTCTGCAGGAGGCTCCCGCTTCAGTCTTACTTCTCCCGCTACCCTGCATTGACCTAATCTTCATAATTTTTCAGATTCTGCGCGGAATGTGACTGCAAATGGAATATCTCACAACATTAGGCGTTTAAGCATAAACATACCTATATGTATAGCTACTAGCACAAGCCCAGCTGTCTGAGAAGGTCACTATTGTACAGCAGCGGGCAGCACCAGAATCACCCTGTCTGCTCCGCACTGCGCTGTGCCTGCTCTGTAGCTCTCTATAGAACTTGTCAGCACTCATGATTTGTCCTGTTTACTGACAACAAAAAAGGCAGCACAGTATAAATAATGTGACTCTGTGCCCAGATACAGCACATGGTGTTCTGACAGTCCTGGCTCCAGGGGCTAATGTTTTGGTAGTCAACATAAGATATCGTGGAATAACCAGTTATATCCCATTATTACACCCTTACACCCAGTGGCAGAACCAGAGATGGGGATGAAGCACAGTTTAAAATTCAAATAGGGGAGTCACATCCACTGCCACCAACTGTCAGTCCAAACTGACAGTGGGTGCAGTTCCCCTGTTTTTGAATTTTGAACTGTGCTGCAGCCCTGCCTCTGGAACCACCACTGCAAAGTTACAACCAACCAGCAGCCACCGGAGCTTCATAAGCCAACCAATACCAGCACAGGGCAGTATCATTCATATACAGGGCCTTGCTAAAGAGATCACACCCCGGCATGGATCCCGGCATCTCAGCCTCATTTCCCACTCACTCATTTCTCACTCCACGTCTAAGCCACATTTTCCCAATCTCTGCCATAACAGTCCAGGTTTAAGGACTTGCCATGTCTAGATGGTTACATCAAACAGACTGAAGTACTAATTAAATCCCCTGTGCTCAGGCATGGATGTCCTACTGTGATTTAAGTGCCCCCGAAACCTTGGAGCCCTAGTCAACTACCTAGGATGCCACTTAGTAGCAGCCGCCCTGCCTGTGGAGGTATTATGTAATGTAGCGTGTGATCTAGACATGGGCATGTACAAAGCACTGTAAGTAACCGGTAATATAGCGATGGATTACAGATTAATCTTTACACATACAAATCTACCCACACGGCAAACTGAATATTGCTGTGTACAGTGCATTGCAGGGTTACGTGCCAATCAGCAATGGTTTCTGTATACTGTATTCTAATCCTGGAATGTGGAGTCTGGCCTGACGGGTGCATTATCCTGACATGATACCTGTTTGTCTGGCAATAACAAGTCTGCTAGCACGCAGCAACCTGCACCTGATGTCTCCTGTCCAGCCAGCCTGCTGCAGCAATTGCTGGGGGAAATTTACTAACAGATACAAATACGGCTTATGCAGGATACGAATGGATGCGACCGGCATTGGTCGTATTTCCCGGAAAATACGACTCGTACTGTCTGAGTCCTGGGAACCTGGCGGACCATCTGCAACGGCCAGCTGGCAAATGCAGGGTTGGTCATAGGTCAGCCATTTTCAGACAAATGCCCACATGTGCCCGCACGCAGGGTAGCACGCTTCTCTGTTATTGGTCATTCCCTGTCCCTAGTTCTGTATAGGTTGCGATTACGTCTACCCCCCCCCCCCCATTTACCCCCTTACTTTACTCAACCTTTGTGCAACACCCCATTACCAACCAGTTGCAACCCAGCCAGCTGCTATTAAAGATGCAGCTGGGATACGTACAACCCGTTTGAGTAACCAAGGAGCATGAACGGTGCAACATACAGCAGGTCCGTCCTATGGTAGGGTCTTAACTATAAGGACTTGTCTGATTCAAACTCAGCAGTGCCGACAGCTCTCCGGGGCCTGATGATGGGAGGGGGCGTGGCCAATGGGGGAGGTGTTGCCAGGCCCCCACCTTACAAAATATTAGTCGCTATGTGTGCCTATGTTACATTTGGTGGACAGAGACTAAGGGGATATGGTCAGGAATGGTCGCCTTCCCACCACACAGCAGGATGGATGTTGCTATGAGCAACAATAAGAAGAAATAAGAAGAAGATTCTGATTGGTTACCCATAGCAACATCCCATGTGGAACAAAACTTCCATCTTAGTAAATTTCCCCCATAGAGTCCAGCAATTCTGCTTAAGGAATTGTTAAAAAAAACCTCATACAACTTAAAGTACATATAACAACTGAAAAGCCCCTAAAAAAATCTTTAACGTAGAAGGGGGGGAGGGGGGGTAGTAGCCATAACGTCGTCCTGATTTCTCCCGCTTTTTACAGGAAAGGGGGTGACGCTAATTTATGTCCGTAAACGTGAAGAAACAGCAGTGTCGTGGCTTACAGTCGCCATGGAAACAATGCTATAACAGCTGCCTAGTAATCTAACAAAAATGTGAGCCTGTTCATGCAGAATGCAGGGGAGTTTTAGTTTTTCCAGGTTACAATGTTAGCCTGCCTATATAGTAACCACAGTGTTTAAATGCCACCTGGAATGGCGGTGCTGTTCATATGTAATCCTGAAATGTAATTAGGTAGTTCTCCAACTGTCAAGACACATAATACAATGGCCCTTATTCAGATTCGAGCGGTACGGCCCGCGTGCGGCCGTACCGCCGATGTTTTTACTCTGCACATGCGCAGAGGTCAATCTGCGCATGTGCAGCCCCCTTCGCCGCAGACGTATTTCGTCCGCCGCAAAGGGGGCGTATAGGGGCGTGAGAGGCTTCATGCCCTCATTTCCCTATGTGTACGCTCCGCGTTTCATGGGCGTTCCCATGCAAACGCGGGGCGTATGCATGGTAATGAGGGCATGACGCAACTCATGGGGGCGGAAAGCTGACGTCGCCGGATGTCAGCTTTCAGCCCCCATACAAGCTACCACACGGACGATTGTCCGTGTGGTCTCAGCTTGCGGGAGCTGCCGGGGCGTGCGGACCTGCC
This sequence comes from Crinia signifera, assembly GCF_055691185.1. NCBI lineage: Eukaryota > Metazoa > Chordata > Amphibia > Anura > Myobatrachidae > Crinia > Crinia signifera. The sequence continues at coordinate 15,893,709 of NC_139228.1, read as the reverse complement.
TTCGATGGTCGACGACCATCGAATGCAGGGGGCAGCTCCCACCATGGTGGAGGCGTACGCCTCCACCATTTTTATGCGGATCGCCAGCCGTCCGTGTACGGACGGCCGTGGCGATCCGTAGGGTGGGCGGGGATTGGTTTGTGCGGCCGGAGCCCCGTGTGCGGCTCTGGCCGCACCAACCAGAATGTCTGGCATCATAGATTGTGCAGTTTATTTAGTTTTATTTTTACCCTAATAGTATTGTCACATGCCACTGTACATGGGTACAGTTATAATGTACTTGCTATCATTTCAGGCTTCCATCCAGAACATCCTAGAAGAAAGGTCTAGGGTGCAACACACCTTGCAGGAGGCTCCTGTTTTTATCTTAAATATCCTGCTGCCCTGCATTGTAATCCTAATCTCCTGATATCTTCAGAATCTGCCATAGGTGCCACTAAAGAGTTTCTTTGCAAGGACAATTAATTTCTGTAATCACTGCGATTTGTTATAGCTGCTCAGGAGTTCCTGCTGACGATTATCCCCCTTTGTGGGAACCCCTGAATGGAGAGACACACAGAAGCACATGGTCTTCTTATCTGAGCTGATGTGCACTAATCCATAGTGTGCTGCTGCTGGTGAGTGACTTTCTTTAGTTCAACACATTTTTTTAATTAGCGTATATGGTGTCCATATCTACAGTATTTGCTATATCGTTATGGAAAACAGCACATCCAATAAATATAGATAGTGACTACATGTTGCAGTAAAGTCCAGTGTTTACAATAAAATAACATTTAGTACACGGGAAACATACTTATATGCTTAGGGATGAATTCACACAAGGTCAAATTGCATTTAGAATTTATTGCATTTATTGTATATTGTGCTGAGTGGGAAGGAAATAAATATTACAGTGAATATATAGTTGCAAACAACAAACCCAATATTGCAGACATCAATATTCGCATAATATACTGTACTTATGTTATATAGAATCTCTTGGAACAACAAGCGTTTAAGCATATACACGCCCATAGGTGGAGCTAGACACGCCCTTTGGGCAGAGCATGACACGCCCCCTTGACTGAGTGCGGAGAATCCTGATGTAATCTCAATTCACGTCTTCAGGATGAAGAGAATGCGGCCTCTATAACAATGGTGCTAAAAAACATGTCTAAAAGCCTCAAGTGCTTCACTAGGGGTGTGCACGGTATTCGTGAGGGTGGACCGCTCTTCCAGATGTCTCAGGAGAACCCACTGAAGTTCAGGAGCCTTTCACACATTACTGCAGTAGAGGCAAGTGTAGGTACAGTGTCCCAACATGCACAAACCCTTGCAGTGTTTCTGTGCAGGGTAAATACTGGCGGCTTTAGCATGTACAGTAGCCCGCAGATGTTAGACAGCATTATTCTTACACTGCAATTTAGATTACAGTTTGAACGCACCACACCTAAATCTCACTCTCTCTGCACCTGTTACATCTGCCCCACCTGTTGTGACCAATAGCTACCAGGTGATGGGGGGGCAGATAATCTGGGGTGTTTGGAGATGACACGCTGCGGTCTGTCCCCCCAAACTGTGCAGAGCCCCCCTGTTATCTGTCTCTGGGTGTAGGTTAACATAGAAGGAATTTTGGTGATGTCAAATTGATTTATTTAATAGGATCCAAAACAATCATTTCCTGCCCTCTTCGTGCAGAATGTGGTGTCAATCACCTGCCTCTCACATATATCGCCGCACAGACTGTTGTGGTTAATAGATAAGGATATAAAATATTGTCTTGTGCATGATATGTGACAAATAAATGTATATACCATGTCATAATCTATTACTAAGTGACACGGGAGATAAATAGTGGACTATAGTTCGCAGTAAAAGACAAAGTTATTTCTCACTGTGCATTTACTGCTGTAACAAGGAAACAGTACCCGTCCCCTCAGTGACCCTGCTCTTCAAGACGTAGACATTGGCTTTGGCATGCCCAAAAACCATGGCCAACAGAGAGTGGCGTTACAGCGGGGGTGCAGGACACACCTGAGTGTGGTGACACCTGCAGAGGGGTGACAGCAAAATGCTGGCTCCTGCTAAGTGATGGGAAACTGCTGCTGCACTTTAACATTACGTGAAGCACCCAGCTCCTGTCAGTGTATAGGAGCCGACACTTGCAGCAACAGCACTCCCCAGGGGCAGCCTGAACCTCCCAGACCCCCGCAGTCCCAAAAACTGTGGGTCAGGCCGGGAGACCGCGCCAATGCTGATGAGGCCACACACCCTCTCAATGAAGCCACACCTCCTTTCCCGGTACACACAGCTGCATGTCAGCCATGCTTAGGGTTTCGGAAGCAACATTGCAGCCCCAAATCTACATATACGCAGTGAGGTTTTGGGGTACACGCATATCTGAAAAAACTGATTTTCATATATAACAATTAACCATGCATGACTTTAATGATTAAAAAATATATTTTCCTAATTTGGTTGTCACTGAGTTTTTTCTTCAACATTTCAACAAATTGTTTCAGGGCATTGTACATAGGCTGATATGTTTTATCAAGTATATCAGGACAATTCCAATACCCCCCAACATGACCCATAAAAGGAGGGACTCTGAAGGTATGATTGCGGTCACCTGTGCTGAATCACCCTTCTCATCCAGTAACTAGTGCAACACAGGTGACGGCAATCATGCATTAACAGCGGTGTTCAGGAGCAGAGGATTTTGTATTATAGTGACACAAACATTGCTGAAGTTATGGATGGGAGGTACATAAGCCCCAGGATTTTACCTTCTCCATGGTAATCATCTGTGTAGTGATCAGCCTTGATTACAAGACCACCTGGGAAGTAAGGTAAGGTGTGTTTGCTGGGAGTCCCAGTGTCAGTACCTGGGGAGCAGGACAGGAGCCTGCTGCTGAGCGACACCGCTGTTTGCTGTACAGGAGTGTGACCGAAGACACTGTATTGGAATTGGACAGGCTTGGTTATTTTTGAACCTTTTTGTGCTGGATAACTACAGTAACTGCAGCTTCTTATACCAAGGCCTGGACTGGTGTGCTATTTGGTTACTGTATAAAAGTGCACCTGTCTTCCGATATGGCTGACACACATATGGAGAATGCGAGGATTTCACGTACATTGCATCCGTAAAAATGCGTGTGAAATTTAAAGGGACAGACATACTTTTTTTTTCCCTATTGGAAAAGACTATTATACAAAAATCCATGGTGGTTGCATGGCCAGATGCTTAAAGAAGCCAGATTCTGTTTAATCTTGTCACCAAGCATTTTAGACAAACAAGGCCTTGTTACAGGATCCAATAGTGCAGTAGGAAGCCAACAGGGTGCAGAAATCGACGAATGAAGAGGCCAGGAGACAACAGCACCAATTTTTGAAAGAAATTCTAACTCATTTGGGTGGTTTGTGTCTGTCGGAATACAACAAGTTCATCATTCGGAAATACCAAGTCTCTCCTCACAAATGCATGGCCTCATTAATCATAAGAAGTGGCTACAACCAGAGACAGGGCTGAAGATGTTTGTGGACTAATACCTAGAGCCACTGTCTGCAGTTCTGTGCAAGTGGGTGAGCCACGGGGACCCTAAAACAGCAGACCCGCTGGGGTAATCTCCAGTGAATTCTGGTAAGACTGATCCAGGGGAAAAGGGTGCTGGGTGGTGGAATGAATTTAGTAATTCAGAGATGTATGCTTAGAACCTAGAGATTGGCGAGATTGATTATGTTATGTCAGGAAGGCTCCTGCCTCTTAAAACACTTGATATAATTATTATGAGATTTATTGTCTTGGGCCAAATTGTTGCTAATTGTACTCTTATTTCTGAACCCATGAAATGTGATCCTGCTTATGTAAATCGCATTTGAGGGGGGGGGGGGGGGGGGTGTAATAGGGTACGAGAATCAGCAATTCTCCTGTATTGTTGTTATTATTATTATTATTATTTTTAAAGCGGCGATCATTTACACAACAAACTCAAACTAGTTTTGCAGTGTAAATGATTGCTGCTTTAAAAACCCCAGAGAATACTCACAAAGAGCCAGATGGATCAAGCTTCAAAAAGTGATAAAGTAGGCAGTGATAAACAGCCAGCCCATCAGCTCCCGTTATTTTTCAAACTCAGCCTGTAGCACGAAACTTAGGAGCTGATTGGCTGGTTTATTTATCCCTCTCCACTTTATCACTTTTTGAAGCTTGATACATCTGGCACAAAATCTCTCACTTTCTGGTTCTCACACCCTATTACAGTTACCCCATAGTGACTGCAGGCCTATGGGGTGAGCCTGATACACAGATGTGTAATTACTATGGAAGGCTACAGGGTAGATGCAGGTATAATCCGGTAGCCTGGTTACTCTTGTAAGCAAACATCTGGGAAATGCTATTGGTGTAACATGATTATATGGGTATCAGGGTACTGGCTGCTAGAGGGACCATACAGCGTGGTCCCATTGTAGCCATGCTGGGAATAGTTCCTTCCTTGTTGTGTACTGGGGAGAGAATGTTTCTACTGTTGGAAATCCAGTTTATAACCGGTGTGAACAACACAGAAGCGTTTGATAATGTTACAGTAGCAGGGATAGTGTTTCTGATAGATAGTTGTCATACCACCCTCACATGGCAAAACTCATGTACAGTATATCATACTACTACACATGCACCCACTTTGCCATATCTGCATTGGGTCCTTGTAGGGCTCACCTCCCCAGGGCAGGCGACAGGGGGGGTCAAGGGGGACAAGTGTGACGGGCCCTAGAGATCTGAAGGGCCCCAGAGTTTCCATACCCCAGCAAGGCCACTGCCTGTACTTGCAGCCTGGCCATCTACTGTGCACCATCTGTTTTTGGCTGAGTCTGACTGACTCACTCACTGTGTGCCACTGCCATCTACGGTGTGTGTCCACCCTGCCACTTGGTGCACAGAGCCATCTACTCTGTGTGTGCGCATGGCCTGGGGCCGCAGGCGCACAGCCGTACCCTCCACTGGTGCCGTGGCCTCAGTCTCTGGCTCCTGTACTTTTACTGCGCATGCGCGGGTCGAGACTGAGAATGAGAACAGCAAAAGGTTAAATAAGGCTCATGCAGAAGAGCGTTGTGTGGATTTCAGATTAGGTGGGGGGCCCCAGATATATAATTGTACAGGGCCCCAAGATTTCTGTTACCGGCCCTGCACCTCCCACAGTGTAACCTTCCTAGTGAGACCAACATGGCTGCCTCATCTGGTGCACTGGTCGATGGGATGGAAAATACACGGACCGGACTTATTGGGACCCTACTCTACACTGCAATCCCTTCATTTCGTGTCATTTCTTCTGGGAGATAACCTATTCCACCCAGGGTAATCCTACGCAGTGTGACCAAGATGGCCGCCTCACCTGGTACCTTGTTAGGGTGGAGTACACATCCCATGGAAGTTATTATGCAAAATGCCCTCACCAACACTACATTGCACCTACTGTGTTTGCAATGCTTTGTTATGTCTGTGTGACTTATCTATTGCTGTATAACCGGAAGCCTATGTATTATGTGCATTATTTTGATGTCTGTAGAGCGGCTTTAGTCCTGTTGGAGAAGTATGCTACATAAATACCACTTACTTACTTCATGATTTGCTGCACCAGTCTCCAAGAAAGGAGAAGTCATGATGGGACATTTAATAGCTCCTACGTAGGCATGTGCAGATCCAGTTCTCAAAACAGGATCTTATTGGCTATCTGGTTGTCACATGTTTTGGAGCCAAAACATGTGACAGCTGATAGCCGATAAGATCCCGTATGGGGGTGGGCTGCAGGAACACAGTTAAAAATTTAAATAGGGGAGGTGCAGCAACTGCCATTCCAAACGGACTCACTGGCCGCTGGTGTTGCTCCCCTATCTGTATTTTGCACCGTGCTGCAGCCCAACCTCTGGAGCCACCAATGGTCATATACCTGCAGGACATCTAGGTGTAAAAAAACTTTTGAGACCATTTTACAACTTTTTTTTCTGCCATGGGGTCCATAAAGATATCTACAAATACTGCGCGTCTGTCAGGAGTCTGGCCATATTATAGAGGTCCGCTTATCCTGTTACGCATTATTAAGGTTCTGTTAGGTGATGGCTATATTGGGTGTGAACCCTCATAAAGTCCACCCAGAGTCAGTGCCAGATTAAGCCTTCGGGGGGCCCACTTGCATTTGTCATTACTGGCCGCAAACTGCATGGGAAAATATTACACTGTCAAAACACAGAGTAAAGGCAGTATAAACTTGGTCAATGGGTAACTGCAGGGGATATATATATATATATATATATATATATATATATATATATATATATATATATATACACATATATATATATATATATATACACATACCACATGAAAAGCCTGCGTTTGTCCCTCTGCACCTTACTCTCTAGGAGACCTCACAGTCCCAGTGCTGCCTCTGATTAAAAACCCTCCCATGACTAGGCTGCTGCTTCTGTTCTCCATGGGCCTTAACGATGGCATGTTGCCCTTAGAAACTTATCAGACCCTACTTTTTATTTATTTAGCACTTTCTGAAATATAATATATAAAATCTGATTGGTTGCCCATAGCAACATCCCCTCTTCAGTAGAACTCCCATCTTAGTACAGTTTGCCCTAAGTCTACAAAGACAATTGAGATCTTATAACTGTCTTTAGCAGAGTGGTAATACCTAACTGACCAGGGTGCCACATTTATATCCATTGTCATCTGTATAAGGCAGGCATGTCCAAACGATGGCTCTCCGGCTGTTGTGAAACTACAAGTCCCATCATGCCATGCCTCAGTTTTGCTATTGGGGAATGCTACAACTATGGCAAGGCATGCTGGGATGCGTAGTTTCACAACAGCTGGAGGGCCACAGTTTGGACACGCCTGGTTTAAGCTAAGGTCCTCTGTGTATCACAGACTGACTGGTTAATGGACAGGTTTAACGCAACTATACAGAATATGCTAAAGAACGTGGTGGATAAAGATGGGAAAGATTGGGATTTTTTATTTTATCTATTGCTGGTCATAAGGGCGGTTCCACAATTTGTAGTCCTGTGGTAACAATAGTCAAAACACTCTCAACTATTCAATGACCTAAGGCGAACAAATCTCTCTTAAGATATAGAGCTTTGCTTTCTGACATACCCGGTAAGCCGAAATAATCACTGAACTGCGGTCTAAGGTTCACCTAAAGATCTATAGCACGGGTGTCAAACACAAGGCCCGCGGGCCAAATCCGGCCCGCCAGACCTCGTCATGTGGCCCGCGCGAGGAGATAGCACGCAGGGGCAGTGTGTCTAAAACAGGAGTGCTGCGGGCCGCGTCCACGTCCGCCTTACCTGTTCCTCCACTGTCGGCGGCCGTGTTCCTGTAGGCACATATGTATGCGGCTACAGAAACATGGCCGCCGGCCTCCACGGCTACGTGGAGGAGGGCCTGGCCGCCTGTTCCCTCTGATGCCCGGCAGTGACAGACACTGGGTGGGGACGTCATGACGATGACGCCGCCCGCCCATGCGTCTGTAGAGAAGTAGGAGCAGGCAGGGAAGCTGGACCGGGAGTCGGGGACAGTGTGGCCGCAGCAAGCAGTGAAGAAAAGCTGGAAGCCGCAGCAGCTGCAGGACAGACGGAGAAACAGTAAGTGAGGATGAGGATCACACTCACAATAAAAAATATATATATCTGCTGTTTCCTGAGGTGTCCCCGTGTATAATAACAATAATGCCATGACACCACAGGCTGCTCCTCCTGTATAATCATTTATGTGTCATGGCATTACTTTTATTATATTATACAGGGGGAGCAGTCTGTGGTGTCATGGCATTATTATTATACAGGGGGAGCAGCCTGTGGTGTCATGGCATTCATTTTATATTATACGGGGGGAGCAGCCTGTGGTGTCATGGCATTATAATTATACAGGGGGACCTACAGATACAACCGGCCCTGTGAGGGTGACCAAACTGCTGATGCGGCCCCGATGAATTTGAGTTTGACACCCCTGATCTATAGAATAGCAAAAGTCCAATGTGAATTCATGTCAAAACTAATTAAATAAAAAATGTTGGCGCTAGTTAGAATTGAAGAGTCACAAAGTGGTCAATTCTATTCTGCGTGATGTGAGTGGCGCCGGAAGGGAGCTCTCGCAGGTATTTGAATCGGTGCGCTGCTAGGTCGGAGAAGGGCGGGACTCGCAGGTGTTTAATCGCCAGTATCGGCATCTTCCAACAAGTCCCTCCCGCGATGCTGTTTGCTCCGCAGTAGGGCACAAAACAGCATTGCCTCCCTAGTTTTGATGGATTGCCACTCGCACACCAGGAGGGGTGTGAACAGAAATCCAATAGTCGGCGTTAGCGGCGCTCTGATTACAATAGATCCGGGAGCTCCCTCTCGGCGCTATTTATGTCATTCTGAATAGAATTGACCCCATAGTGAATATTGAAATCCCATTGTGCTGATCACGGACGGAAGCAATTGTGCAATGATTTCCGTAAATTCAATTGTGGTTTGGGTGGATGAGTTTACTGAACTGTATAGTCGGATGCCACAGTAACCTCCTATTTATTTATATTTTTTATCTATTAACCATTTCTTATATAGCAGCATATTGTGCTTTACAATAGGAGACAGTGATACAACAAACTGGGTATTTACAGACAGTCAAAGGTATGAGGGCCCTGCTCGCAAGCTTACAATCTATGCCTGCGTTCCCTGGGGCCCGCCCAGCGTTTCTGTGGGTGAACCCACTGTTTTTGTGGGCACGCCCGTGAAAGGTCAGGTGTCCATCCCAAAACGCCCCCTGTGCACTGCAGATGGGGCAGATGTAACACGTGCAGAGAGAGTTAGGTTTGGGTTGGATTTGTACTTCAAACTGATATCAATATTGCAGTGTAAAAATAAAGCAGCCAGTATTCACCCTGCACAGAAACAAAATACCCCACCCAAATCTCTGCACATGTTGCATCTGCCCCACCTGCAGTGCTGCATGGTTTTGTCCATTAGAGAGGATTTGCTTTTGCGAGTGAACCAGAATCAGGCCCATTGTGTCACTATCCAGCTTCCAGCAAGCTGTACCACCTGAATCTGTTATGTCCTACACCTGCTTGTCAAGAGGTGATGGGCTGGCACCTGGCCAACTGATAACGTAACTGATGGAGTCCTTCCCGATTTAGAAAGAGACGCTTTCTGCTGTCTGACATGTCCGTGCTTACTGGTCATGTAGCAACACTTGCTTGTTTAGCAATTTCCCCGAGACTGATGGAAGATGATACTGAAGTCAGTGAACTCACAATACTGCAGGTCTCTGCTGCAGCATCCGGACCTATTTCCTCACCCACTCAGGTTCACTTATAAAGCAGCAATGGTATCCCTGGGAGAGGACTTGGTTCCTCTGAGACATGGGTGTAGCTGCCATAGGTGCAGGGAGTGCAGCTGCTATGGGGCCAGAGCTGAGAGGGGCCACCTTCCCTGTCACAGTTATATGTGTTATATACAGGGTGTAGCTGCCATAGGTGCAGGGGGTGCAGCTGCTATGGGGACAAGAGCTGAGAGGGGCCACCTTCCCTGTCACAGTTACATGTGTTATATACAGGGGTGTAGCTACCATAGGTGCAGGGGGTGCAGCTGCTATGGGGCCAGAGCTGAGAGGGGCCACCTTCCCTGTCACAGTTACATGTGTTATATACAGGGGTGTAGCTACCATAGGTGCAGGGGGTGCAGCTGCTATGGGGACAAGAGCTGAGAGGGGCCACCTTCCCTGTCACAGTTATATGTGTTATATACAGGGTGTAGCTGCCATAGGTGCAGGGGGTGCAGCTGCTATGGTGCTGAGAGGGGCCACCTTCCCTGTCACAGTTACATGTGTTATATACAGGGTGTAGCTGCCATAGGTGCAGGGGGTGCAGCTGCTATGGGGCCCAGAGCTGAGAGGGGCCACCTTCCCTGTCACAGTTACATGTGTTATATACAGGGTGTAGCTACTATAGGTGCAGGGAGTGCAGCTGCTATGGGGCCAGAGCTGAGAGGGGCCACCTTCCCTGTCACAGTTACATGTGTTATATCAGGGTTGCCGACCCTCCCGGAATTTCCGGGAGTCTCCCGAAAATCGGGTACCCCCTCCCGGCCCCCGGAAGGGTGGGCAACCCTCCCGGATTCAGGGGGGACCCCCGCTGACCCCCGGATTGCGGCATTAAAATGCCGCAATCCTCGGGTCTCAGAGGTGGGGGCGGAGCTAAAACGGCACAATCGCGTCATTTTAGCCCCGTCCCCTCCACGGAGATCACTGAATTCGCTGCTTTAACAACATGGGGGCGGGGCTTAGTGATGTCACTCGTACGCCCCGCCCCCTGAGCGGCTGCTGAAACTCTCCTCTCCGGGCTTCTCCCGGAGAGGAGAATCTTAAAGTCGGCAACCCTGTGTTATATACAGGGGTGTAGCTACCATAGGTGCAGGGGGTGCAGCTGCTATGGGGCCCAGAGCTGAGAGGGGCCACCTTCCCTGTCACAGTTACCTGTGTTATATACAGGAGTGTAGCTACCATAGGTGCAGGGAGTGCAGCTGCTATGGGGCCAGAGCTGAGAGGGGCCACCTTCCCTGTCACAGTTACATGTGTTATATACAGGGGTGTAGCTACCATAGGTGCAGGGAGTGCAGCTGCTATGGGCCCAGAGCTGAGAGGGGCCACCTTCCCTGTCACAGTTACATGTGTTATATACAGGGGTGTAGCTACCATAGGTGCAGGGGGTGCAGCTGCTATGGGGCCCAGAGCTGAGAGGGGCCACCTTCCCTGTCATAGTTACATGTGTTATATACAGGGGTGTAGCTACCATAGGTGCAGGGAGTGCAGCTGCTATGGGGCCCAGAGCTGAGAGGGGCCACCTTCCCTGTCAAAGTTACATGTGTTATATACAGGGGTGTAGCTACTATAGGTGCAGGGAGTGCAGCTGCTATGGGGCCAGAGCTGAGAGGGGCCACCTTCCCTGTCATAGTTACATGTGTTATATACAGGGGTGTAGCTACCATAGGTGCAGGGGTGCAGCTGCTATGGGGCCAGAGCTGAGAGGGGCCACCTTCCCTGTCACAGTTACATGTGTTATATACAGGGGTGTAGCTACCATAGGTGCAGGGAGTGCAGCTGCTATGGGGCCCAGAGCTGAGAGGGGCCACCTTCCCTATCACAGTAACATGTGTTATATACATGGGTGTAACTACCATAGGTGCAGGGAGTGCAGCTGCTATTGGGCCCAGAGCTGAGAGGGGCCACCTTCCCTGTCACAGTTACATGTGTTATATACAGGGTGTAGCTACTATAGGTGCAGTGGATGTAGCTGCTATGGTGCCCAGAGCTGAGAGGGGCCACCTTCCCTGTCACATTTACATGTGTTATATACAGGGGTGTAGCTACCATAGGTGCAGGGGGTGCAGCTGCTATGGGGCACAGAGCTGAGAGGGGCCACCTTCCCTGTCACCGTAACATGTTTTATACACAAAGGCAGTGACATAACTATAGGGCCGCTGACCCCACGGCGGCTTGGAGGAGCCAGCGCCGGAGGGGTCTGCTGCAGGTGCACAGCGTGCACTACAAGGGTCCCCCCGCCAGTCACCAGGTAAAGTACGCGGCACTCCCCTCCACTGTGACAGCCGCCGGCCTGTGCTGCACGGCTTGTCTGCTGCTGACTGCCTCCCGTCGACCATGCCCCCTCCCACTTCTTACTTCTGAGTGCATCGCCGCCTCCCATCGTCAACCTCCTGGCGCTTACCGATGCCCTGTCAGAGGCTCCCACCCAATAGGCTCCGCACACTGGGGATCACAGGTCAGCTCTCCAGATGCATCTGCCTGCATCCTCCTGGGACTTCCCATGTCCTCTGGATTGGCTGGACTGTGAGGAGCACTGGGACTGGCAGCATAATATAATTGACACTTTTAAGGACATGTTTTTTTTTAAATGGCACATGGTGACATTGTGTTTATACTACTAATGGCATTGTGTGAGGGGCACTGCTAGGGCATTGTGTGAGGGGCACTGCTGTTGGGCATTGTGTGAGGGACACTACTGGTGGTATCATATGTATAAGCAGCAGTACAGGTCTTGGCATTATGGTCTGTGCAATAGACATTATGGTCTGTGGCATATGGGTATCACGGTGTGGGCCATAAAGTGCAATGGGCATCCTGGTGTGGGGAATAATGTGTAATGGGCATCAAGGTGTGCAGAAAAATATTTAATGGGCATCAAGGTGTGTGGCATAATGTGTATTGGGCATCAAGGTGTGCAGCATAGTGTGTATAATAGGCATTACAGTGTGTGTGGCATTATGGTGTACATTAATTTATCTAGAAACAACCCTGGCTGCAGCACCATATTGGGCTGTGGTGGCGGCTGAGTCTGACTGCTGTGAATCTGCCTCTGGCGTGCAGGCTGCAGAATCAGACAGTGTCCCAGCCGCTAGCACGGGACTTCACCTCCCTCGTCTGCCTCCCCCACCTCCCGTCGGTGCTATCGCTTACCTGCTACCTGCCGCCCGCCGATCTCCCACCTGCTGCCTCCTGTTTGAAGTTAGAAAAGACGAGGCAGCACATTTTTATGGGGTTTTTTTTATGATCTTTATGTATTTTTTTTTTTTTTTTATTAATAGTAGTATTGGGGGAACGCAAAATTTGTAGTTACGCCACTGCACAAAGGTGTGGCTACTATAGAGGCATCTGTCATGGTGCCCAGAGCTGAGAGAGGCCATCTTCCCTGTCAAAGATACATGTGTTCTATACAGTTTTCTCCATTGGATGATGCATAGGTAGACCATAATTGCATGGAGAGTCCCATTTGAAGTTCTTATTTCCTGCTGCCCTGAATCATAAATGAAATCTCCCGGATTGTTTACCGCAGCCAGCTGCGTACGTCCGCATCTCTGAATCAGGCGCTGCGTCAGTGGTACTCATGCTGTGTACCACGGAGGTCTATTAGCGCGCCAGCTACTGCGGGCTATAATGTGAGCAGCGATCCTGCCGGGAAATGTATACAGTATATAGATAGTGTATCATTCACATTTGTCTAAGGTTTTAATAAAAAAAAGATCACAGCGCTCACTTGGGTACTACATGTTCCCGTTGGTGTTTTTATGTAAACAATTCTGGGGATGAGTTCCCGGTGCCAGCTGCTTCAATCTGGCACCAGGTGGTATTGCTGTGGGCATCTTCAAATAGTACAAAGCTTTCTGGGAATTGTGAGGCTTCAACCCATTGTGACTGTGCCAAAAATCTTCCTTGTGGATCCTCCCATACAATAAAACTGGTTCTTCTGTGCTCTTCCAAAGAAAACAATATACCACCCCAATCCAGGTGTTAAATGAGCCCTGCGCTCAGTTAGGGGGCCTTTCACCACAGACCGGCTGATTGATACCGAAGCCCTCCCCGAAAATGCCTGGACACGCCCGCGTTTTTCATGTCACTCCCAGAAAATGTCCGGTTACCATCCACACATGGCGGTTTCCTCTCAATCAACCTGCGAGGGGATTGCGATCAGATTAGATGCTGATTTTTGTCACTGTTTGCATTCGGGCACGCGCGCAACAATCCGTATGCATGAACAGTCATCGATAATCGATATATCAATATGTGGTGGGGTGTGTGGATTAAATTCAGATGCGCTGAGCCCAGCAGCCCTTGTACCTCCACTGACTGCTTCAATCAGCCAGTAATAAACTATGTAGAAAGAAAATTTCTTTACAAAGGGAGACCGTGATAAAACAATTTGTGAGGTATAGGGTCAAAAGGAGAGGTAGTAGAGTGGGAGGAAGAGAAAAGTGCAGATACTTCATCTTCATTTGTGGGATCAAATGAAGTAAATGCGTCAGAGGGCTCAGGTATGGAATTGAGCAGATCACCAACTGAGTTGGAGCATACAATTCATCTCTGATCTTGTCAATCTTATCCCTGAAGTAGGAAGCAAGATCTTGTGCATGGATAGTGTCTGGTGGCTTGGGTGAGGGAGGGTTGAGAAGGGATTTAAATGTATTTGAAAAGACGTTTTGGGTTAGAAGCTCGAGCAGAAATGAGAGTTTGGAAATATGTTTGTTTGGCACTTTCCAGGGCATAACTATAGGACTGATAGGTAGTCTTATTTGTGAGGAAATCCATTGGATTGCGAGATTTACACCATTTACGCTCCACTTTATGTGAGAGATTTTGTAGGTGTCTTGTTAATTTAGAGTGCCACGGTTGGCGTCTAGGCCTACGTGGATTGTGGTGGGTAACTGGAGCCACTTCATTTAGGGCGTTTTTGAGAGTTAGGTTTAGGTGTGATATCGCCATCTCAGAAACAGTGAATGCAGAAATAGGAGCAAGCTGTTGTTGCAGAGAGGAGGAGAGTTCTTGAAAATTAATATTTCTGCGGGTTTGAGGTAGATAAAGGGATTTCAGTGTTTTAGAGTTTGAAGTACTAGAGGAGGGCATGCAGGAGATAAGGTTGTGATCTGAGAGAGGGGAAGTAATATTGGTGCCCATGTAACTCAGTGATGTGACTGGCACTGTCCCAGAACGAAGGGGTACAATTCACGCCTCAGTATTTCACTATTTCCCTCATTATAATGTTACTTTAGTCAATGCTGTAGAAGCCTCTTATTTATCAAACTGTGGTAATTAATTCTTTTCGGAGTCTGCTGAAAGGCTAATTACGTGTCATGCTAAGTAATGTGCTCAGAGCAAAATGCCATTTCATGTAAACAAGGGAATTGCAGAAATGACAAATGCGCCACGTGACCTGTAATTATTAACGCCTGAGCACGTGCATGGTGTTGTCTTTGGTTTTTATGTCTTTGTTTTACTTGCAGTTTATGCATTTTTGGGTTGCATTATTTGCATGTTAGTAACTCCGCAGAGTTTCAGCAACAAAGGGGTCATTCATTTTGGTACATAGGGCCTAATTCAGGTCTGAACGCACGACTGTGAATTTGCAGGCCAGCAACTATCGGTAGACTGCGCACGTGTACTCCCCGTAGTACGAATGCACGAGGCCGTCCTACCATAAAATCCTGCTGCTTCTGAGTGTTCAAGACAAAAATAGAAAAAGCTCCGAGCGATGGGGCTCATTCAGCCCCAGACCCACGTTTCCTGAGCAGCGGGAGGATGTTCCGCCCATGCCTTTGTCACTGTGAAACCTTAGTCCTGAGGTTATAATGTCCCCGGCCTTCTGTGTTCCGAGGACACTCGTTCTCAGTACCATACTGTTATCTCAGCTGTCAGCTGTGTCACTGTAATTGTGCCCTGTCATTTGGTGAAGAGAAGGATATGGTACCATCCGTCCTGTTGTGTGCTGAGCCTTCACTTCTACCACGTCACTAAATGCAGTGTCAATATACATACATGTCCTTACATGAGTCGTGCGTCTTGTCCACCTATTGTTCATGAGAAATTACCTTTTATGACACAGGATGGTGACACTGCGACGTGACTGTCTCAGGGCCGGTAAATGCACAGCCCTAGGAGAAATCTATGGCGGTTACAGCTGTGTGCGGCCGATTCCTTACACTGTTTACTGAATGGTGAACGCAACTCAACTGACCTTGAAATGTTGGTCTATAGATCAGTATGACAGAAGAATTCCACTATGATTACGGTTATTGGGTTACTAGGTTGACATTGAAAAGTTCGACATGCTTTCAATAAGTCGACAAGGCCATTAGGTCGACGCAAGCATTAAGGTCAAAAGGTCGGCGTAGGTTTTTCAGCTTACTCTGGCTGGCTGTAGGATCCGAGCAGCCAGGTCAGACGGGAGTCAGTCTGGGCCATCAGTGACGCGGTTTGTGGGGTATTGCATCATCATGGCCCTGTCCAATTCTTCATGATGCCGGTAACCGCTGCACAATCCTGCCACTTTCCTGCAACGTGCCCTTAGCTCCTCATTTCTAGGCTGCAATTGTGTACGCAACGGCAAATGAGTTTTCAATAACTCTGATGGGAGTTTTTTTTTCTTTCAGTGCAGCAGCTTGACTTGCTATCATTGGGCCTTATTCAGGTTGGGTCAGATAATCGATCCACATTGCAGTTTCCTGTGTATTGTGTCATTTTTACTTGGCCCTGCGAGGACCCCTGCAACTGCAAGCCTGAGTAAGGTCAGATGCAATGGCATTGTAGCTTTTAGCAATCCCAAATGCAGGCAGGAGTTGATGGGCACGTATGGGGCGGTGTGCAGGCAGGAGGTTGTGTGCACATATGGGGCGGTGTGCAGGCAGGAGTTGGTGTGCACGTATGGGGCGGTGTGCAGGCAGGAGTTGGTGGGCACGTATGGGGCGGTGTGCAGGCAGGAGGTTGTGTGCACGTATGGGGCGGTGTGCAGGCAGGAGGTTGTGTGCACGTATGGGGCGGTGTGCAGGCAGGAGTTGGTGGGCACGTATGGGGCGGTGTGCAGGCAGGAAGTGGCGTGCACATATGGGGCGGTGTGCAGGCAGGAGGTGGTGTGCACATGTGGGGCGGTGTGCAGGCAGGAAGTGGTGTGCACATATGGGGCGGTATGCAGGCAGGAGGTTGTGTGCATGTGTGGGGCGGTATGCAGGCAGGAGGTGGTGTGCACGTGGGGGGCGGTATACAGGCAGGAGGTTGTGTGCACATATGGGGTGGTGTGCAGGCAGGAGGTGGTGTGCACGTGTGGGGTGGTATACAGGCAGGAGGTTGTGTGCACATATGGGGTGGTGTGCAGGCAGGAGGTGGTGTGCACGTGTGGGGCGGTATACAGGCAGGAGGTTGTGTGCACATATGGGGTGGTGTGCAGGCAGGAGGTGGTGTGCACGTGTGGGGCGGTATGATGGCAAGAGGTGGTGTGCACGTGTGGGGCGGTGTGCAGGCAGGAGGTGGTGTGCACATATGGGGAGGTGTGCAGGCAGGAGGTTGTGTGCACGTATGGGGTGGTGTGCAGGCAGGAGGTGGTGTGCACGTGTGGGGCGGTATGATGGCAAGAGGTTGTGTGCACGTGTGGGGCGGTGTGCAGGCAGGAGGTTGTGTGCTCATATGGGGAGGTGTGCAGGCAGGAGGTGGTGTGCACATATGGGGTGGTGTGCATGTGTGGGGCGGTGTGTAGGCAGGAGGTTGTGTACACGTATGGGGCGGTGTGCAGGCAGGAGGTTGTGTGCACATATGGGGTGGTGTGCAGGCAGGAGGTGGTGTGCACGTATGTGGCGGTATGTAGGCAGGAGGTTGTGTACACGTATGGGGCGGTGTGCAGGCAGGAGGTTGTGTGCACGTATGGGGTGGTGTGCAGGCAGGAGGTTGTGTGCACGTATGGGGTGGTGTGCAGGCAGGAGGTGGTGTGCACGTATGTGGCGGTATGCTAGCAAGAGGTGTGCGGGTGGGGGGTAGTGTGTAGGCTTGGGGTGGTATGCAGGCAGGGGGTGATACACAGCAGAAGGTGGTATACACCACCTTCTGCATTTGTATTGCCAAGGATCACCACGCTAACCTACTGAAAGCAGCTTGGCATATACAATCCATTCTGAATCGGGCCCATTAGAGCAATTTTCTAGGATACGAAGCTCCTATCGATGGCTTGCCCATACAAATGTAATGTTGGAAATGTTCAAGTGGTCTGCCATATCGGTCACCCATGCACCGTTTTTTTGTTGTTGTCGTTTTGTTTTTCTTAAATAATAATGTGTTTGATATGTTTCAAAAATATTTCTCAGTGGTTTTGTGGAGAAAATAAAATAGCCAAGTGTTGTTATTCTGGATTTGAACGTGCAGTTCTATTTTGCTGGTGACCAATGGAGGAATGATCCCGTGAACCAGTTGTGCTGGTATAATCGGTGAATGCTTCACAAATCTCTCTGGCACCCATCGTTCAATCATCCAATGGCTGCAAGAATGTTACAAATTTCCTGTTTGTTACTCATGTTTTTATCTCAAGGAAAACAAAAATGTATCGTAAGTCAAATGACCGGGCAGTCAGGAGACATGTAAAGGCAAGTCCTCTGTAAGGTACAAGATCGCTCATTCTAAAAGCTACTTTATATTACACTCGCCCATATATGTGAAAAGGTCCATACATTGGTTGAGGTAGTCCGACTGGTCTACTCCAGCATTAGATTGTTGGCATTATGGACCCACAGAGCAATATTTTGTTTGGAGTTAAAAACTGAACATCAGTTACCAAGCTCACAACTCTAAGGCCCTTATTCTGGTTGGTGCGGATATGTCCGCGTGCGTTCGTTCCGCCGATGTTTTGTGTCTGCGCATGTGAGGCATATCTGCGCATGTGCGAAAGGGACATACGTCCAAATTCCGCATAAATTGTTTACACTATGAACGGGGAGGAGAGGGGTGTGAAGGGCTGTTTGGCCTCATTAACATATGCATATGCCCCGCGTTTCATGGGCGTTCCCATGAAAATGCTGGGCGTACGTATGGTAATGCGGCCGTGACGCACGTGTAGGGGGCGGACATATGACATTGCCGGATGTCAGCTGCCCGCCCAGATCCCTGCTTTTGCACGGAGAAATGTCCGAGTGGTCTGAGCTCGCGGGAGCTACCTGACCACTCGGTCCTGCATTCGATGGTCTGCGACCATCGAATGATGGGGGGAGGTTCCCAGAGTTGGAGGAGGTGTATACGTGCTCCGTGCGGTCAGCGGCTTACCGCATTCGGACGGAGTGAGCGATCCGTATATTCGGCTCCGGCCGCACAGACCAGAATAAGGCCCTAAATGCTTGTACCACCTACATGGAGGGCCTAACTGTAGATACACTTGAAACATACATGGCCACTATGGACCTTAGTGATTTACCCCCATGGTCTCTCTCTTGTGGAGAACCTCAAGGTTCCACCGGAGTGTTTTTGGGAGACTGTCCATTCATAGTTATTAAAGTATATTTGTAAATTAAGTGAAGTAAGAAGACCAAACTTGACTTACGGTACTGTAACGATAACGAAACAGAACTTTTGTGGGTAGTTTTGCTAAGTATTTGTTATTCTAAATTAGACCTTTACTTTGTCACACGGCCACTTGTTGGCTTTTATCTAAATGATGAACTATAGCATAATGCATACCTCCAGTAACCATACTTATATGAGTCATCCGGGCTGGAGGAAGCACTGGTGATACCACAGTCCCACTGGTGACTCTCTGGCTAAAGCCCCTTCCACCAAGAATTATCTATCTGGAGCAATTGCTTACTATTTTTTATCTTCTAATCAATTTGGATTTTTTCCTGATTTCTATCAATGAAGAAATTTTTGGGAAAAGGAATCATTGAATGTAATTAATTATTTGCTTTGAACTTCCCCTGATGAAGCCGTCAAGATGAAACGCGTAGGGTTATCAAGCATCTATGACATTGGAAAAAATATGTGCGTTTTGATCTTTTATAGTTTTTTATTTGTTATTCTAATGCAAATAAAAATTGCAAAATTCCTCTATGTCTAAAAGGTTTTAACCTGAAAAGGTGGTGGTTTCATTCACATCTATATTAGCACACTCTAATATTCCTGTCTATACTTGAAGCTATGAACTATGAGTTGAGCCTGTTAATTGCAAGGTGCCATTGCAACGGCATATCAACGCCAGATGGTTTCAGCCTGAATTCACTGAAAATTAGTCGCTATCCAATGGGGGCAGCAAGCATTTTTCTGCAAATTCTAACCACCATAAAGTGCATCTCGTTTTGCGATGATATACGCCTGCAAATTCATTGTGGCTAATAGGATCGACACCTTAGGATCAGCTATTCACTTTCTCGCAATGGTCCCACCTTGGTTGGGAGCTGTGGGGGTCAATATTCAGCATGCGAGTAAGTGGAACGGAGGTCAAATAGGTTTCCCCAATTGCATTATGGTGCAGCAATGCACCTGGCAAAGGACTGACTGTAGTTGACCTGCTAGGTAATACCTCTGCTAAGCCCACTGTTAGTTGGTGCACTTTTATAGAATCTTGATGCGCACCCTTGGTCTCCATCCTGACTACATGAATCTGGAGGCACTGTTGAAGGTTCTCTAGAAAAGTAAAAGGTACCCACTTCGGGAGGGTTTAAATAATTATAATATTCTCTAGAAAAGAGAAGGTAACCAGGAAGGGTTTAGGAACCATTTGCATTTCTGTTGTCTATGGAGGGAGTTATGGTGACGTGGCGGCCTATCTACTCTGAAATAATGTCCTTCTCCTGCCGTGTGAATGGCTAAAGACCAGTGGCGGCTCCAGAGGTGGGCATGAAGCACAGTTCAAAATTCAACTAGTGGCGCCAGAACAACTGCCAGTGAGTCAGTTTGGAATGACAGTTGGTGGCAGTGGGAGTGGCTCCCCTATTTGAATTTTGAACTATGCTGTAGCACAGAAGAGTTACATTAAGATTTTCTCATCAATGCTTCAGCATTGACAACCTTTCTGGGTGGCAGGACTATGACTGGACTTCTATATGTATTATGATAGTGCTCATCAACATAAGTACAGGATCTATAAGAA
The DNA here is from genome assembly GCF_055691185.1 of Crinia signifera. NCBI lineage: Eukaryota > Metazoa > Chordata > Amphibia > Anura > Myobatrachidae > Crinia > Crinia signifera. The sequence goes on along the minus strand of NC_139228.1, from coordinate 15,873,277 downwards.
AGGAAATACCGCCATGCCTATGTGCAATTTACAGTGATCTACTCTAGGACCAGGCTCATGTGGGTGCGCCCAGTTCCATAGGGACATCGCCACTGTTATGTGGGCGTGGCCACCGTTACATTATACGCCCTATGTCTCTCTAAATACATAATATAAAAATTGCAATTTTTTGTGTGGAAAGTAGAAATACAGTTGCAATGCTTTATGTCCATTCGTGTGGACAGCTGATGGGCCTATTTTTATGTAGAGACCTGGAGCTGTAGTACCTCCACCTCGTTGCTAATTTGGACCCGTTGAAGAACTTTGCATAGCATATTTCTGGCTTCTCTGTGTATTTGTGCCTCTGTGTGTGTCCTCCGGCGTGTCAGGCGCCCCTCGGGGACTATGGCTTTTCTCAGCCATCTGCTGCTTCTGAAACTGTGCTGGGGGAATACCATGTATTCAAATAGAAGCCCACATCAACACTACTGCAAAACATTGTGTTTCCGGCACTGTATAGCCCGAGATGGCGAGGTTCGGTTTCAGGTCAACTTCCTGCTAATCTTGTGTTGCCGGAAGTGTCATTATAACACATTGAGAATGGTGCACCAGTACAGAGCGGTAACACCCACTAGTCCCATTGCAGCTCTTGACAATTTCCTGATTGGTCTATCGTGGCATCACATGACCGCCGCAGTAAACGGTTAGGGCCAGGAAGTGTGGTACTTACCAACCAATACGTTTAAGTTGAAGTACCACCTGTGACCACTAGAGGCCACTCAATGGACCAAATTCCTCCTCAACAGAAAGTAAAAGCAAAATGATGTTTCACACTTGCGGGATATGGAGAGAGGGAGCTGTGAAGACAGAGATTGGGGGTAGGAGCAGATAGGGTCTAAGCCGTCATTGTGATGGTCTTTTAACTAGTATCTATATAAACAGTCATACTAGTTTCAATCACTGATTTCTTATGTCATTACTTCAGCAGCCAATAGGAAGCTCCTCAGTCTCCTAAACCCCTAAGGAGAGTAAATCCCAATGCTTGCTAATATTACATACATCTTTGCCAGGGGTGTAACTCCCAGAGGCAATGGATTCACTAGCCTCCAGGCTCCAAGCCCTAAAGGGGCACCTACATGTACAGCAGCACCTGTACCACCCGCCACTGCTGCTTTTCAGTGAGAGGCTACAGTGAATGCTGAGACACACCCATACCATATTTGTCTCCCCTTTTATATTTAACAGTGATTGGGGCGCACCAAATCTATAAGGATCTATAAGAAAGGAAATCTGGCCTCTGGGCTCCTAGGATGAACTTACGCCCCAGATGTTCGCATGTATGTTTATATATTCTTAGTGCCCCCCAACCCCCACTGTGCACTAGGTATTCAGCGCTGCAGCCGACTCTGGTGTTTTTGCAGGTTTGCAAATCATTTTGGCGACGGGAGACTCTTGTCCGGGTGCAGCAACCAAATATGTAAAACCCAGTCTGCATCGATTTATAAAAGATTCACTGCGCTAATTGCCATCAGGCCATCCGATGGTTCATAGCTGCTTGTTAGGTCTAAAAGTAAGTTAAACAACTGCGCCACAAAATCTGTGTTTTTTGAGTCGGCGGTTGTCTTCGACATGTGCCTGAGGCGCACTCCGAGGTGGGCGCTTATGCCGGTGCCACGTTCCCCTGCGTATGCAGCAAAAAATACTGTATACTAATAAAAACTGTAATATGTACTGACGCACTCGCTGTCCGTACAAAGACGCAGTACCGGGAGCACGTTGTATTTCTGAGGAAACATTTGTTGCAACTAACATTGAGAAGGATAAGTGGCGCAGTGATCTTTATACTTTGTTTTGTACATTCGTTGCAACTAAGCTGCTGGTGCCTGGGAACCCTTATCCAGCACTGTCAGCGACACGTCCGCGAAGCAATGGGCGCAAATATCCGCATTGCCACCACCACTGAATCAGGCCCTCAGCAGGGTCACCCAGTAGCAATAACATGTTTGCAGACTCTGGTTGTTTACGTGGTAACTGATAGTTTGGAAAAGTTTTTGCCTCTTTTCATGTTGAAAACGAAACTTTTTTTTCAGGTTTTTAACCCCCCCTCTCCAGCCCTCTCTCATTCTGAGAACTCAGTCACGTGACTTCGAGGAAGTCTCGAGCTATTTCTAGAATGCTGTTACCAGGCAGGTTCCCCTCTCCGACAGCCAATCACATCTCCCTGCGGGTGTGGTTTTGGTTTAAAGTTAAACCAAGAGTTTTGTTTTTTTTTTTGCTAATGAATTTAGATCTCGGCTCCTTGTATCACCCCAGCAGCAGCATCCTCACTGATGGGCTACTTCCTCTGTGTATATTGCAGCGTGCCTCTGTCAGCTTGCAGAATGTAGGGCTGACCCTGACTGATAGCAGAAGTACCTACCAGCTGGGGCTGCGTGCAGTTAGCAAGCCTTAAGCAAGGCCGCCCCGCATGCAGGGTCCCTCCCCGCGACGTGATTGCAGAGTTTTGCAATCGCATTGATATCATACGACCGCCTTACTATGCAGCTAAGTGTCCCCCTGCCTGCACAGCTGCAAAGCCAGTAGGTTAGGTGGGCCGCCATGTTTATTGTTGCAGCGCAAACAGTCCAGACACACCTGCGTTGTGTGGACCGCAGCCGCCGGCCCTTGGACTGTGGTCACATTTTTGTGAATGTCAATCGTTTTTACCCGGTTGACCATATTGATTGTCTTCCTGGGCATTGTCCATCTATTAATGTACGCCCCACACTTACAAGGAGTCACAGGGACAGACTCTGGTCTGACTTATATAGATTGCAGCTCGCTTGGGCTGATATTTGAGGAAGCAGTAATGTTGCAATGACTTGGGTTCCTGTTTCTTCATCCTTACGTTCAGGAAGTGCTGCAGCCACGTCTGTGACTCATGTGCAAGACTGGGGGTCTTTAAACCATCTTTTATAATGCACCCCGATAACTAACGTCTCTTATCGCCGCTAAGGGATGTAGTTTCGTACCAATTGACCATCTTACCTGCACCCCGTTAACCAGCCGCCCAAGCCAATGTTAACATTGGTTCTTTGGCTGTCGGCGAGGGTAACGGCATACGCACCTGAAGCACATCAGCAAGTGTTAGTAAATGAGCCCCTTTGAGTGATTCCTCAAGTTGGAGTCGATTTTAAATAAGATGCACAGTGAATCGCGCTGGGACGGAGCTCATGGAGCTAATCTAATATGCGTGCTGCTAAATGAGAGAGTGCCGGTACTGACGTATGTCTAGTCGCCTGTGCTGACGTGTGTCTAGACGCCTGTGTCGGCATTTTTTGGCTTAAGGGCCAGATGCTTCAAAAAGTGATAAAATGGAGAGTGATAAACAGCCAGCCTATCAACTCTTTACTGCTATGTTACAGGCTGGGTATGAAATATGTCAGGCAGGAGCTGGTTGTTTATCACTCTCCATTTTATCACTTTTGAAGCTTGATACATCTGGCTTAAGTGCGCAATGCACTAGGGATTAAAACTGCATAGCCGCCCTAATTTTATCGGATTCCGGCTTGCACCCCAGGATGGGGGGATCCACTAGTCGGATTCAGTGGTGAGCTGATTATAATAGCGCCAGGAGTGTGTATCCACAGCGCACCGTATGGAATCGACCCCATTGAAATAAATGTAAGTGGCTCATCATTGCTGCATTGTGACATCACTCGCATACATCTAGGGCCCGATTCAGACCAGGAGACTGCACATGTGCACGGTGCGCAGTGCGCATGCGCAAGGTTCCCTGTGCAAACAAAGCCAGCAATGAAATGTATTTTCATTTTCTGGATGAGCTAAAGCAGGCGGACACGGCCACCGCAGGGGAGGACCTCTGACGTCAAGTATTGACCTACACGGCTGCCGCACTCACAAGGTATGGGGGGGAGGATCCGTTCCATGGTAAGTTATTTTCATGGATTTATCCCTGTTTGCATGGCTGCGATCACATTTGCAGCTGTGCACAGGGGCGGGGAACTGATTGTTGAACTACAAAGATTTGCAGCGATCAGGTCTGAATCAGATCCGTGCAAAACCATCCGCAGGTATATTTCTGCCCCAGCAGGGAACCCTCCGCTTCTGCATTTCTCAGTTATTTTCGAGCTGCTGTCACATGATCTGAGCTAATGATCCGGGTCTAAAGGGATTATTTAGCATCAGTTACCTAACCGTAATCCAGCCCAGGTTACTGTAGGTAAGTGTAGGTGTACTGTGAGATGCAGAAACCAGAATGTTGTGTCTCTGATAGGAACAGGTCAGCTGCGGAGGGGGGGCATCGTTTAGGGGCTTATTTATCAATGGCCAGGAGGAGCTTGTTGAGGTCTAGGCTCCTGCGGGAGAAACCAGCGGGCAGCACGCCTCCCAGATCCGGTAACGCCACCCCAGTACTGCTCAGCTCCCGGCGGCCCTGCATGTATGCGCGAGGGAAGGTCACATATGTGAAGCAAACTTGGTTCTACTAATTATCAGTGAAAGGTGTTGGCTGCTATTCGGAGCAGCGGTGCCGCTGCGGAGCAGTAATGAAGTGCATCCATTGCTGCAGATACCCCACCAACTGGGGCCGATGGGGCTTAATGCCCCCATACACTGCGGCGACTTCTCTGCAGTGCCCCTTAGAGCCACCCAGGACATTCCGGTTATATGGCATGCAATCCCAGCCGAGCCTACCCGAAGCCGGAAGCATTCCTGCAGATTGCTTCTCCTGCCGGGGCGACTCGGAGGGCCGTTGCGATGCGCACGTGATTACGCATTGGACCCGTTGTCATTCACCTGCAATTTGCACCCTTTTCCTGCAATAGGTCACCACAATCAGAGCCCAAATTGCAGCTGTATTGCCCAGTGTATGGGGACTTAAGTAATGAATATTCCCCTTACGGGGATGCAGTTAGCAGTCAAAATATAGATGACGGCGTCCCAGTTAGCGTCCAGTAGACTGGCACTGGGATGCCGGCATTGAGGAGGATGCCGACACTGGAATCCCGACTACCGGCTTCTGGAACGGAAGCAGAGCGGGCTAGCATTAGGCAGGGAGGGAGGAGGATGAGGGGTAGACTGTGGGGAGGGGCATGAAGTTTGGAAGGTTAGCATTAGGCTAAAAGGGGGGATAGGCTGTGGGGAGGGGGTGAAGGTTAGGGTTAGGCACTAGCAGGGAGGGGGGGTCAGGACTAGTTGGTGGGTTGGCAGGAGTAGGCTTAGGCACTAGCAGGGAGGAGGGGGGGGTCAGGATTAGGTGGTGGGATGGGAGGGTTAGGGTTAGGTACTAGCAGGGAAGAGGGGGGGCAGGATTAGGTGGTGGGATGGGAAGGTTAGGCACTAGCAGGGAGGGGGGTCAGGATTAGGTGGTGGGATAGGAGGGTTAGGCACTAGCAGGGGTTCAGGGTTTGGCTGTGAGGGAGGTAGGGTTAGGGTTAGCTGCGCGATGGTAAGGTTAGTTAGATTTTCTATACCATGGGGCATGTATGAATTTGAATGTTTATATTTTAATACATGTGTATTATTTTTATGTCATTTACATTGCTTATACAAGCTAATTAATACATTTTATACTAATTATCCATCCAATTGTGTGGCGCTCTCTGAGGTATATGCATAGAGGTAAAATCTCTGTGTATCTATATATAACTTGTCCTTTTAGTGTTTGCTAACTTCCAGTTTGCCATTGGGAGCAGCCACCATTAGTTTTCATCCAATCAATATAAATTGTTAATCAATTCTAATTTATAACCAATTTATAATCATTTGGTCAATATTTGCGCCCGATTGGTTTTCTTTGTTTAGTCTGTTTGAAGGTTAGTGTTAGGTTGGGGGACATGTAAGTATACTTTCTGGACTCCTTTGGGGATTCCTTCCTTAGGGATGCCAGCGTTTGTCTTCTGACCGCCTGCATCCCGTCCGTATGTAAACACCCCCCCCCCCAAGGACCTTTCAGCACGGACTATACAAAGCTCCACATATCCCAGCAATTGTCCTGTTGGCCCGGTCACAGGAGCACTCTAGTGTCATATACCCGTCCATATATTAGGCCGCTCATACAATGTCAGGTGATGAATTGTGTTCTCGGCTGAGTGCAAACATGCCAGGCCTTCGTAAATAAGCCTGTTTGTGCTATTGCTGCATTTTTTTTGTGCTTTTTCTTTTATAAATGTCCCTCATTGTGCTTTTCCATGTTACTGCTCTGCATGAATCACGTTCCCCTTAGCTGGTACATTTTACGTCTCAGTCACATGTTTTGTTGTGAAATTCCAGTTACGGTCAGTTCTGCCAGAAATTCGGGAAAAGTAGTCACCAGCAGAAAGAATGCTGTGTGTTTTTGGAAACTGTGACCCCTTGTGCAAAGGTGAATGCACTGACATGGAACCGGAGACATGTGTTAAACTATCCTCTGCTGAGGGGGCGATATATATGGTGGCACAGCTGTTTCTGTGATGTCAGCTTCCATGGGCCTGTAGATCTATGCTTTATAGAGTGATTTCATTGCTGTTTTAAGGGTTACTCTAGTGTAAGGGTGTTTGTATTAAATAATTGCCCATAATCCCCGGATATAACTCACATCCATGATGGTTTTTTTTTTTTAAATGACATCACATGCAAAATGAATTCAGTTCACATACACCTTTCATACCCTGGGAAGGAGCCAAGATGATGTTTGGGTATGGATATCCCGAGCCCAGGTCTCTTGGAGGGGCTTGACACTGAACCGGACCAGCCGCAGAGAGAGATAAAGGTCCCCTTTGCAGCGCGGCTTTCCAATTCCAATTTTTTTTCTTTTCAGAAGGGGTGTGGCCATGCATTCCATTGTTGGCCATGCCTCTCTCAGTACCCCAGCCCCACAGCTGGTTTAAGGGGGCAGGTAGGGTAGGTTCTTGCTAACACACATTATTACCAAGGCAAAGCTTTTTTGGTTTAGCATATTTTAAATATTTTCTATGATCATTATGTGTTCTATATGGACAGTGGTGCACACGTACTGATCAAATTCAGTATTGCTTCAGTATGGGGGCAGCTGCTCCGAAAAGCATCAGTCACCAATATCCTGACACTGCTACTAGTATCAGTATTAGTGATACTTCCCGCCCTTGGCTGACCTGAGGTCTCCCATGCAAACAGCCAAAGGCAGAGTCAGTGGAGGAATCTGTTCAGGTTTCTCTAACCCCTGATTCCTTCCTATAGGAAGGATTGGGGGCCCAAGAACAAGCGCCATCTGAAGATGATGCTCTCGCAGGCAAAAACTTTTAGTCTTCGGCGTTTGGTGAATACTAGGGGTCTCTATTAAGCCCCTAAGAATGAATTACATTATTATAGTGATGATGAATCGGTCTCACAGATCAAATTCATATTGATGTGATGTTTATTCGCCTGGTAGGTCACTTTCTATAATTACTTTCTTCTGGATCTTCACCGTCCTCTTGTGTGGTCTCCTCTCCTCTGACAGGCAGCGTTGTGACACCATTACCTCACATCCAGCCTGGAACAGGTGCTAGCAGGGGGCAGGGTCTTAGCCCCCTCTTCTTGCCCACAGCAAGGGAATGCTCTCTGAAGGGAACTGCAGCACTATATATACCCTGTGTATATAGATGGGCGCTAATGCAGCTTGGGACTGCGTCCTTTTGCTCTGTGCAGCTGTGTCTGCAAATAATGGGATTCATACCGATATGCCCCCAGCTACATCGCTAATCTGCTGCTTTGTGTAAAGTAAACTATAGACATGACAATGGTTGACACATGAAAATGTCGACACAAGGTTTTCATTTCTGGTGTCTGTTGACATTTGACAACATAGACACCGTATTAGTGTAATGTGTCACCTGGCATTTTTTGCTGATCTCTACACCCTATTCTATTTCTGACTGGACAGCGGGCAAGGGGCGGAGAGGGGCCTGGGTTGTTCTGCTGCTAATGAGGCCATGACATGGGTGCAGGGGGGAAGGGGGGGGGACAGACAGATGACATCACCGGATGTCAGTTGCCCGCCCATTTCCTTCCCAGCGTGCACACATATGTAAGGTTGCTCAGAGCAGGTGCGGGCATCCTTCCACATCTTTCGATGTAACATCCATTAACATGCCCTGCGTACGGATCGCACTTACGTGTGGGTGGCTGCAGCCAACCATTTGCAAGACAGGGTTTGGTGGACTCGCAAGGCTGCGAATCCGAATCCACTAGAATAACCCCCAATATCTGTTTAGCTGCAACAGGCTTTAGAAACGTGGATCTGCTGGTACGTGTAGTTCAGCAACAGCTGAATAGCTGGCGCTGGTTTGTAAAAACAATTGTGCGCAATGTGTGTTATTTATGATAAACACGTTATTTTTCGAAGTGTGACTCCAAACTCCAAAGGTGACGGAACGCAGACAAATAAGGGAGCAGCCAGCACATAAAGCTGTGGGTCATATTTCCCTGCAGAAAGCAGTAAACAGGGTATTTTCAGTTCACTCTCCAATAGTAAACTTTGTGATATTTAACTTAGAGGCGTGAAAATTAGACCACTCGGGGCCTTATTAGAGATGCATGCTAATTTGTTATCTACGTCCGTCTGCGCATCTGCTCTGCCGCGTCGTTACAGTGCCCTAAAGCCGCAGCGTGACTGACCTGCCAGCGGCGTTCTGGGGACACTACATGCTGCATTCCACACAGCAGGGGCACCCCTGGGGCGGAGCTATGGACCCCTCGGTGGCTTGGAGGCAATGTCAGTGCTATCACTACCTGGACCGGCACGTAGGGATGGCCATCGTTGCCATCGGTGGCAATTCTGCAACTGGCCATCGATTGTGCTAAACTATGCAATGGATGACCATCGATATTTTTACATATCGATGGTCATCCATTGTGTTTGATTGATTGGTTTGTGGGCCAATGAAAACACGGGGGGGGGGGGGGGGCTTTGCGGGTGTCCCGGGACTAAAAAAAAAAAAAAGCAAAACATTGTTTTGCTGTCCCATCGATGGAGGGAAACCATCTGGTTCTCCCCCATCGTTGACAAAAATATTCGACATCGTCCATAAACCATCGATGATTTTGAATCATCGATGGCCATGCCTACCGGCTCCCGGAATAAGTTTCCAGCAGCCCCAGCGCATACCTCCCAACATGACCCTCTCCAGGAGGGACACGATGATCTGTTCCTGGACTTCCCTCTTACTTTTTGATTGCCATCCCCTGTTTAAACAGATTCATTGACAAGGTGTGTCGCCACAGGTGATGGCAATCATACATCAAGAGGGAAGTGCAGGAGCAGAGCATCGTGTCCCTGGAGAGGGTCATGTTGGGAGGTATACCATCGTCTCCTCCACCTTTCCACTGGCAGCAGGGGTCTGTCAACAATGTCCAACCCAAATCTTGGGGCACCATACACTGATATCTCTGGGCGCCCCAATCCCCCCATGCTTATCTACCCATTACTAGAGTGGTGCGGAACACCGAGGGAGGGAGGGAGGGAGGGAGAGAGGGCTGGTGTCAGGGGCGGATTACAATTATGCAGAATTGTGCCCCATTTTTGATGGTAAAGAGCCTGTGCGTACAGTATATGCCAGGGACGTGCAGTCAGGGGAGGCAGGGGAGGCAGTGCCTCCCCTGTCATTAATGAAAAAAATTATAAAATAATACAAAGCTAATACTTATGACACATATTATGTCATAAGTGTATGTTATTTTTTATTATTAACATTTTCACCCCCTTTAACTGTTTTACTGACTTAGGAGGCACCAAGTGCGGTGCCTCCCTATGACAATGTTAAGGATTCAGAAATAGGGGGCGGACAGCAGGCGGGACTGAGCACGGGCTGTAAAAGGTCATTAAAAAAAGCTGTAGAAACGGCACCTGTAGAGGTGCCTCAGTGACAGGGACGTGCTTTCTGCCTATATGAAAGTACGCCCCTATCGCTGAGGCAGATGTGATTGGGCAATCACATCTGCCTCAGCGGCGTGCTTTCATATAGGCAGAAAGCACGTCCCTAGCTGTCACTGAGGCACCTCTACAGGTGCCGTTTCTACAGGCAAAGGTCCGCTATTTGCTCCTGTGATGCTGGGCACCAGTTCAACTGCTGCCCGCTGGCTCCACGCTTGCTTCTTGCTCCTCAACGCAAGTAGCCGCTGGAGCCGTTAGTCATGTCGCTGCTGGCGCCCTCCTCCCCGTTCAGCGCCAGAGGAGAGGACAGAGCAGGAGGCAAGGGGACTGAGCGTATCAGCCGCAGCCGCAGCGAGCAGCTGGGACGGGGAGCGGACGCACCTGTCAGTTTTGCAGGAGATGGTGTGAGCGCAGGGTCAAGTCGCTCCCACCAGAATAGTTACTTTTCATGCCCCCAGTCCAGCGCCATACTAGAGGGTGCAGCGACCAACACACCATGGAGGTGGTAGAGCTGCACAGCAAGCCTCCGGTGAGTGAGGGGACAGGCAGTGTGACCAGGAGCCACAAGAGAGAGGTGAATGGCTGGAGTTGGAAACTAAAGACAGGTACCCTGTTCTACTACTATGTCCCCAGCCAGAATGCGGCCATTAGGTTATAGCACAGCAGGGCAGCAGACTGCCTCAATGTACCCCTTCAAGTAGACAGTGACAGTCTTTCCACATTGTCACTACCATGCTCAGTACAGAGTCAGCTTGCACAAAGTTTGCTAACTAGAATCCCTGCTGACAGTCACCCTGCCAAGATCCCATCCAGCCATGTCATCTCCTTGCTACCTGTCACAGTGGCCATCAGGCTCTGCTATTTAATAATGCACAATTGTAGCAGCTGCTCTGTGCCCGGGCATCGTTCATGTTCTGCCTGTAGGCAGTAGTAGACTTGGAGGGGCTGGCTCAGGGTATGTGCTCTTAGACCCTATAGGATAGCATAACTGGGACACCATGGGGCCTAATTATGATACATTGGCTATTAAGTGCCATCTAGTGCTGGCTTGGTGGAGCCAGCACTAATGGGCTCTGTGGGGAGCGCTGAGTCCTGGTTGCCTCTGACTTGACAGGCAAGAGCTGCTCTGCGGTCTCTGCTGCTTATGCAGGCGGCAGCTCCCACACCTGCCTGTCGCAGAAGCAACCCAGACCCAGCGCTCCCCACAGAGCCTGTTGGCGCTGGCTCCACCAAGCCAGTGCCTCACCAACCACTAACCTCACCGCACGTCACTGGTATATGCGCATGTGCAGTATCACTCGCCAAGCCCTTCGCACAGGCAGAGGAGGGATCCGGAGAACACTGTGCATTTTATGTGGAACCCGTGGGTTGGTGCAGCGCCCACCTTGAATTCAGACTGCAGCAGCAATCTAAACGGTATTGACTTACTTCTCAGACTGAAGGCTGCAGAAATCAATCGAATGATTTCTCTCCCAGGTGGCTGCATGCAAGGGAAGCCTAGCGAACGGATCTGAGTCAGGCCCATAGTGGCCTAAATAGGAGAAAAAGTAATAAAACACCTTGGTCCCACACTCCTTCCTCCTGTGCTCTATCACACGGACCCGCTCCCTCACCCTGCGGTCTGCGCTATATCACACGGACACGCTCCCTCACCCTGCGGTCTGTGCTATATCACACGGACACGCTCCCTCACCCTGCGGTCTGTGCTATATCACACGGACACGCTCCCTCACCCTGCGGTCTGTGCTATATCACACGGACACGCTCCCTCACCCTGCGGTCTGCGCTATATTACACGGACACGCTCCCTCACCCTGCGGTCTGCGCTATATCACACGGACACGCTCCCTCATCCTGCGCCTGCATTCTATCACTGACACGCTCCCTCATCCTGCGCCTGCATTCTATCATTGACACGCTCCCTCACCTCACATCCTGCGCTATATCACACTGACACACTCCCTCGCCTCACGTCCTGCGCTATATCACACTGACACGCTCCCTCGCCTCACGTCCTGCGCTATATCACACTGACACGCTCCCTCGCCTCACGTCCTGCGCTATATCACACTGACACGCTCCCTCACCTCACGTCCTGCGCTATATCACACTGACACGCTCCCTCTCCTCACGTCCTGCGCTATATCACACTGACACGCTCCCTCACTTCACGTCCTGCGCTATATCACACTGACACGCTCCCTCACCTCTCGTCCTGCGCTATATCACACTGACACGCTCCCTCACCTCACGTCCTGCGCTATATCACACTGACACGCTCCCTCACCTCACGTCCCTGCGCTATATCACACTGACACGCTCCCTCACCTCACGTCCTGCGCTATATCACACTGACACGCTCCCTCACCTCACGTCCTGCGCTATATCACACTGACACGCTCCCTCACCCTGCGGTCTGCGCTATATCACACGGACACACTCCCTCACCCTGCGACCTGCATTCTATCACTGACGCACTCCCCCACCCCGCGGCCTGCACTCTATCACACTGACGCACTCCCTCACCCTGCACTCTCTCACACTGACGCACTCCCTCACCCCGCAGCCTGTGCTCTATCACACTGATGCCCTCCCTCACCCTGCACTCTCTCACACTGACGCACTCCCTCACCCCGCAGCCTGTGCTCTATCACACTGATGCCCTCCCTCACCCTGTGGCCTGCACTATATCACACTGACACACTCCCTACCCTGCGCTCTATCACACTGACGTGCTCTCTCACCCCGCGGCCTGCACTATATCACACCGACGCCCTCCCATGGGCTGCTCTCTATCACACTAATGCGCTCCCTCACACTGCGCTCTATCACCCTGACACACTCCCTCACCTCGCGGCCTGCACTCACACTGACGCACTCTCTCACACTGATGCACTCTCACCCCGCAGCCTGCGCTATATCACACTGACGCACTCCCTCACCCCGCGGCCTGCGCTCTATCATACTGACACCCTCCCTCAACCCGCAGCCTGCACTCTATTACAATGACGCACTCCTTCACCCTGCGCTCTCTCACACTGAAGCACTCCCTCACCCCGCAGCCTGTGCTCTATCACACTGATGCACTCCCCCACCCCGCGGCCTGCACTCTATCACACTGACGCACTCCCTCACCCTGCACTCTCTTACACTGAAGCACTCCCTTACCCCGCAGCCTGTGCTCTATCACACTGATGCACTCCCCCACCCCGCGGCCTGCACTCTATTACAATGACGCACTTCCTCACCCTGTGCTCTATCACACTGATGCCCTCCCCCATCCCACGGCCTGTGCTCTACCACACTGATGCACTCCCTCACCCTGCGACCTTTGTTCTATCACACCAATGCACTCCCTCACCCTCTGGCCTGTGCTCTATCACACTGATGCACTCCCTCACACTGTGGCCTTTGTTCTATCACACTGACGCTCTCCCTCACCCTGTGGCCTGTGCTCTATCACACTGATGCACTCCCTCACACTGTGGCCTGCTCTCTATGACACTGATGCCCTCCCGCGTCCTGCTCTCTATCACACTGACGTGCTCCCTCACCCTGTGGCCTGCGCTCTATCACACTGACACGCTTCCTCAGCCAGCGGCCTGTGTTCTATCGCACTGACGCACTCCCTCACCCTGTGTCTTGCACTCTATCACACTGACACATTCCCTAACCTGCGCTTTATCACACTGACATGCTCCCTCACCACGCAGTCTGCGTTCTATCATATTGACGCGCTCCCCCAACCTGCATCCTGTGCTCTATTACACTGACGCACTCCCACACCATGCAACCTTTGGTCTATCACACTGACGCGCTCACCCAACCTGCCTTCTATCACACTGATGCCCTCCCTCACCCTGCGGCCTGTGCTCTATCCTACTCATGTGTTCCCTCACCCTGTGGCCTGCGCTCTATCACACTGATGCCCTACCCCACCCTCGAACCTTTAGTCTATCACACTGACATACTCCCCCAATCTGATACCTGTGTTCTATCACATTGATGCACTCCCTCACCCTGTGGCCTGCACTCTATTACAATGACGCACTCCCTCACCCTGCACTCTATCACACTGATGCACTCCCCCACCCCGCGGCCTGCACTCTATCACACTGGCACACTCTCTCACAATGACGCACTCCCTCACTCCGCAGCCTGCGCTCTATCAAACTGACGCCCTCCCTCACCCCGCGGCCTGCACTATATCACACTGACACCCTCCCTCAACCCGCGGCCTGCACTCTATTACAATGACGCACTTCCTCACCCTGTGCTCTATCACACTGATGCCCTCCCCCATCCCACGGCCTGTGCTCTACCACACTGATGCACTCCCTCACCCTGCGGCCTGCGCTCTATCACACTGATGCCCTACCCCACCCTGGAACCTTTAGTCTATCACACTGACGTACTCCCCCAACCTGCTACCTGTGTTCTATCACATTGACGCACTCCCTCACCCTGTCACCTGTGCTCTATCACACTGAAACTCTCTCTACCCTGCGCTCTATCACACTAACACCCTCCCTCACCCTGCGCTCTTTCACACTGATTCGCTACCTGATCAGTAGATCAAGAGCTGCACTGTATGCAGCGTGCAGCCAGTGGCCGCTGTTCCTGGTGGCACAGTCCAGGGTTGGGGAAACCGCAGTCTCAATTACAGGGTCAGATTACCCTGTGTGGGGAGCCCTGCTTGTGGGAGGGGCACAGGATGATTGCCAATATAGATTTTGACTTCTTAATAAAAAAATTTTTTACTCTTTCAGCTGGAGAAACCTCACATTGCTGGTGACCTATGACCCCGTACGCAGTATTTATATCTTCCTAAATGTGCTGTGTCCCTTCCATCTGAACACGCACACTTCTTGTGTCTCTACACAGGGTCATAACCACTGAAGGCCATCATGGTATTAGCGATGTCACGGTCTGGCGTGGGCGGCCAGTGATAAGTCCTTCATTACGGTTTAGCTGTGCAAACACAGAGAGAGGAATAACAGGATACGAGCCGGAACGAAGTCATAAACAAGGCATATGCTGTACCCATGTCCGGGGATCTTGTGACAAGCAGGTGTGTGTGCGGCAGTAAGAGGAGCTGGGCTGTAGGTGGAGGACGTGGGCGACAGAGGCAGCCTGATAAATGGCAGTGTGGGTGTTTGTATATGAGCCCATCCAGGGACGTGATTCACCTGCGCACATCTCATATCGTTCACGTCTACATTACCGGCATCTAGCACTAATACAGCTTGTTTGTATAGCAGCAGAATACAATACAGCAGTGCCCTCGCCCGCCCCAATGCACATGCTTCTGGCCTGCAGGGTTCATGGAACAACACTACTAACGGAACCAGCTGCGCTATATTATACACTGTAACGGAATCCGCTGCGCTATATAAGACACTGTAACGAAATCCGCTAAACTATATAAGACACTGTAACGGAATCCGCTGCACTATATAA
The DNA here is from genome assembly GCF_055691185.1 of Crinia signifera. Classification (NCBI taxonomy): domain Eukaryota; kingdom Metazoa; phylum Chordata; class Amphibia; order Anura; family Myobatrachidae; genus Crinia; species Crinia signifera. The sequence goes on along the minus strand of NC_139228.1, from coordinate 15,857,967 downwards.
GACACTGTAACGGAATACGCTGCGCTATATAAGACGCTTAAACGGAACCCGCTGCGCTATATAAGACACTGTAACGGAATCTGCTGCGCTATATAAGACACTGTAACGGAATCCGCTGCGCTATATAAGACACTGTAACAGAATCCGCTGCGCTATATAAGACACTGTAACGGAATCCGCTGCGCTATATAAGCCACTGTAACGGAACCCGCTGCGCTATATTATACACTGTAACGGAATCCGCTGCGCTATATAAGACACTGTAACGGAATCCACTGTGCTATATAAGACGCTTAAACGGAATCCGCTGCGCTATATAAGACACTAGACCGGAATCTGCTGCGCTATATAAGACGCTTAAACGGAATCCGCTGTGCTATATAAGACGCTGAAACGGAACCTGCTGCGCTATATAAGACACTAGACCGGAATCTGCTGCGCTATATAAGACGCTTAAACGGAATCCGCTGTGCTATATAAGACGCTGTAACTGAATCTGCTGCGCTATATAAGACGCTGTAACGGAATCTGCTGTGCTATATAAGACTCTGTAACAGAATCTGCTGCGCTATATAAGACCCTGTAACGGAATCTGCCGCGCTATATAAGACGCTGAAACGGAACCTGCTGCGCTATATAAGACACTAGACCGGAATCTGCTGCGCTATATAAGACGCTTAAACGGAATCCGCTGTGCTATATAAGACGCTGTAACTGAATCTGCTGCGCTATATAAGACGCTGTAACGGAATCTGCTGTGCTATATAAGACTCTGTAACAGAATCTGCTGCGCTATATAAGACCCTGTAACGGAATCTGCCGCGCTATATAAGACCCTGTAACGGAATCTGCTGCGCTATATAAGACTCTGTAACGGAATCTGCTGCGCTATATAAGACACTGTAACGGAATCTGCCGCGCTATATAAGACCCTGTAACGGAATCTGCTGCGCTATATAAGACACTGTAACGGAATCTGCTGCGCAATGTAAGACACTGTAACGGAATCTGCCGCGCTATATAAGACCCTGTAACGGAATCTGCCGCGCTATATAAGACCCTGTAACGGAATCTGCTGCGCTATATAAGACTCTGTAACGGAATCTGCTGCGCTATATAAGACACTGTAACGGAATCTGCCGCGCTATATAAGACCCTGTAACGGAATCTGCTGCGCTATATAAGACACTGTAACAGAATCTGCTGCGCTATGTAAGACACTGTAACGGAATCTGCTGCGCTATATAAGACACTGTAACAGAATCTGCTGCGCAATGTAAGACACTGTAACGGAATCTGCTGCGCTATATAAGACACTGTAACAGAATCCGCTGCGCTATATAAGACACTGTAACGGAATCCGCTGCGCTATATAAGCCACTATAACGGAACCCGCTGCGCTATATTATACACTGTAACGGAATCCGCTGCGCTATATAAGACACTGTAACGGAATCCACTGTGCTATATAAGACGCTTAAACGGAATCCGCTGCGCTATATAAGACACTAGACCGGAATCTGCTGCGCTATATAAGACGCTTAAACGGAATCCGCTGTGCTATATAAGACGCTGAAACGGAACCTGCTGCGCTATATAAGACACTAGACCGGAATCTGCTGCGCTATATAAGACGCTTAAACGGAATCCGCTGTGCTATATAAGACGCTGTAACTGAATCTGCTGCGCTATATAAGACACTGTAACGGAATCCGCTGCGCTATATAAGCCACTATAACGGAACCCGCTGCGCTATATTATACACTGTAACGGAATCCGCTGCGCTATATAAGACACTGTAACGGAATCCACTGTGCTATATAAGACGCTTAAACGGAATCCGCTGCGCTATATAAGACACTAGACCGGAATCTGCTGCGCTATATAAGACGCTTAAACGGAATCCGCTGTGCTATATAAGACGCTGAAACGGAACCTGCTGCGCTATATAAGACACTAGACCGGAATCTGCTGCGCTATATAAGACGCTTAAACGGAATCCGCTGTGCTATATAAGACGCTGTAACTGAATCTGCTGCGCTATATAAGACGCTGTAACGGAATCTGCTGTGCTATATAAGACTCTGTAACAGAATCTGCTGCGCTATATAAGACCCTGTAACGGAATCTGCCGCGCTATATAAGACCCTGTAACGGAATCTGCTGCGCTATATAAGACTCTGTAACGGAATCTGCTGCGCTATATAAGACACTGTAACGGAATCTGCCGCGCTATATAAGACCCTGTAACGGAATCTGCTGCGCTATATAAGACACTGTAACAGAATCTGCTGCGCTATGTAAGACACTGTAACGGAATCTGCTGCGCTATATAAGACACTGTAACAGAATCTGCTGCGCAATGTAAGACACTGTAACGGAATCTGCCGCGCTATATAAGACCCTGTAACGGAATCTGCCGCGCTATATAAGACCCTGTAACGGAATCTGCTGCGCTATATAAGACTCTGTAACGGAATCTGCTGCGCTATATAAGACACTGTAACGGAATCTGCCGCGCTATATAAGACGCTGTAACGGAATCTGCTGCGCTATATAAGATACTGTAACAGAATCTGCTGCGCTATGTAAGACACTGTAACGGAATCTGCTGCGCTATATAAGACACTGTAACAGAATCTGCTGCGCAATGTAAGACACTGTAACGGAATCTGCTGCGCTATATAAGACACTGTAACAGAATCTGCTGCGCTATATAAGACACTAACGGAATCTGTTGCGCTATGTAAGACACTGTAACGGAATCTGCTGCGCTATATAAGACACTGTAACGGAATCTGCTGCGCTATATAAGACACTGTAACAGAATCTGCTGCGCTATATAAGACACTGTAACGGAATCTGTTGCGCTATGTAAGACACTGTAACGGAATCTGCTGCGCTATATAAGACACTGTAACGGAATCTGCTGCGCTATGTAAGACACTGTAACGGAATCTGCTGCGCTATATAAGACACTGTAACAGAATCTGCTGCGCTATATAAGACACTGTAACGGAATCTGCTGCGCTATGTAAGACACTGTAACGGAATCTGCTGCGCTATGTAAGACACTGTAACTGAATCTGCTGCGCTATATAAGACGCTGTAACGGAATCTGCTGCGCTATATAAGACGCTGTAACGGAATCTGCTGCGCTATATAAGATGCTGTAACGGAATCTGCTGCGCTATATAAGACTCTGTAACAGAATCTGCTGCGCTATATAAGATGCTGTAACGGAATCTGCTGCGCTATATAAGACTCTGTAACAGAATCTGCTGCGCTATATAAGACACTGTAAATAATAAATAAAATAGGCCATAAGCTACAATATTGTGTGGTAGGGACATATTTGTTTAGGGTCCCTGAAAAAAACATGCAGCATCCCATATCTTTGCACCTGCTACACAGTGCTGCGGTTCATGCCATCAACCACCATTTTGCGATGGAAAGCTTGTTTTTTTTCATCATTGATGGTTGTGCCCGATGCTCATGAAACCATCCGCGGTCGTAGTCCAGTGGTCGCGGCCTGCCCATGCCCAGCAGTCAGCCATTGATGGCTAAACCATCAATGATTCTGTACCAATGGTTTGAGACCCTCAGTCATCGTTGGTGAAGCTGCTGGTCGCCATCAGTAGGTACCGTACGGACCAGAGGACTGGACTAGTAGTAACTTATGCACCGCTCAAGTGGTAGAACTGCCAAGCCACTATATCGTACAGTCCAACGTTCAGGAATTGTGGTTGAGCACGTCGCGTTGGTAACGTGGCTGCGCATCATGACCTTTGCGTGTAGCGTGCATTGAACTGACTGACAGGGTGTACCTGTGCTGTTGCGGCAGGTTACACAGAGCTGTGCATAGGCGGAACTGCAGACCAGTAGTTCCCAGGTATGGGTCGACCCTATTTAGGTTGACATTCATAGGTCAACCACTGAAGGTTGCCAAGGCTCAGACTGACAACTAAAATAGGACAACAGGGTTGGAAGGTCGACACAAGCATTAGGTCAACAATGGGAAGGTCGACAGACAAAAGGTAACCATGAATTTTTGACTTTTTTTTTTGTCCCAAATGTCGGCCTAGTCAGCACTGACACCATCAAAGTGTACCGCGCGTCCCCTGGCATGGCTTGATACTCTCACCATGCTTCGGGCTCGGTGCCTTGCTTCGCTCAGTACACTACTATATTCTCCCACCACGCCGTAGTGGATGGTAGGGCACGAAATACCGCCTGTCGGCACATGTCGGCTCAACTATTTATAACTACTATTTCTAACTATTTCAGGTGTTGACCTTCAGTGGTCAAACCAAATAAGGTCAGCCTAGTGACTGGATCCCGTATTCCCAAAGTAACCAATCAGCATCCACCTATCCTTTTATAGACTGTATTTGATGATAAAATCTTGAAACTGATTGGTTGACGTGGCAACTTCACCGCTGGTCCAAATCTCTACTCTTTTCACAGCTTCATACGTCAACCCCGTGGTCACCGAAGCCGCCTTCCAGCAGGAAATAGTCATTTTCACAATGTGAATTTACGTTAAAAAAATATTTATCCCGTGTAAAATAAGACGTGAGCATAATTACATTTCATCTAAACATTTCCCAGGGCCGACCTTAGGCATAGGCGAACTAGGCAATTGCCTAGGGCATTTGGAATGCCTAGGGGCATCAGCAGCTTCTGCTGATTAAAATGATATGCAGCATGCCTATATTCTGTGTGTGAGTGAGGCTGTATCTGCATATGAAATAGCTGCATGGCCTATTGAGACAAGATGTATGAGGAAACAGCTGTATCCAAGCAGAGGCAGAGGTCACAGTTTTTAGCTTCTGTGCGAGTGCTGTCTGCGGGTGGGTTGGTTGTGCAATAGTGTTCGGCATATGCGTAAGGGGCATTATGTGTGTCATGTATAAATGCATTAATAATGTGCGACATGTGTAACAGGCATTATGTGTGTCATGTGTATAAGGGCATTAATAATGTGCAACATATGTGTAAGGGGCATTATGTGTGTCATTATGTGTATGAAGGATAAGGACATTATAAGGACATTAATCATGTGTGTCATGTGTAAGGGGCATTACGGTGTGGTATTATCAGGGTTGCCGAGAGAAAGGGGTAGGGGGTACAAATTACCCAGGCCAAAGTCTGATGGGAGGGCCCAGTGGGGGCCCCGGGCCCCCTCCCCTCTAGTGACAGCAGCAGCTGCAGCTCTTCTCCTCTGCCCAGCACACACTGCTTTGTGCTGGGTTGCAGTGTGGCCATGTATTAAAATACAATATTTTCTCAGAATTTTTTTCTAAGGGTATAATGTGAATAATGTGAGGAGTAATGTATATAAGGTAAAGTGGTACTACAGTGTGATGTAACGTGAATAAGGGACACCATTGCATGATATAATGTGAATAAAGTTGCACTACTGTGTGGCATAATTTGAATTGGGGTAAAATTGTGTGACCATGCCCCTTCCCAGCAAGAACACACCCCTGTTTAGGCTGCGCACCAAATGTGTGCACTGTTTCTATTTAAAATATTGCGGGTAGGAGCACCAAAATGATGACTGCTATGATGAGGGTTGATGCTGCTGGGAAAGGGGAGCAGGGTCAGAGGCGGAACTAGTGGCGGTGCTAGGGGGCACCAGCCAAAATCTTGCCTAGGGCGTCATTTAGGCTAGGGCCGGCTCTGACATTTCCTTCAAACACTGGCCACACATCAGACCAACTTTCCTCCAACCATCCAACTAGTTGCTTGGATGGAATAAAAATCTGGCACTGGATGGGAGCAAAGGATAATCAGAAATGTGCTCACAAACCTAGGAAAATGGACAAAAACATTCAGTCAAATTGTTTAACCGCTTCAGTTGCAATCCCGAGAATTTTCCCGGCTGTGCCTTAGTGTCCAGTCTGGCAAGCCCGGAAAAGTCTCGGTATTGCCACTGTTTAGAGCCGGGCAGTGCTGCTGAGTTCAATCACTGAACTCAGGCAGCTTAGGCGCTGCCTGGGTCCCTCCCCTCCGCCTTGCCTCCTCCGGCCTCCCCTTCGGGTTTTCTATTGAAGACCCCGGCGCCGGCTTATGACAAGCCAGCGGACAGGGTGCGGGTGCGCAGGTCCGGGCAGCCGCTGATTGACAGTTCAGCAGCGTTGCCCGGACCTAGGGAGGCAGTGGTGGCTTTTTTTTTTAAGGGAGCGCTCCCCATAAAAAACTCACCCAGTGGGGAGCACTCCCCCTCCAAAAAAAACACCACTGAAGGGGTTAACTCAAACAGATTCAACTACAGTACCATGTCTGAGCTACAGTTTATGTCCTTCTCCAGATTTTGGGAGCAAATTTGTGAAGTAAATATTACATTTGCTCCCATCCAGTACCATATTTTTATTCCATCCAAGAAACTAGTTGGAAAGTTGTTCTGATGTGTGGCCAGCATTAGGTTGGTTCCTTGTACAGTCTCTGGGGAAATAAATGTTTAGCCCCGGAATGTCAAAGATCCAGGAACAATGTATGTATGGCTGCCCTGCTGCTATCTACAGTAAACATGGGCGTACTGCTACATTGTATCCTCACTTTAATACAACTCCCATTATTGTCTATATATACCGTTGTCACAGCTCCGGGAAATATTAATAGCAACATCAGCCCGTCGCTATTCTTGGCTGGGCAAGGCCAGAGAGACGAGGTCACTGGTAAAATAAAGTTACTTCTGTAGAGAATAGAGAACTGTGATGTATGCTGGATGCATTAAATAGCTCCGAGCTATATACTGGGCACTAGAACTGGGTCCAGAACTATATACTGGTCATCGGTATGTAGTTCTGTATTGCATATGTTGCCAATGATGTGTGTACAGGTGTGTCTATTGCAGAGTTGCATAGGCACACACCAACAAATGATTGACGCTATGAAATAGTTGCTTAACCAGTGGTTTTGGTTGGGTTATTGATAGATGGCAGGTACAGCTGTACTCACTGTTACATGCGCACTGGTGTTGGAGCAGGATTTTACACAGGAAGGAGCATCTGACCTGGGTCCTATTCACAGCATAGGAAGAGATGTATTCCGACGCAAGGAGATGTTGTCTCCGAGTGTCATCACTGCACCTGTGTGAATGGCACCAATCCGGTAATAACCCAGATCAGCCTCGCAATCTTCCGTCTGCTGTACATATGTCAAACTGTTATAGTGCCTGGATCTGAGTTTTTATGTGACTAGGAGTCATTTTTGCTGGTTTACTGTCTGTTTTATTGTTGCCGGGGTGTTTTTCGTTGTTATTACCTTTTACAATTCATTGTGCTTTGCTTGATGACAAAAATCGGTAGTTTATTGAATAGACGCCCTAAAATAAAAAACTGGAACAAAGTAGGTCTTGCTCCTCTCCCGCAGGGTGGGGGAGCATTTTCATGGTGTTTCATGCATGTGCAGTAAGAATATCACTGGGAAAATGGCTGCCTCGCAATTCTCCCAGAGACCTACACATGCACAGTTCACTCTGGAACAGCACAAGGGTCCCCTAGTGCCCAGAGTCTACAGTGCTGCCGCTAGGGAGGAGGAGGCCCAGATAGAGTCTGCACTCATATGCAGTATGTCCGTTGTACTGATGACTCTTGCTATTTGCCTCCCTACGCATACTCTGTAGCCGAGCTATCTATGGGTAGTTCAGGGTTGTACCCATAACTTGTTGTGCATACGTTTAGTGTGGGTGTGTGGACAGAATTGTCGGTATGGCAGGGTTATGCTCAACCTCTGCTGCCACCGCTGGTCCCCGCCATGGTCCGGGGACCTGCGTATGCATAGTAATGTCCTTGGAACTGCGCATGACCCCAGCTTCTATGGGCTGCTTTGGCAACAGCCCATAGAAGCTAAATCAGGGTCCCGGCGCCTGTACACTGTAGATGACAGCCAACGGGACTGGCACATGCGAAGTATCAGCCTCGGTACTACTCATGCGCATACCCCAGTTTCTATGGTCTGCAGCTGATGCAGCCCATAGAGGCATCCCCGAGGGAGGGAAGACCTCCCAATGGGACTGAATTGCACAAATGACCCCATGATTTTGTGGATGGCTGGTGTCTACCCCAGCTAAATAGAGGCCTCTGGAAGCCTAGCTTCCCTTATTTCCCCGGTCAAGTAGGTTCCTGCTTCCAGTCACACACACACAGAACAGAAGTCTGTCAGCTGTGTTTCAGGTCTGTCTGCGGCCAGTCCACGAAAAACTGGATTTCTTCCTCAATTACTGTTTCAGTAATCTACAATGCCTGACACCATAGTTTCTGTTTAACCTTCTTCCCTCCGGGGGATCTGAAACACCCTGCAAGAGAATCTGCAAGCAACCACGCACCTGCAATAAAATGTAACATCTTCTAGTCAACAGTAAATAGTTTTCTTGTTGCCGTGGATATATGCAGTGTATAAGTACTGTATATATAAATGTATCATATATAATAGTCAAGATAATGTTTATCTGTGTTTTATGGATATAGGATTGCTGGCATTCCAGAACATCTGGGAGATTCAGCGAGGTCAGCTGGGCTATCCACTCTTATTGGTGCCGCCCACATCTTTTTCTTTTTTTTTTCCTTTCTCCTGACTGTAAACCAGATTGCATTGGTCACTACTCAATGGGGTTGCTCTGGTTTGATTTTTGTCCCCATTGGGAGTGTGCATGATGCTGGCTCTGCCTACACTCCACTATCTTCATCTACATCATATTGGCAGTGGCTTTAGATTTGGGGCCTCTTGTGAGAAGCAGAGGAGGTGTGGCCAGTGTGGCTGTGGGTGGGGCCAGTGCAGCTGTGGGGGTGTGGCCAGTGCTGATGTGGGGGCGTGGCCAGTGCTTTGCGGGCATGAATACCTCCTTACACTATCAGCCCAAACTACGATCATGCCAGGTTTTTGTATGGGGTACGACAGTTACAAAATGCTCTCAATATGGTGGTCAGTATTAATTATAGATGCTTGTATCAACTTTCCAACCCTGGCAACCTTAAGACCCAATGCATGTCGATCTAAATAGGGTTGACCCAATGACTCATTCCCCATTGTACACATGACAAATTGTAATACCTCACTGTATGCAACACTAGGTCCCAACCATGTCGATCTTAAGAATGTCCTCCTATTTCAGGTGTCAACTTAGGCCAGTGGTTCTCAAACTCGGTCCTCGTTCACGTTTTCCATGTCACCAGTCAGGTGCACTCATTACTCACTGGCACATTTGGAAAGAGTCACAGGGGAAGCTAATAACTTCACTTGTGATTCTGTGAGGAGGCCTGCAAAACATGCACTATGTGGGGTTCCGAGGACCAAGTTTGAGATCCTGTGACCTAAGCCATATTGACCTTTAGTGGTCTACCTAAAAGAAAGGTTGACCTTTCGTGTGTCTACCCAAGACTGTATACCGTCCCAACTATCGTGATGTAACTGTATTTTGCAGCACACTGCAAGTATTATTCACAATATCCTCCATCTTTTCAGGTGCGCAGAGGAGCCCCCCCCCACCCGATCTGTCAAGCAACTGTTCCTGACCGTCCAGCGACCAAAGGTACATTCTATGACCAATATGGGTGCCTCTTTATATTTGTGATGAGTAGGAGTCTGTGGACTGGACAGGATTATCTTTAGCCAGGGGTGACACCCATGTCTTGAATGATCTGAAATGACATACAACACGCATGTTACCATCACTAAACCTAGATATCACTTAGCCGAAACGAAGCATAAGAACAGGTAGCGGGCTGACTTGCGCAGGATATAGGCATCATAGCCCGAGGGAAAAGCCCAAATGCACTCCTGTTACCATCACACATCAGCCACACACCGGAGTAATGATGTTTAACCCTTTGAGTGCCAAGTGAATTTGACAAAATAGGTGTGAAAATTGCCACGCAAACATTTATATTCATCATAATGGCCTGTAATGGTTACCTTATACAGGAAATATCTTTTTTTTTAACACATTTTTTATTTGACTTTATATAACAAATGTGAGCGACGCTGGGATTTTTAGCGGATATTTTGCACCTCTCTCACAGAGGTCTTGGCACATCTGCATCTAGCCCAAAGTTTTGTATGTCCTGCCTCTCTTTAAGGCCATTAAATTCCCTGCAAAGTCTGACCTTAATAGCTGCGTTGAGAAACCGCTGTTTAGTGCAACCCTTAACTTTATTGTTAAATTTAACACCTTCATTTATAATATTACTCACTGGGTGAAATACCATGTTGCAGATTATTTTTGGCTTGCAATTTACCCATGGAGTTATAAATCTGTTATCTGACGGCTCTTGCATAATATACTATTTCACGTTCACCATTGTTAGAGGATAATATGGTTTCCGTGGTGGCGAAGAGTTTCTGTTTTGTTGCAAAAGTTTATTATTCTTGATGGAGACAAGAAAATGTGTCAGCCACCTCAAACAGTATGACGCACGGCTGAGTAATCCTCCTAAATGTTGGGGTCATGTACTAACTAGCCAACTAGCGTAAAAATGCTGTAATCCATGCCACCCAGACACCTCGCTTTTCTTCCCACTTGCTCTAGTTCACAGGTTCTCAAAGTCGGTCCTCAGGACCCCAGACAGTGCATGATTTCCAGGTCTCCTCACAGAAAGTAAAATAATTATCTCCACCTGTGGGCATTTCTGTCCAAGCATCTGCCAGATCAGTTTTGCAGGTACCAGGACGTGGGGTAGGTGTTTGTGGCTGAGGACAGGGGTAGCCTGTCTCTGCATAATGTTATGGAACTGACTGAAATTACCACGTCAAGTGCTCCAGGCCTTGCTGTCATTTAAGGAAGATCTTAATAAGCAGTAATGGGCTTCTGAGACGGACATGGCTTGGCATGTAACTGGTTTATGCATTCCTGTCCCTCAGCAATATTGAATTCACGTCGAACTGAAAAAAGTCACTGATCCCGGTTCATTGTGTATCCTTCATTATACAGCTGACAGAGTGGAATGCCTATTACATTTTGTACTGGGCTGCCTTAGCCCTTAGGCAATCACAGGTGATAGGGATTTATGTTGGCAATATGAAATTATGTCCGTACAAAGTGTCACATAAGTGGTATTTGGTGCCCACAGGGCTGCGTGCCATTTCTCTGAGCACACTGCAGAGAAAGCAGACTCACTGACCCATATACTGTATGGTGGGACTGCACTGGGAACTGTTGACGCAGTTACTAGGCTCGGCGGCCATCTTGGTTGTAGAATAATGCTTCCCAGGGGATCCAACATGGAGTCTGCCCAGTAGCACACTCCATTTTTCAGAAACTGTTAAGGGTCAAATCAATGCTTGGTGTTGTGCCACTGGACACTGCCATCATGTCCAGTTGTACTTATTGTTGCTTTTTATAGTAGATCCTCACTCAATTATCAATGTTACTCTATGGCAGGGATGGGGAACCTTCGGCCCTCAAGCTGTAATTGAACTACACATCCCAGCATGCCCTGCAACAGTTTTAGTATGACCAAATAGCAAAACTGTAGCAGGGCATGCTGGGATGTGCAGTCCAACAACAGCTGGAAGGTTCCCCATCCCTGCTCTATGGGATAAGAGGAAAGATGAGAGAATATACTGGTTGCAGACACTTTCACCCCAACACTCAGGAGGCACTTCCAAGAACATCAACCATATCCAATTGCCTTATTTACGAAGTGATATGTGTCACTATACATAGACTGGCTAGCTCACAAAATGGCCGCCTCTGCTGTGTGGATGTGATGGGTAAGTTTTACACTAAAGTAAAGAATGAGGAATCAAATACATAGCACAGACTTATTACTATATCTCATCCATGTTGGGAACACCACTTTCCTACTTGGTATCCCTAATACTTGGTTTAGGTGGCACTGGCTGTTAAATAAGACTTGTTTGTGTCACAGAAGAGACCTTCCAGATGGCAAAATTATTTAAGATTGTGGTCAGAGGTTATTATCTGACTGAAACCATATACCACACATGAGGGAGGTTTGTGGTAAAACGAGTGGTACATTTGCAGTTTATTTAAGTTTATTAATAAGGCCGTACACTGATATCCAGGTATTTACATTCATGTTTTGTTATTTAAAATTCTTCAAAGGAATTAACATAATTGAGAGTGAAGAGAAAACTATAAAACATGGCTTATTTCTGAATCTGCAAAAAAGTAGAGGGGGACAGAGAGAAAGAGACAGGGGGCCAGATACTCTAAGCTTCAAAAGTGATAAAATGGAGAGTGATAAACAGTCAACCAATCAGCTCCTACCTGCCATTTCACAGGCTGTGTTTGAAAAATGTCAGCCAGGAGCAGATTGGCTGGCTGTTTATCAGTCTCCATTTTATCACTTTTGAATCTTTGAGAATCTGGCCCTGGATGAGAGATGGGAAGGGGGAGAAGACAGAGGAAATGCCTAGGCCCACCACACCAGGTATATATATCGGTTACAGGTACCCATGCAGTGCAGATTACACATTATTTGCAATTTGGCTGCTCGGAACCCTGGAAATGACGGGTCCAGAATACTAGCGCTGTATAACTATAAATTACATTTATCATTTCCAATAATAATGTCTGAAAACATGTAATCCGCAACATCGAAACCATATCATCCTGGATACAGCATATTCTCGTGTCATTTTAGGTTCTTCATTGGTTTCTGTTTTGATATTAGGTACCTGGGGGCAGTTTGAAGGTGGGGAGGGGACTGCCAGGAACGCAGCCCTGGAGGAAGAGAAGCAGCTGCGCAAACACAATAAGGGTTCCCCTGAAGGACTTGTAATAATATTATTATTCAGATGCAATAAAGGGGGTGCAACCTGGATATTTATTTACATTCATCTCACAAAAGATTAGACACTTTTACAGGAATAAACTTGAAAATAACCTCGGTAAGCGTACATTTGCCTATAGCACATTCCGATATTTCTTCTTGGAAAATTAAACTATAATTTGAAATATGAAATGTTTTTGCCAGGTGTTCATCTATTGCAGGCTCGTATTTCTCCCCTCAATCTGTGTATGAGACAACAACACTTCCCATCATGCAAGAAGAAGGTTTCAGGGTCAACTAAGGACCATACAAAGTGGCAGATGGTGGCCAGCTCTGTTGACCTCCAAGGTTGTTGTAGGCCAGAGTCTTCCCGACCTGAAGGCATGCTTACAGTCCAGGTTTTAAGGATAAGCATTTTTTAGATCGGGCAATGCAAATTTGTGATCTACACCAGTGGTTCTCAAACTCTGTCCTCAGGACCCCACACTTTTCACATTTTCCATGTCACCCGGCAGGTGCACAGGTGCACTCATTACTCAATGACACATTTTTAAAGATCCACAGGTGGAGCTAATTATTTCAGTTGATTCTGTGAGGAGACCTACAAAACATGGACTGTGTGGGGTCCTGAGGACTGACTTTGAGAACCTGTGCTCTATGCTGAAGCATAGATATCCGTAAAACCGGAACTGTTAGTGCGTCTTGAGTCTTTTACGAATGGCTGGTTTATGATTTACATGATGTGCAGTGTGGTGGTGCTGGGGAAATGCAAGACTGTGTCCATGGTGATGCCACTGGCGCGCCTCCCAACTTTATACATTTCTGATTTGGAACAGCCGTACCAGTGCCGGTAACCTGAAAAGGGGGTGGGGCTTTGTGTCCGGACTCCAGTAGAGGTGGCATGGCGGTGCCAAGCATAGTGACCCCATTTTTCTACAATTTGGGGGCATGCCCAGTGCTCCCCAAGGTGCTGGCCAACTCAGTCTCCTTCCCTGCGCTGTAAAGATACTATACAGGTGTGCATGGTATCTATTTAATGAGCACCGGAGTTGAACAGCAGTGATCAACAGCTCTCCCCGCCCCCAACTGGTGGGACAGTTGGGAGGCATGCCACTGGCGTGCCTCCAAGGGTGTAAGGCCGAGAGGGCTGTATGGTTGCTGCTCGACAGCACCTCGAAGATTTAGCCCACTGCTGTCTGCCACCGTGTAGGGTGCCTGGCCAGAAACCACACTAATCTAGACGCCGTATCCTAGCAGTGCTCCTCTCCTGATGAAGTTGTGTATTGTCATTATGCTGGAGGATGGCTACCTCAGGGTACAGCCGCACCATATTGTGTTCTGGGGCCAAACCACATACTAGCATGTAACACTTGATTTATTGGTCAATGATTATCACTGCACCCCATGAATGAGACAATCACTGCAGCCATCAAGCACAACTGCTGCACTTTATATTACATATACGTTGTGTCTTTATTGTATTCATCATTGTTTATTTATTTATTAACAGTTTATTATATAGCGCAGCAGGATCCATTGCGGTTTACAATTGTAGACAGTGATAAAACTAACTGGGTAACAACAGACAGACTTGGAGGTAAGAGGGCCCTGCTGCAAGCTTACAATCTATAGCAGCGGTTCCCAATCTGTGGTACGCGTACCCCTGGGGGTACGCGTCCACACGCTGGGGGGTACGCCACGGCCCGGCCTGTAATGGCGGCCGCGGCAGTCAGACAGGTCGCTGGAGGGGAGGAGAGTGCATTGCGCATCTCTCCTACCCCTCAGTGTGCTTCCCTGTGACTGGCCGCCCGTCCGCCAATCAATCAGAGCTTGCGGGCCGGCAGCCAATCAGGAGCCGGCCCGCGAACTTTGATTGACGGGCAGCCCAGTCACACTGAAGGTAAGGAGAGATACACAGTGTGCTGTACTCTCCTTCCCTGAGAGAAGCACTGCAGCGCGACAGCTACATGGCAGGGGGACACTGGACTGTCCTCTCCCCAGCAGCAGCGTCAATGGTGAGTGTGCTGCTGCTGGGGAATACTATGGGGGCATTGCTGGCACTGTGGGGCATACTTGTTGCTGGCATTGTTGGCACTGTGGGGCATACTTGTTACTGGCACTGTGGGGCATTGTTGGCACTGTGGGGCATACTTGTTGCTGGCACTGTGGGGCATTGCTGGCACTGTGGGGCATACTTGTTGCTGGCACTGTGGGGCATACTTGTTGCTGGCACTGTGGGGCGTTGCTGGCACTGTGGGGCATACTTGTTACTGGCACTGTGGGGCATTGCTGGCACTGTGGGGCATACTTGTTGCTGGCACTGTGGGGGTATACTTGTTGCTGGCACTGTGGGGGCATTGTTGGCACATACCCAGTACCATGGGGTCATACCTGGCACCGTGGTGGCATTCCCGTTTCTGGCACTGTGCGGGCATACCTGGCACCAATGGAGCATATGTGTATCTGGCACTATTGGAAGGCTAACGTGATCCATTGGAATGTCTGTTGCTTCAGTAATAGAGATTTGACAAGGTTCTGTTATTTTATATGCTGTCCGCAGAATGGGCTGAGCTTATATTGTGGTCAAGTGGTTGCACCTTTTTTTTTTCTCGTCATTGCCAGTTTGACTTGCCCCTGTTAAGCCACACCCCTTTTTAAGCCACGCCCCCTAAAAATTGCACGAGCGGGTACTCATAAATGAAAAGCCTAATCAAGGGGTACGGGAGACAAAAAAGGTTGGGAACCACTGATCTATAGGGACATAGGAGGGAAACACAAGGACAGGCACCAGTAATAGCATATAAGTCCCACCAAGTTACAAGTCCAGAAGGGAAGCTATATAGTACATAAGTGCCTCAGAGGGTTATGCGTGTGGTACTTAAATATTGTTGATTAATAATGATTTTAATTACTTTGAGCGTCTTCTAATGGGGTTAGTCACATAATACACAATTATATGTCCCCTGACTGGATAGTGTACATGCTTTACTGTGTATTATGAGGCATGTTTAACAATGAGTGATAGTCTTGTTACAAATGACAGCTCCATACCTCCCAACTTCTGTGTTGGGGAAATAGGGACACTCGCACGGCGAAAAAGGAGGTGGGGTGTATGCAAATGAGGGCGCAGCTTATGCTAATTAGCCGCAACCTCATTTTCATACGAGAATAGACGCTGTGCACATGCGCACAGCGTCTATTCTATTAGATTGGGGGGTCTCCCAACTGCCACCCCCCGCAGCGGGACAATGCCTGCTGCGGGTGGGACAGGACCCGAAAATCGGGACTGTCCTGCTGTAATCGTGACAATTGGGAGGTATGCAGCTCCCTAACTGTCATTTTTGAATCACATGACAGGAGCTGATTGTCGGGAGAAGCATTTATCATTTGTGAAGAGTGATAACAAGAATATCAATGGTTACATCTGTTGAGAAACAGACGTCACCACAGGGACATCAAAATAATTTTTTTTTTTTTTTTTTTTTTTTTTTACACATGACGTCAGCAGGGGGAGACACTCATTACATATTCACTGCACACTGGTCCCGCTCATTACATATCCACGAGCGGGACCAGCACAGCGTTCCCTCCACCGCCTCCCCTGCCAGCTCTCCCTGTGTCCCCGCCAACCCCCCTTCTCCCCCACAGTGTCTGGCGCAGGCATGGAGGCCTCCATCTCCCTGCCTTGCGCCATCCCCCCCAGCTTCCTGCGGCTTTTGCTGGGGGGGGATTTAAAAATCGCCATCAGGGACAGCGAGCCCCTGAGGCGATGAATAGGGGGAGAGGGAGGGCTGGCAGCGAATGCTTCATCCCTTCGGAACTGTGCAGCAAATCCGAAACAGGATTCGCTGCACAGGGAGAAAAATATAATTGAATACCTGCCTATAGCTAGCAGTAAACAAAAGGATTTAGATGACGTATACCTGGTCCTCTCTGGTACACAAGTCTTGATGTCAGTTGAGTCAGTTTGTTTTGCTGGTGTGTGATCCCATCTCCCATCTGGGAAGAACATTCTGAGTCAGCGCCATACTAGTTACATCTTGCAGCTGAACGCAGCCTTGCAATTACAGCCATTAGCAGCTGTTTTAGTGCCGTGTTTTCAAGTTCATGCCATTGAAAAGCAGCTTGATAAATACCAGCCTTATCTCTGCAGCCCTTTGAAGTCTGCCCTGACTGCCTCCCAATGCTACATTCTCGCATGCGTTTTTTATTTAAAATAAATATTTTTGTACATGGTCATAATCTGTGATTTCCAGCTCACTGCCAATAACACGCATAGTCTGGCCTTGGGAATGAGAAGAGGTCTTGCAAAAATATTATTGGTTCTCAACTGAGTTGTTTGTTACTTGGCTGCTTTTGGTTACTTTCCAACTTATCATATACATCAGAGAGGATGGGAACCGTCGGTAAAAGGTAGCCGAGCCACACCAAATGCCACCCTAAATGCTGGCAAACCTCACCAGCCGGGACCCACTGGCAGCTGGGGTAACTCCCTTATGTGAATTTTGTACTGTTCTGGAGGGTTATGGCCATACTTGCCTACTTTTGAAAACTAGTTTCAGGGAGAAATTGTTGGTAGTAGAATTTTGCGCAGCGCCTCATTGAGACGGAGTTTCACGCTCCACCCACAGGGCGTGTCTAGTTCCATATATATGGAGATATTGTGAACGTGGAGGGGAGGTAACTATGATGTAACAGCATACCTCCCAACAGTCCCGATTTTATCGGGACAGTCCCGATTGTCAGGGCCTGTCCCACTTTCCCACCCACGGGCGGCAGTGTCCCGCGGTGAGGGGGGGCTGTTGGGAGTCCCCCCTGTCAGCTGCTAAGCAGCGGGGAATAAACGCTGTGCGCATGCGCACAGCATCTATTCCCGCAGCCAGGGGGCATGGCTAGAGGCTCACAGAGCCTCTGGGTCATGCCCCCATAGCGGCAAAATGGGGGCGTGGCCTCGTGGGGAGCTGCGATTATAGGCCATGCCCCCGAAAATTTTGGCGCGCCTCCGACGTGCAGCAGCAGCGTCCCGACTGCTGAACTGCCAAAGTTGGGAGGTATGTAACAGTGTAATGTGGGCTAGGTGACATGAGGGAGATTGCTGCAACAAATATAGCCCCGCTCATCCAGCGCCAGGGCTTGCCAGACCACCCCCACTGGGCGCTACATCTGACTGGGATTACCATTCACATCCCAGTTTCCCGTCGGCAGGGGGACGGCAACCCTGCCCGTCTTTGCTTCAGGGAGACGGGCAGGGTTGGGGAGGGGGGGGGGGGGACGTGTCAGGGACCCGGGGAGTGCCCTGTTGTAAGGGGACGCATGCGTGTGCGTCCCCTTCCCGGGGCTGGCGAGTGGCAAATCCACCACCAGCCCCTGGAAAGACTACAGGCACTCCATCTGTATGTCACGGAGTCTCCTGCATTCTGGAGAGGAGGTAACTATGATGTAACTGTGTAATGTGCACTAGGTGAAATGAGGGAGATTGGTAGACTAATTATGGAGAGAGGGAGATTGCTGCTATGTCAGGGAGTCTCCTGCAGAATGCAGCAGTGTAGGCAGCTATGGTTCTGGACTTCTGGTACAGATCAGTGATGACTAACCTTGACACTCCAGATGTTGAACTAAACATCCCAGCATGCCCTGCAACAGATTTAACATGGCCAAATAGCAAAATTATTGCAGGGCATGCTGGGATGTGTAGTTCAACAGCTGGAGGTCTGAAGGATCTCCACCCTTGCCTTACGTGAACGTTCTAAACTTGCAATAAGGATAACTCTCCTTAAGACACCCTTAATTTTGTGATATACTCAGTGCCCCCTGATTCTGGAGCCCCTAGGCAGCAGCCTAAAACTTCCCAATGCTCAAGCCAGCCCTGGCAGGAAACCCATGTGTCAGACATTAGACCCACGCAGTCTACAATCGCCCTAATTCATTCCAGTGTGCAACCAATAATCAGCAGCAGCAGTCACAGCCTGCGCCAGTGCTTATTGTACACAGAAAGTAAGCAGGCAAACCCTGCTGCCGTGACTTCTGCTATAGAAAATCCCTTCAGTGTGCATGCACCAGTAATTACAGGGTGATCAGTGCTAGATTTAATTAGCACTAATCAGTAATGACAGCCTGATCACCACTATGTGACTAATCTTATTGTGCACTGTATGGGACATGAAGACCTACTTACGTTACACCTCCACCTGTGTTGATGTAGGAATGTCACTGGGTGGCTCTAATTATCTTATACATACAATATTAATATAGCACTATATATACACCCATACATATACGGTCTTCTTGTTTGTGAACTCCCTTGTTGCGCTATATAACATCCAGTGCAGCCTGCAGGGAGGGAGCCAGGTGCTACCCAGCTGCTAGGGAAGCACTAAGCACGCCCCCAAAAATGGCAGCCACCCTCTGAGAACACACCCACCCAGTAGCTTCACCTTTTTGGATGGCTGCACCAGGTCCAGATGTCACCTTCACAAAAGTTGAGAGGTAACATGTTCAGGATAAGCGGCTGGTACAGGATCAGTGGCGCTGGAACGTTTTTAGGTTGGGGGGGGGGGCAAGATATAATCTCATTTTGGCGCCCCCTAAATTGCTATATGTTACCCCCTGATAGTTAATGAAATAGGTTTTCATCAATAGTAATAGAGTAACAGAAAAACACTATAGTTTTATTAGTAACAAAATAACATTTGTCCAGCACATGTCCCCACATCCCTAATATGTCCAGCACATGCTCCCACATCCTTCATATGTCCAGCACATGCCCCCACATCCCTCATATGTCCAGCACATGCCCCCACATCCCTTATATGTCCAGCACATGCCCCTACATCCCTCATATGTCCAGCACATGTCCCCACATCCCTCATATGCCCAGCACATGTCCCCACATCCCTCATATGCCCAGCACATGTCCCCACATCCC
The DNA here is from genome assembly GCF_055691185.1 of Crinia signifera. Taxonomy (NCBI): domain Eukaryota; kingdom Metazoa; phylum Chordata; class Amphibia; order Anura; family Myobatrachidae; genus Crinia; species Crinia signifera. Next base: position 15,838,299 of record NC_139228.1, on the reverse strand, counting down.
TCATATGCCCAGCACATGTCCCCACATCCCTCATATGTCCAGCACATGTCCCTATAACCCTCATATGTCCAGCACATGTCCCCACATCCCTCATATGCCCAGCACATGCCCCTACATCCCTCATATGTCCAGCACATGTCCCCACATCCCTCATATGCCCAGCACATGCCCCTACATCCCTCATATGTCCAGCACATGTCCCTATAACCCTCATATGTCCAGCACATGCCCTCACATCCCTCATATGTCCAGTCCAGCACATGCCCCCACATCCCTCATATGTCCAGCACATGCCCCCACATCCCTCATATGCCCAGCACATGTCCCCACATCCCTCATATGTCCAGCACATGCCCCCACATCCCTCATATGTCCAGCACATGCCCCCACATCCCTCATATGTCCAGCACATGTCCCTATAACCCTCATATGTCCAGCACATGCCCCCACATCCCTCATATGTCCAGCACATGCCCCTACATCCCTCATATGTCCAGCACATGTCCCTATAACCCTCATATGTCCAGCACATGCCCCCACATCCCTCATATGTTCAGCACATGTCCCTATAACCCTAATTTGCCCAGAACATGTCCCCACACCACTCATATGCCCAGAACATCAATTGTTCACACACTCCCCATAACTTAATACATCCCCAATGTACATTAACTCAAATTGTGAGCAAGTTTAGAGATCTCCTCAACTTCCTTTTTTTGTTTTGCTGCCTGGATCCCTCCCATACACAGCAGGGCAGACACGCTGGCCGCAGCAGGATGGGGTTGGAGCGCGCTGGGGACCTGGATGCTGGATGCCATGCGACGCTCGTCGCTGAAGCAGCAGGGGGCGGGCGTCGGACACTGTAAGTGTCAATCAAACACTGCTGGGCAGGGCGGCCGGCAGGGAGGGGACTGAGTCTGACAGGGAGGACGGATGGAGAGACCCGGCGCCAGCGCGCATAGCACTGCAGGATATGTGAGTATCCCCCCCCCCCCCCATTCCGGCGCCCATGTACAGGATGCATTATTCCCCTGCTACAGCCCCATCCAGGCAAATGTGGCTTATATCACTGAAGCCAAGGTGTCCCATATTGTTCTCATCACCTTCCTGTATGATATTTACTGCTCACCTGGCTGTAACCAATTGTAGCGCCAGAGGTGGGGCTGCAGTACAATTCAAAATTCATATAGGGAAGCCACACCCTCTGCCAGGGAGTCAGTTTGGAATGGCAGTTGGTGGGGCTTTGTATTTAAAGTTTGCACTGTGCTGCAGCCCCCTCCTCTGGAGACTCCCCTGGTCTTAAACTATAAGAGGGAAAAGGGGAGCTTAATTAGAAATAAAATGCTGCGTGATGTAAAAAAGGGGGCGTGGACCATGTATGAATGAATGCCACTGGTGAAACCGAGATCACCTCCACCGACCAAACGCGCTGCCTCGGTGTCATCATTGACTCCTCCCTCTCTTTCACCCCCCACATTCGTGCTCTCTCACAGTCTTGCCGCTTTCACCTACGCAACATCTCACGCATCAGACCATTCCTCTCCACTGACGCGACCAAAATTCTCATTCACTCTCTTGTCATCTCCCGCCTTGACTACTGCAACATCCTTCTCTCTGGGCTACCTCTCACCCGCCTCGCACCTCTCCAATCCATTCTTAACACTGCTGCTAGGCTCATCTTCCTCTCCCGCCGCTCTACCTCCGCCTCCCCCCTCTGTTTATCTCTTCACTGGCTCCCCATTCTCTTTAAACTCCTCACCACCACCTACAAGGCTCTCCTCCTCCACAGCTCCCTACCTCTCTTCACTGATCTCTATCCACACTCCCTCCCGTCCTCTTCGCTCCATCGCTGACCGCCGACTGACCTCTCACCTAATTACCTCCTCCCACTCCCGTGTCCAAGATTTCTCTCGCGCTGCCCCCCTGCACTGGAACAACCTCCCGCCACCCATCAGGCTATCTGATTCCCTTACCTCCTTCAAGCGCTCCCTCAAAACCCACTTTTTTCGACTAGCCTATCCCTCCTCCTAACCTCTTTTGATCCTCCTATCCTGCCTCCGTTCCCCTCCGTTCCTACTTATCCTATTGTATTTCGTTCGTCCACCCACCTATTTTTAGTATGTTAACTCTTATGAGCAGGGCCCTCCTTCCTCACGTACTCACCCTACCTCATTACCTCACCTGTCCTGTTCTTCCCTTCCTCTACTTCATCTTCAGTCTCCTTGAAATTTTGACACCTACTTCTGAACTGATGCTGATTTTAGTTCGACCAGCTATACCCCTATTTATACTGTATCTTTCAACACACCCTGTACGTTACCTTGTAATTTGTTTTTTTGTTTGCTATGTACGGCGCTGCGGACACTTTGCGGCGCCTTATAAATAAACGTACTACTACTACTTTCACAATCGCACCTTTACCTAGTTTCTGTATTCGCTGCTGGCATGAGACAATGTGAAACAAGTATATTGAAATGTTGGCTGCTTGTATTACTTGGAGAGGCCTGAGTGCTGTCCTTAGGGTACAACTGAGCACGTGCAGGGCCATCTTGGGACTGCTAGACTGTCTCCCAATGTGGCACCCTTTCACTCAAGTCGTCATTACCTGCTTTAACACATTGTACCAGCATCCTACACTGCTGCCCGCTACCTACATACCAGCTGGTGAGCCGTAGGACACCCCACTCTGCTCAAGCTCCAATCCATCTAGCAGTGTGTGTAACAGTGAGTACGGCTGTAGCAGCTTTATCTTGGGCTGTTCCTAGTTGTAAGACATTTGCTGGTGTGAATAGAAACTCTGCACCATTCTAATGCCTGTACACACTTTACCAACATGGGGAAGAGTTGGCGCCAGGGTGCATTATGGGAAGAAGGCAAGCCAGCAGTGTGATGCTCTTGGCAATCTACTGCTGGGAAGCCTTGCATTCTGGCATTTATATGGATGTTACTATATGATGATAGTGCAACCAACTAAACATTGTTACAGACCAACTAAGCCCTTTTATAGTAATGCGGATACCTTGTGGTCAATGGCCTCTTTCAGCAGGACCTGGTGCCCTACCACACTGCTAACACTGATCAGGAATAGTATAAGAAACAGAACAAAGCTCAAGGTGTTGGCTTCAGAACTGGTCCTAACCTATTTGATGCCCTAGGCTGGTGCACCCTACTCTTGCCACTAGTTCAGCCTCTGACCCAACCGAGATCAGCAGCCAGCAACACCCATCACCAATAGCAATCCTCATCCTCAGAGCTGCAACTAAACATTGTGGTGCCCTGTGCCAGCAAGACCCCAAAAGCAGTGGCGTAACTATGCCTCCGCAGCCCCCGCCGTGGCACGGAGGCGCAGAGTAACTATGGGCGCCGGGGGGGGGGCTGCGGTGCTATAGTTACCCGCTGCGCTGCTGCCAGGCCGCATCTGCGGTCACTGCCCCGTCACTCGCTCCCGGCGCCGGCTCCTGCTGATAATGAAAACTGACACTTAGAAAATGGCTGCCCCCGTATTGCAGACAGTTTTGGCAGCCAATTTCTAAGAGTAACTTTTCATTATCAGCAGGAGCCAGCGCCGGGAGCGAGTGACGGGACAGTGTCAGTGACCGCAGATGCAGCCGGGCAGCAGCGGAGACTGGGGCAGCAGCGCAGCGGAGACTGAGGGAGACTGGACGGGACAGTGACCGCAGATGCGGCTCTGTTGGGTATGGGGAGGGGCGCCGAGGGGAGGGAGAGAGAGAGGGGCGCCGAAAAAGTTTGGCGGGGGGGCGCAAAATATATAGTTACGCCACTTTCCAAAAGGCATGTGTACCCAAAAAAGTGGTGCGGTCTTGCAACACAATCGACCCAAATCAAATTACATCACACACCGTAGTGCAACCTTATTCACATTATATCACATGATTGTGTCCCTTATTCATAGTACACAACATAGTGTCTTATTCATGTTATGTCACAGTACAGCCTCTTTAACTTATACACATTACACCTGTCCCGGTCCTGTCGCTGCACACTGTCAAGGCGAGCCGGCTCTAGGCTTAGAATGCATGCACCTAGACATTTCAAATGCAATAGGCATTTGCCGATGCCTTGGGCCTGCTCTGCTTGGTCTCCACATTCCCCAGATCTCATTCCTTTTGAGCATCTATGGGAAGTCAGCCATGAACGACCAAACTCGCAACTTACAGGTCTTAATGGATCTGCTGCTAATAACTTGGGGCTAGATACCACAGGACACCTCCAGAGGTCCCGTGGAGACCATGCCTAAGCAGGTGACAGCTGTATTGGTGGCACAAAGGGGACATGCATAATAGCAGATGGGTTTCTCGTTAAGGCTGGCCGGTGGTGTATGTATGTGCACCAGGAGTCCATACAGCTATGGGATCTGGTTGATCAGTCTACAGTCAATTGTCACAACTGAGTGTAGAGGCTGACCTGAGGAACCTTGTTGGTAGAATAGAAGGTTTCTTGGACATGCAATGTACCCTTAGCGCATGGTCCGAAGGCATGACCAGAACAGTTTAGTAAGTCAAAAAAGTATTTTATTATGCACGCAGTTCAGGGAACAACAACAGCCGGTGGTACTAGACTCCATATTGAGCAGTTGGTAATCACAGTAGTATCAATACAGTACAAGTTCCTCAGATACAAAGTTTGCATTAGATGTAGTGGCACCAATATGGAATACTCTTAGTATACACAATGATGGTTAAATGTCCATAGATGTCACAACTAACAAAGGCACTGAAGATATAAACCAATACTGACCGGGAGATGATAGACTAGAAGTATGGAAAACCAAGGATGATGGATGGTAACTGGCACCAATAGGGAATACTCAATGAGAGCACACCGTAGCATGAAATGACAGTACCAGTGGTCCATGATAGCACACAGAAGGCGATGGGAGTCAATGATGGCACACCCGTCCTATGGCAACAGTAGTAGAAGATGGCACAATGCTGGAACACTGATGGAGTCAGACAACACTGCTGGATGGAAATTGGTGCAGGTCTTTAAGTGGAGTGAAGGTCACAGGAGCAGGAAACCTGGAACAGCAAGACCCAACTGAACAACCATAGCACTGACAATCAGGAAGGAGGTGCACTGTCAGGAAACTTATACCTGCTGGGAAGCAGGGATTGGCTAGGCAATCAGGAAGGCTGCAGAGGGTAGCGGATTGGCTGAAGGAAGCCATGTGACTAACCCAAACATGGCTGCACCCATGTTTGGATTCTGGAGGGAAAATCTGTTTGTAAACAGCATGCTGCGGCCTATAGAAATGGCGGCGGCGCTGGAGGCTGCAAAGGGCTTGGCTTACCATCTGACAGGATCAGAAGGGATATGCTGAGTAGCTGCCATGTCTGCAGCGCTGGGATCGCCGAGGAGAGACCGCGCAAATAGAAGCCGGGCTTGGAGCGGAGAGACACTTTGATGGTAAATAAGTGGCTTGTTACCCGTATCAATCAGTCGACCACTATTGGTTTATAGGCAATAGGTCAACACACACAAGAGGCTGAAATGGAAATGGTCGACACTTGAAAAGGTCAACATAAGTTTTCATGATTTTTTTTTTTAACCAACTTTTTCTTACTTCACGATCCAAGTACATTAGGTTGACCACTAAAGGTTGACACACAAAATAGGTTGACGGTCCTAAAGTCTACAAGGTCAGAAGGTCGACACAAGCATTAGGTCGACAATGGGAAGGTTGACAGTCAAAAGGTCGGCATGAGTTTTTCTAATTTTTGTCCCGAATGTTGACGTAAGTAGTCATGGATACCTCATCAGTGTACTGCGCCCCCTTGCATAGCTTGCTGCGCTCACCATGCTTCGGGCACACTGTTCTATTCTCCCTTCACGCCCCAGTGGACGGTAGGGTATGAAATACCGCCTGTTTTTGAAAAAGAAAAAGTAAAAAAAAAACTAATTCCGACCATTTGACTGCTGCCCTTCCCATTTTCGACCTAATGCTTGTGTTGACCTTCCAAACCTGTTGACCATAGGCCTGTTGACCGTCTTCATACTGTCAACCTAGCCCCTTAATGTTGTGCACACACACTGACGATCCTGCCGCCGCCGATCTCGAATCGACCGCCGGTACCTGGTGGGGTGCTGGCATCTGCTGGCAGGGAGGGAGGGACGGAATGCTGCATTGAGTTCTGAGGTAGTAGAAATAGACTGTACGGCACAGTCTATTTGTGCATCCAATTCTGTTGCCGTGCATCGGGATCGAATCGGGTAAACACAGTGTGACTTTGACTATTTGCTATTTGACTATATAGTGAGAATCGCACCGTGGGTCCACAGCATTAGATTTAGATTATATAGATCTAGATTTAGACTATCTCATACCTCCCAACTTTGAAGTCCTGGCTATCAGGACACCCACGTGGCAGAGTCGCGTGCACCAGAAAAGGGGGCCAAGCCCCCATTTTCGTCACTGTGGGGGCATGGCCAGCGCTATGTAAAAAATAAAAAAAACGGTACTGTCCCGAAAAAATCGGGACAGTTGGAAAGTATGCTATATTGCTATTTGGCCCAATGCCAAATACATTCTACAGGCCATATAGACAGGATGGACTTGCCTGCACAATCTATTTTTCTATGCGATACTGGGGGCACGTATCACTATCGAATGCAGCTGAACACTGTGCGATTCTGACTTTATATTCGATTTTGACTATATATTCAAAAATGATTAGCCCAGAATCATACCATGTGTACACAGCTTTAGATTATAATAGCACTAGTTATCAGCCCGTCAAAATGGCGGCTTCTCTTTCACTTTGAGCTGTGACAGTTTTTACTTACACTTTGAGCTGTGATCGTTTTAGTTCACAATACTCCCCACCCCCAGTCCCTATTTGCTCCTACCTCCAGCCTCTGTCTTCACACCTCCCTCTCTCCACATCCAGCAAGTGTGAAACAGATCAGCGTCCCTGCAAAAAATGCTTTCTCTTTCTGTTATGACATCTTTTAGCACACAAAGGAGTAATTTGGTCTGACGAGTGGCCTCTAGTGGTCGGCGAGCGCAGCGTTACACTTATACGGTGCTCCCCAAAAATTTGAAAAACTCATGTCAACCATTTCCATGTCGAACGTTTGATCGCGTTGACCTATTTGCAATGCCAGCCTACCCCATGTTGATCTTATTCATGTTCCGCCCCCCCCCACCCCCCTTCACATCTTGCTCATGTGTGTGTGTGTGTGTGTCGGCTATAAAAATATTTGTCAGCGCCAGCCTCCAGAGCTCGGATACCTGTGTAGGAGAATAAGGATTATACTCTGCAGTATATGGAGTGGAAAGTGTTTAAAGTGAATAAGGGGCGTATTTATGAAACCCCAAATGTGCATATGCCGTGTGGAAACTGCAGTTTCCACAATGATTTTGTGTAGGGTGTATTAACATTGCCCAACCAAGCAGACCGACCGCAGCTGCCATTATTCTTATGTGGTGACTGTGGTGCGAGGCCTGTTTCCTGATCTGCGTTGGGTACTGCCAACTTCAGGAAGATTCCTTTGATAAATATATGTGCAAGACATCATTAGTGACTAGTTATCTCAACACTTGCATTGCTCCGCCAGGCACCATCTCATGACCGCCGGTGTGCAAAGCACTTGAATTCGCCCCTTAGAGGGGAGGAGCAGCGTTCTTTTAAAAATCTATGTATATATTTCTAGAATTCCTATTCCCATTTGAGGGCTGCAGGGAAGGGTGTGCAAGCAGTTCAGGCACCCAGAGTGCATGCATCAGTGACCCACAGCCCCTGCACCTGGTTAGCATGGTGTCTGGTACACACAGGATGCTCTACCTGTCATAGGAAATGATGTGGTTTTCCTGCATTTAGTCTGTGCAACTGAATTCGGCACCAAGGTGATCACTAGTGATGATTCCAGTCGGAGCTGAGACTCTGATGTAACTAACATTCACTTGCCATTGTTTGTGGGGGGTTTATTTTCTCCAGGTGATATATGTATCGCGTGTACTAAACCTACTTGTGTAATATTTGTTCTAAGTGGAACATCGGGGAGCAGAAAACCCGGCATGTCAACTATGAACATATTTGGCACAGATCTGGTATTTTAAACATGAAAAATATGTATCATTCACCTGCTAAACACACAGGGTAATCAAAACATAGCATTCTAATTATGCTGCGTGCTTCACGGCCCGTGTCCCATGTTCCTCGACACGCTAAGCACATCTGTGTAATGTTACTGTGTAGAGCCATAGCGATTATTGTTGCAGTCGTTATGCGACGACCAGTGTCTTTTGGCTAGGGATGGCCATCGACCATCGATGATTTGAAATCATTGATGGTTTGTGCCCGATGTCAAATACTTTTGCCATCGATGTGGAAAAAGCAGATGTTTCCTTACATCGATGGCAAAGGAGAACTGATGTTTCTGGATTTTTTTTGTTTTCAGGGCGCTGGGAAACGGAGCATAGCTCCACCCCTGACACCCAGAAGTCCCGCCCCCGAGTTGTGATTGGCCCACGGGCCATTCAGTCAAATATAATGGATGACTATCGATAGCTAAAACTATCGATGGTTATCCATAAAATAGTTTACAACTATCGATGGCTGGGTGCAGAATCGCCATCGATGGCAAACCCTCAATGGCGTCTGCACCAATGGCCATCCCTACTTTTGGTTTCGGCACTAGTGTGCAGTAGCGCACGCAGGGGGGGTTTCTGAGTACCCAGAAACCCCCCCAGGAGTCTAAGGGTCCTAGGCTTAAAGCTGAGGGTCTCCTCTTTCCATGGGTACAAGAATTTTAAAAATCGGCCCTTGGGAACCAGAGATATCTGACTTCAAAACAGTGGTCCCCATCCAAGCCTGTTAATTGCTATTCCCAGTCAGATATTTAAGGTTCTGTCTGGCTTAGAGTTTTTCTGAGGGTATATTTCAAAAGCTGGGACTCTCCCCCTTTGACAGACACTAGTAGCTTGTCTCTACTGTTCCCAAAACCAGAGATATCAGCCTTCCAGCAGCTGGTTACTGCTCCAGCTCCACACACCTGGTATGTAGTTTTATATTCTCGTTGGCAGATTGCTCTGCCTTCTGAACTTTGATCCCCTAGTCCCCAATACCATTTGGTAGGTGGGATCCTCTAGTTTTTAATTCCATTAAAATCTAAGAAATCTATTTCTGGGAACTGGAGATATCTGCAGTCAAGCAAGCTGTCCTCCCACCAGAAAATTATGAATAATAAGCCCACTCCACTATAAATCCCTCCTCTGCATATTAAACATCCTCTTCCACCCTGGAAGTTATGTATCAGGGCCCCTTCATTCAGCCCAATGCCCCCTTCTCCCACCATCTGTTCAGTAAAGGGGTAATTAGTGGAAATTACTGATCCAGGCCATACATGCTGAGCGGTTGATATAATACCCCCTACCACCCGGGGGACATCAAAGCTTCCCCCACCCCTACCGCTGGAGGATCGGTAGGTGCCCCAATACATTGCTATGCCCAGGGGTCTACACTGCTGTTGACGCCCCTGTATGTATATATATATTTTTTTTCATTATTATTTATATACATTTGGTCTTTTTATAATACTTTAACTGACCCGGCATATACTGGGTCACCTAAGTGTCCATCTCCAGCTTTGCTCCGCCCCTCTGGAAACCCCCTTATGAAAATCCTGCGTTTGCCACTGGTGTGCTTTGGTGTTGGATTTCAAGTCCGATTCAGACTGGGCTGCCAGTGACATTGGCCGGGCTGGACCTGTTCCTACAGGTTGGTGGGATAATGGTTTCTTAGTGTTATTTGTCCCGGAGCCTCCTCTGGATCTGCCCGCGTGGATCTATTTGCACATGGCTTGATATCTACATTGTGTATATAAAGCAGCAAGTGAAGAGGAGAGGCCTTCACTGAGGATTCAGGGGCCATGTGCTGTAGCAATAGGCTTCACTGCCCCTACAAGGAGAGTAGTCATCAAGCAGCCTCTGGGTGGCCACATAAGGGCCATCAACCTTGTCCAGGCAGCTTGGAAATTGTGGAGGTCCTCGGTTGAACTGTCGTTGTTGGTTCAATAGAGTAGATCTCTCAACCCTTCTAAAGACAAGCGGAGATGATGCCTTGGGTCCTGACTCCTAACTGCTCATTAAGCCCTATCTATTCATTAAGACATGGGTCAGCGTGATCTGGCTGAAGCGAAGTTAAGTCCTTGAGGTTCTCATCGTCCAACCATTTTTAAAGACTTGACTTGGCTCTTATTGTCCATGAGCGATCGGTCTGATACACAGGTTCAGCACTCCCAGATTGACACCTGCTCAATAATGTATACTCGGAATTGTCTAGACCTAAATAATGAAAACATCTACAATAATAAGTAACAGGTTCTTCTGGTTCTCCATGTAACTGACTAAGCTTGGACGGCTCTCGCACAGCTGTAAAAAATTCCCATGTGCCCTGTATAGTGGTGGATTCAGAACATAGGTACTTAATTATTCCTGAATAGTGCTTCATCCAGTGTTGTGGACAGGCGGTACGCGTGAGCGGCTGGATGTATCATGCTCAATGTATCATGGATGTAAACGTGACCGTCTCACCTGTTCCTTCAGCTCTTGGGAGATGCATCACTGAAAAGCTATTGGACAGGCCTATAAATATTTTACTAGATGGGCTGGCCTCCTACAGCCCAGAGTGGCTAATTGCATGTGGTTATTGAGATTAAACAGAAATAGTGACACCTAGAGTTACGGAAAGGTACTACACCAACATACTGATGAAATGAGGGTGAATCTTAAAAAGTAATGGTTACAGTAGTTCATCAAATAATTTCCATTTTATTTTCAGCACGCACTTTGATGATAACGGGGCAGATGTATTAAGCCTGGTGAAGAGAGAAAGTGGCAGGTGATAAAAATACATTTTTAAAGTTCAAAACATAGTTTTAAAAATGTATTTAAATATGACATTAAATGAAACAATATGACTTAGGAAGAGGGAAGCGATTATGGCAGCCACAGACCAGTACGACACTATCGGGGATAAGTGGTTAAAGCAGCAATAGGGAACCTTTGGCCCTCCAGCTGTTGTTGAACTACACATCCCACCATGCCCTGCTACAGATTTGCTATTTGGCCTTCCTTAAACTGTTGCAGGGCAGTATGGGATGCATAGATCAACAAGTGGAGGGCCAAAAGGTTCCTCATCCCTGGGTTAAAGGTTTAGTCTGCTTATTGACAAACCCCTGAAGCTAAGGCTATACTGTACCTACCTACCGTACTTTGTGGCCTCCTTCTCGGGTTGGGGGAAGCGCAGTAGTCAAACAGGAGTTGAGGCAAGCCAGGAAGGTGGGCCCTAAATGGGCATAGCCCCATGATCGTGTCCTTGTGGCTCTGCACCCCTCTACACACTGCAATAAACCAGGCACTGTATAGCTGGGCTTCGAAGATGCATTTCAGGATGAATTGGGCCCCCCTTGGACTGTCAACTTGGACAAGTATGGTTCAGGCTTACCTCTCATGTAGTCCTTCTGTGGGTGTTGCTGTTAGGAGGAAGAAGCCAACACTATCTATATGTGTTTATCAGTTCTATCTTGCCAAGGCGACTGCCCTCTGGGAAGCTGGTTTGGACATTCTTGGCTCTCTATGTTTATGAGACAGCCAATAGAATACGGCACTGACATTCTATCATATTCTCGCTATCATTTTATGGAACATACTAGCTAAATGGTAGTGACAAACTGATTGGTTGGTTTGACAACACCTTACTCATGTCCTCTTTGTAAGATTTGATAAATCTATCATAAGTAACATCTGACTGCTTCCAACGAAACGCACGTGATCTATTGGAACATCGCAACAATCGTTCATTACCTTCTCTTCCTGACCGTCTCTTCCGCTTGTGGCTTATGTTGATATCGGTTGGAGCTGAGTCCCATTTTCTATTACTGGGCCATCTCCAAGTGAACCCATCATGCAAGTGTGAAGATCAGGCAGAGGCTATATATAGACTGGATGGGCTTAATTTACTAAGATGGGGGTTCTATCGAAGATTCTATCTGTTCTCTTCTAGAAGGTGCTAAATAAATAAAATCTGATTGGTTGCTAGGGGCAGCAATCCCGTCTTAGAAAATTAGCTCAGATGGGTCTGATTCCTTGTGGTTCTTTGAAGACCATTAAGGATTTATTTATAGGGTTCTTGTTTCCTAGCAGGGCGCCCACTAAGCAAATTGCTTAGTGGGCTATTCTGCGTAGGAAAATCGCATCGCATGGGTCTATTTTAGTGCCGTGCAATGCGATGCAATTTTTTAATGTCATTTATTCAATGCTCTGTATGCCCCAGGGGATCGCATCGCACTTCCTGCAAAATCGCATGCGATTTTATAGGGTGTGCGATGGCATTACATTAGCTATACAATAATATGATTGTATGACATACAAAGAGGTTTTAGGCACCTCCCCACTATCCACGCCACCCCGAAGCGTGGCAAGCGGTGGCGGAACGCGTCCTCCGACCTTTTCATACCCCCACTATCCACGTCAGCGTGGAGTTGACTTTATATAGTGGCTGAAGCATGGCGAGCGCACGCGGAATACATGTAAAGTAATCTGCGTCCCCTCGCCACACTGCTGTATATAAAAGCAACTCCACTCCGACGTGGATAGAGAGGGTATGAAAATGTCGATTTCACTACGTTAACGTACGTAGGAAATCTGGGCGCCCTGCTAGGAAACAAGTACCATTTCTAGTTTATTCCAACCAAGGGACCGCTGTACTTCTGGATAAGGAGAAGGGTCTTACTAGCGATATCATAATTCTATTAATATGTAATGTGTGGCTGATGCCCCCCAGATTCTACGGGCAGGGTATGACTGGCCGCTGACGCATGCCGGAGCTCATGACTGGAACTTCTAGAGAAGAGGGACATTTCATTCTTTCATTGAAGTTTCATGCTGTAAACTATACACAGTTCCTCTTTCCCTAATCTGATGTAATATATTACAATTCTTGTGAGATTTGGTGAGGGAAAAACCTATTATTACAAGTACTGTATGCATCTAGACCTCACAATTACACAATACACCCCAGTCTTATCTGCTCTTCAGTTTGCAGGAGAGATACACTTTTTTTAATGTACGCCAGTGATTTACAGAAACCCAGTCCTCAAGGCACCCCGATAGTCCAGGTTTTAAGAATATCCATGTTTAGGCACAGGAAATCAGTCCCAGGCCCCCAAATTCCTAGTGGCAGCCCTGCACTAAGCTTCAAAAGTGATAAAATGGAGAGTGATAAACAGCCAGCCAATCAGCTCCTACCTGTCATGTCACAGACTGTGTTTGAAAAATGACAGGTAGGAGCTGATTGGCAGGCTGTTTATCGCTCTCCATTTTATCACTTTGAAGCTTAGTGCATCTGGCCCTGTACCACTGATAGCTGCCTCTCATTTACTAAACCGTATAAGAAGACTGTTAGCCATATGAAGATGGCGCAAGGTATTAGTACGGGTGACCGGCCTAAAGCCCCCATAGTGTCTAAACCTAACCCCCTCATCCCCGGCGTAATGCCCCCTCTGCAGCATCCCCCTAGATATTGTCATTACAATGCCCCTTTGGGGTAGAAGAGAGGGGAGAGAAAGAGAGAGGAGCGAGTTAGCAATGGAGAGAGAGAATTTAATGGAAAAAAAGAGGAAATAAGAGAGTGTAAGAGAGAGAGAGAGAGAGAGAGGTAGGGGGAGTGAGCGGGAGAGACACTACTTTACTGCAGCACAGGATGTGAGGGGGGGGGGGGGGGGGGCATATCATATCAGAAGTCCCTTTTGTGTTCCCTTACTTATAACACCATATCATAAGTTCCTTCTGTGTCTACATCCTGCCGAGTTCTCTTTAAGGATGGCCATCTACCATCGGTGATTGAAAATCATCAATGGTTTATGGCCGATGTCCAATACTTTTGCCATCGATGGAGGGGAACCAGATGGTTTTAGTCCATCAATGGCACAGCAAAACCAATGTTTTGCTTTTTTTCCCCAAAGTGACGGAACAAGGAGCATAACTTATCCCCGACACCCGTGAAGCCCCGTCCCCACGTTCTGATTGGCCCACAGGCCAGTCAGTCAATGAAAATGGATAACCATCGATAGGTAAAACTAACTCAAATAGTTTCTATCGATGGCTGGTCGCAGTATCACCATATCAGAAGAAAGGTGCGGCCTCCCAGGAAATGGGTGTGTCTCACGGGAACGGGCGGCACGGTTTCTGTGATTGGTAGTTATGAGCTATATATATATACTCTGTATAATAAATGACTGTTAGTAATTCATGGAAACTAGGCACACTCAGCCCACTAGTATATACAGTCCTATCCTAGTACACGGACCTGTTTGTACAGTCAGACAATGGATATTGCACTGAACACACATGATAATTACATGCTTAGGCGTGTTTGGAATTCCTTGTCTATCAGCAATCAGCTCGGAGGCCTAACGTATAGAAATAAAGGGTGATAAAACATTCGCAGACAGTCTGCATGGGGCAAGGGACTTTTCTGTACACAATGGAGACAAACAAAAAGGAATAGCCAATCCCGGCAAGTGCAGGCTGCTCGCAGATCATTGACTGCGGTCATAATGAAAGTAGGAGATCTGTACGTGAGGCATGGGAGAGCCGTCTGGGAAAATACTCTGCCTACAACGTAATCACACATTGTTCCAGCAGAGGTTGGAGCTCAAGGCTATCGGTCATGAGAAATCAGCCGCTATCCAATAATATGTCCCTGAAACAAATATTCATTTGTTTGCCAAGTTTTGAATATTTACATTGCGGTCCTGTGTGTACCTCTGCGGGCTGTGCCCTTCATCTAGTTCCCAGTCCTCTGGCCATACCTACCAACAGTCCTGATTGCAGTGGGACAGTCCCAATATTCAGACACTGTCCCACCCCTGTATTTAGTGCCAGCAGATGCCCGGGAATGGGAGTTATCCCTGGCAGCAACGTTGGTATGTCTTGTGCAGCCAAGACCTCTGATTTGGTGAATCAAATTACTATAATGGTCCGAATGGAGATAACGGGTGTTAATTCTAAACCGGGAAAGGATGTTCTTGGTTTTCTAGCCTGTTCCCGTTACCTGGGGTTCCAATGGGCCATTGCTTTTGCCCCTGAAAAGAAGAGGGTCCTTATTAGTGGTGGCTGCAGCACAGTTCAAAATTCAAATAGAGGAACCACACCAACCGCCAACCAACTGCCATTTCAAACTGACCCACTGGCAGTGGGTGTGGCTCCCCTATTTGAAATTTTGACTATGCTGCAGCCCACCCCTGGATCCGCCAATGTTTTTTTTTTAATCAAATTCATTATATATAGAATATAATTATCGGAGAACCCCAGAAGCAGATTCGGGGATTCTTGGACAACCGGTTTTGACTCCTCTGCTACATACGGGGTTATATTTAGATGCGATATTCTAGAAGAGGAAGGACTTTTTTTTTTTCTTTGTCCATTTGCTTCCCAGGCACCGGTGTCATGAATGAGACGCGGCCGGTCACACCTGTAGTCTTTCCATTGTGCCCATTGACATTCCATCAACTGTATCGATTTCTCGAGTTGCCGCAGATCAGTTAACAAGATCTTCTTGTACATGTAAAAAAACACAACAGGGTGACCCTTGTGTGACATTGACACTTCATACGCCTGAAACCCTATACCCCCGCAGAAGCTCATTGTGCATTGGGGCATTTGCATATCCCAGAATCACCTTACAGCATATGGGCCAAAGGAAGTGCTACCGTCTAACAATAATGTCACAGGACCTGCGCCCCTTCGCCTGATCCCCATGTCTCCCATGCCATCGGTACACCCATATTACATTGTGTGCAAGGCCAACTGCAGCTCCAGGCCTCACATATGAGTAGGCCCATCATTAGAATTATTCAGAATTGGGGCTGACAGCATAAGGCGGTAACACTGACATAGTTTTGGCCACGCCCACACAGTACTGGTATTAGCTCCTCCCCTTCAGGGGACCATACGTATGGAATAGGGTGTCTTGTCAGAGGCTTAGCAAATGGTTGCTTACAAACAGGGCCTGATTAAGGGTCCCCCCCACCCCCATACATTAATTGTCACTCTTCTTACTAGGGATGGGACATCGAAAGAAAACATCAGTTAAATGATGTTTTTCAACATTGGTTACAAAACATAATTTAGACCTAAACATTGGTATTTTAAAACCGATGTTAACCGATGTTTCTATATATTTTTTAATAAACTGTCTACTTAAGAATAGAATACACTAATAAGCTTATGAAATGATAAATAATCCTTCTATTAAGTTTATCTTGTTGGAGGCTTACAGCTTACACACACATTGGATATATGATTTATGTTTTGATGGAAATAAAAAAAAATGACGGAGGGGGAAAAAAATGAAGCATTAACTAGCAAAACTTTATTGCAACACTCACAGCAGCTCACAATCTGCTATTTTCAAATATTTTTAAGGTACTTCCTCATCTTTGCAACCACTGCTTACGCCAGTTACTTTAGCTGCTACATGAATCGCGATTGTCCCCTCACGATTGCTCACCGCGCTTTGGGCTTGGTGGCTCACTGTGCTTCGCTCACCACAACATTACTAAAGGTAATAGATGGTTGCTTGGACCCCGAAAATAACCCTCGCGGCTCGCCGTATGCTAAGTTCCATAGCGTAAGCGGTGGCTGCAAAGATGAGGAAGTAACATTTTTAACTTGATTTATAACAGTAAGAACAAGCTAATAACTTAAGTTGAACAGAAAATAACAAAAACATACAGTGCAACATAGAACATACTGTACATTGAAAAAACATACAGTATGTTCTATGTTGCACTGTTGTTGTGTGTTACTCTTTTGTATCTGTTTTTAAGTTGTTAATGAATATAAAACAAGGAGTGAGCTGGCTGCCGAAAGCAGTGACCGCACCACACTGTGACACACTAAAGAAAAAAACATTGGAAAATTGAGAAAAACATTGGGGGATTAATCTAGCGATGTTGAGGAAACATTGGATCCTCAACATTGCAGGGTTAAACATCGAACATTGGAACCATAAATCCGATGTTACCGATGAAACATCATATGATTGCCCATCCCTACTTCTTACCTACCTGCTCATTGCCAGCGGTTATGTGCTCATTGTCAGGGGTTAGATGGTCGTTGTTCTATTTCCCCCATCTCCGGCTTCCAGTAATAGGTATAGCCGCAGCATCTATTGTTCCAGTGCTGCACCCCCCCTCCCCCAGGACACAGCACTTCAAGCAGCAGCCTGGTCAGCCTATTGGTGGATCAGGCCCTGCTGACAAACCATGGCTGGTACGAAGCCAATATTGGGATAGGTGGGATCCCACGATCTTGGCCCAAAATTGCATGGATTTCAGTCCTGGGATTGAAGCCTCCGATCCAGGTATTTCCAGATTCCTTTTCACATGCACTATTTAGTTGTTGATGGCGGGCAGCACCTGCAGCACTTGGCTCAGACCTTACCCAGCTACCCGTCTGTGCAGGGTGATATCGGACATCACATTGCGCAGCCCACGCTTGCCCGCTTGCTTAAGAACTGTCTTAGAGGCCAAATGGCCGCTGACGTGGCATCTCGAATGTCAGTCCCGGCTCCCGGGTATCCCGATATTGAGTCTGGTATTCCAGAACTGGGATTCTCCTAGCTAATTGCAGGGGAATGTACAGTAATAGGGGATTCGCTGCCCCTGTGCTGTACCCGCAGATGTATACAGTAAGTGGGCATGTGTCCGATCCGGCATACTGTATGAGCCAATGCACATCGCAGCCGTATCTCCCCTTGCACCTTACATAATGTAACCGGACGGCAATAGAATAAGTGCTCTGCGAGCATGTGGATGCAATTGCAGGATATTCGGAGTTGCAGAGCCCTGTCTGAGTGCAGGTGGATCTCTTGCACAACGGACAGGGCATGGACGCTATGCCCTCTCCATCCTGTCGCTCATCTGCTGGTAACACTAGAATATGAGCAGCGGCGCCCAGCAATGATGCAGGAGCGCACATCAGCGATCTCCGCTGCCCGTTACACACTGGGCGGCTTTTCAGC
The DNA here is from genome assembly GCF_055691185.1 of Crinia signifera. Lineage (NCBI taxonomy): Eukaryota > Metazoa > Chordata > Amphibia > Anura > Myobatrachidae > Crinia > Crinia signifera. Next base: position 15,820,249 of record NC_139228.1, on the reverse strand, counting down.
TGAAAGTGGCTTAATCGGACAAGTGTATGGCCAGCGTAAGTCCCCCACTAGTGCCTAAACCTAACCCACCCAGCATACCTCCATTTGGCACCCTGGCGGTTGGGGTTCCATTGCCGGCATACTCATCGATGTCAGGATTCCGTTGCCGGTTTCCTGGTGGCATCCCTGTATGAAAGTTGGAAATAGTTAGCAACCACTGCGTTCGTGGGGCCGTACTATCATATGTATGTTACACCCATTGTACTCCAAATACATAGCAAAACCATCTCTAATCCTAATTCATTCGCATGAAGAGGGAGAGAGATAAAGTTCACTCTTCTCACTAACTGCGCTTGAAAAATGGCAGGAGCTGATTGGCCGGTACTTTCTCTATCTCCCTCCCTCTGTACTTTATCGATCTCCCCTTTATGCTGATAATTAACCCCTAGTATGCCAGGGAATGCCTCTGCCAATACCTCGCAGGTCAGCTCAGGTTGCACATCCAGGTACACTGACACCGGTGGCCTTGGTTACAGACCAGGCTATCAGTAGCCTTAATGAAGATTGTATCACAATATTATGAATGTGATAAGGTAACTAAGGAGAACAACGTCGCTTTATGAGGCCATTGCTGTGTGGGCGAGGATCGTGATCGTTCCACAGACCTTACGTGGCAAGGTTAAAGTATAAGCTACAAGACATAAATAGTTGCTGGGTCCAGTCCTCTCCTGATGTTATTGTTATGCTGCATGGGTTTGCCCACTGGCAGGGCCTGATTAACCCCTTCAGTGGCACTCCCGATTTTCTGGGTTATACTCCAGTGCGCAGATTGGCAAACCTGGAAAAATCTCTGGAGTGCCACTGCCTGCCCCCCCTCCCGCCAGGCAGCGCCACCGAGATCAGCAACGCGCTCCGCTTCAGCGGCTGCTCACCTTCTGCTGTGCGGCCCTGCCTCCTTCCCCTGGCTGTGTGCGGCATGACCTTATAATGTTCACGCCGGGCAACAGCTGATGGACTGTTCAGCGTCACTGCCTGGACCTGGGGGTTACAGTGGTAGGGCTTTTTTAGGGAGCGCTCCCCAGAAAAAACTCGCCCAGTGGGCAGTGCTCCCTAAAAAAAAAAAAACAGCACTGAAGGGGTGTAGGGTTCCAGCCTCTCCAGGCTAATACAGAAGTGCCACAGGGTTTCATTCTCGTTGCCAGGGGGTGATATGCTCATTGCCAGGGGTATGACATGCTTGTTGCCAGGGTGTTACTGCACCAGCGCTCCTGGAATCCACACTTCCGGGTAGTGCTGGGCGCTGACTTCACCTGAAAGGCACTAGAGGTCCACTAGGGCCCTAGAAGGCAGCAGCCATTTTTGGGAGGCCTTTTTTGCAGATTGCATGCTGTCCGCATGAAATCTGCAGAAACCCGGCTCCTCCTGCTGCAGCTTCCAGTAGCAGGTACAGCCACAGTGTCTTTTGTGCTGGTGCTGTGTTCCCCCCCCCCAGGACCCAGCACTCCAGGCCGCAGCCTAATCAGCCTATTGGTTGATCAGGCATTGCCCACTGGCATGACAGCATGTGAGTAGGTGTGGCCAGTGTGCCTGATTCTCATACACCAGGGCTTCCAAAACGCAGTGCTTAAGGTCCCCTGATATTCTCTGTAGGGCCACATATAGCTGGTGGACTCTAGGCCTGGTTCAGAGTTGTACACTATGCCGATCTGAAGTTCCGTACGTAGAAAACATGGAGAGACAGCGTCTCAGTTCCCACAACATCCCTATTGGGAATCATTTGAACTATATCAGGCAGCTTACTTCCAGGACAAGATATGTTGCATTAGGGTTGGCCATTGACCACCAATGGTTACCAACCATAAATTATTTTCTGGTGAGGGTCCATGGTTTTACCAGCAATGGGAGAGGTCTACTTGCTTGTATCTGTGGCAATGGTTTGGTGGTGAAGTCTTACACATATACCATGGTATAAATAATTCCACCACCAATGGTCTCCCAATGATGACTGAAGACACCATAGATGATCGCTGGCCGAACCTGTAATGGACAATTCTAGGTTGGATAAAAAGAGACCAGGCCACATAAGTCAACCAAGCTCTTTGTTCTCTCTCAGGTTTTATGGCATTTCCGACGTAGCTACACCCGTAATTGGCCATTGACATATAAAGGTTCAGGCTGAACTCCTAGAAAGGGATCTCCACCTCACTAATATATGTCTGGGGTTGCCTTACTAAAGGGTTGAGACCTCTTTTTGACTGGAGTTTTAATAGGCTACTACCTACTTAGATGTTGGGAAGGAGGTCAAACGACCTCGTATGGCATCCAATCTACCCCACAGTCTACTGTATATAGCACAGGCCGGTCTAGCAGTTGCAGTGTTCTAATGGGCTTCATCCGGGCTGTTTCCTGCCCCAGTCCATACAAATTTGAGCAGGTTAATTGCCTAATATTGCACCGTCTGTGGCTCTGGTAGGAATATTAGGGGTAGAGGGACCATGTTAAACAAACTTACGTGTATCCTGTTTCTCTGAAAGCTAGAAACGCGTCGTACTTGCAGTAAGTTCAGTGAGCACATGAAACGCTTCGGGTCCTGCCGAAATCTAATGGATTATATATGCTCGTGTGTCACTGCCGTGTCCTCTGTAGTGCTCACATAAATAATTAATACTTTGGTCAAATTAGATGTGACACATTACTTTTACTATATAAAGCAGATCATTTATGTAAGACTGACCTTGGGCTTGTCCCGGCTACACAGGTCCAAGTTCCCTGCACTCATTGGAGTGAAAGCTTGTGATGTCACTGAGACTCATTCCCCATTAGGTGAGGAATTTCTGCCTAGGAGATTTTCTTTAGAAACCCATGACATCACAGATACAGCATTACTATCAGATCCCCCTTATGGCACAGGATATAGAAGCGAAAGCAGACAGGAAAGAGGAAGTGATTCTGGATTATAAATGTTCTAAACCGAAACTAACCTTCATAACCCCAGAAAAATATATATAACATCACAATAATACACCTCAAGTTACATCATAGTCCACACCTACCCCCGTAAATATCTAAGGCACGATGTTGATTAACATTTGGGTGTGGTCTCGTGGTTTAATTAAAGTATGATGAAAGGGATTTACATGAACATACTTTTCACATTAGCCTATAACAACACTATACAATCCTGACCTGTCAAATTGAATATCTTCTTACAGTGATATTGTAAGGAACCACAAAATAAGAGCCGTGACCCCTTTCAATGATTCCCTGATTAGCCGGCACCTCTGATTCACCAATCGGTGGGCTGTCTGGGAATCAGGGAAATAAAACTTGTTAAATACCTGATTTGCCTATCCTGACCGAACAGGGATTTGGGAATTTTAAACACTCTGACAGGTTCCCTGCCCACCCATCGGGGATCAGCAAATAGCGACACTAGGTTATTGATTTGCTGCAGTCATAGTAACTGCAGGAAAATTCTAGGTGACACCCTGGTTGCAGTAAACAATCCAGGAGATTTGATTTATTATTCAGGACAGCAGGAGATCAGAACTTCAAACAGGAGTCTCCTGCAGAATCGGGGAGGGTAGGTAAACAGATGAAATTTTGTTAAGATCTCAACTAGATATATATATCACATGCTGCATCACAATGCCCCAGCTGACACATGGCCATGTTTTCGCAAGCCTTGGCAGACTTTTGGACACGAAGCATAAAACTAATTTTTAGTGTACAGAGCTTCAAAACACAATAAAAGCACTAAAGTAATAGTCAACAATCTGGACTTGCGGAGCAATGAACTGACACGGTGACAATGAGAAGGGTAACCCAAGTCCAAAATAACAATGGGTCCCATGGACGTGGGAGGGGCCTTACACAATCACTGCGTGGGAATATTTAGAATTTCTCAGGTACTTCCGCCTTGCTGAACAAATAAGGAAGAGAAAAAATAAATAAAAATCAGTTCTACGAATTCATAGCTAGTGCATTATTTCACCCTAGTCTAAAGCCCGTAGAAATGACGTCTTCTTCAATGTACTTTCACTTTGAGCTGTGACCGTGTTTAGCCCACAATCAGGAGTGGTGGTATTGGTGGCCGCTCCTGATTGGCTGCCGGACTGCGAGCTCCTATTGGCTCGCGGTCCAGCGGGAGCATTGAAGATATCGACGGACCTGCTGCTTTGCTTAGCCTATACAGCCGGGCCGTGCACAGCTCTTTCTGTCATTTTTTTAAATTGTGTGTGCGGCGGTGGTCTAATGGGTGGTCCGGTGCACACCCGGACCACCTCTTAGATTCGCCTATGCTTCAATCTCTATATTCACAGCTCCCTCTCTCCATATTCAGCAAGTTTCAAACAGATCAGTGTGCCTGCAAACAATTGCAAAGGATTAATTGGTCTGTCGAGCGGCCTCTAGTGTTCACTGGTGGTACTTCACCTCATAGAGGTGAGGAGTAGTTAGCCTTTTATAAATAAAATGCTATTTCAAGCTTCTTTTGCACCTATTTCAGTGCGGATTCTAAGTTGACCTTTATGGTTCTATAGGCCAGTGCAGAGCGGGGGAATTATATGGTCAGGCTTCCCCTTTGGTATATATGGTACAGTTACTGAAATTTCCACCACTTCCCTTTTCTTTAAATGATAGTTTTGGCCATTCCCCGACATTCATCAATTACATCACATCGATATATTCCACACTTCCTGTATTTTATATTTTCATTTCATTTGCTGTTCTCTCCCCTGTGGCAGCTGTAGAATGGGAATCCCCAGGTGGCGAACCGATGGTCTGAGTACCGTTTACAGAATCCTGTATACTTATCCCCCCCCCCCTGCAACCCTGCCTTCCTGCTGTCTTACCTTAACCCTCCCCTGCCACAGCTTGACCCTAACCCTCCCCACTAGTGCCTAACCCCTGTACCCCGCTGCCTAACCCTAATCCCCCCTCCCTGCAGCCTAAACATAGCCCCACTTCTAAGTGCCTAATAAGCTCCCCTACCCACAGCCTAACTGTAACCTTTCCTCCCCATAGCCTCCTCTACTGCCTAAACCTATCCCCGATCCCCCAAGCCAAGGCTGCCGGATACGATAAATCTTGATGGTGGCCCTTGCGTTTTCTGGCTCCGATCTGATCTGGATACTGGAATGCCGGGAGGATCCCAAAAATTGCATCTCCCTCCTGGCCCCGCATCAGGCACCCCTTCCCGCTGCCAGTCAACTACGGGCATTCATGGCTCTTTGGGGAGGGGGAGGGGCTAGAATGGTGTAAATTGCATCATTTAGCACCACCCCCTCTCAGAAGAGCCACGAATCACGGCATTTATAGGAAAGGGGACGGGGCTTAATGACAGCATTTTCCCGCCCACCGGAAAAGCTGTATAGAGTCTCCTCACCGGGCTTCTCCAGGAGAGGAGACACTTAAAGTAGGCATGTGTGGTGTATGGACACTTTCAGATTCCGCACCATAGTGATCAATATCTCTTATATATTTATCCAGATCTGTCACTCATCCCCTGTGTATATAACGTTCCCACCCAGCGGGATACACAAACCCGCCCCCCCTAGGGAAAAGGCCAGTGTTCTACACACCACCACCCCCTTGACATCACCTCCCCCTGCCCAGCCAGGGCTACAGTACATGCCCACCATCCACCATTACTCCCAGAGCCGGCCTTAGGCATAGGCCAACTAGGCAATTGCCTAGGGCATTTGGAATGCCTAGGGGCATCAGCAGCTTCTGCTGATTAAAATGATATGCAGCATGCCTATATTCTGTGTGTGAGTGAGGCTGTATCTGCATATGAAATAGTGTATTCATGGAAATCACTGTAACATAGCATTCCGTATGCAGGTACAGCCACAGTCGCTCACAGAATATAGGCATGCCGCATATTATTTTAATCATTGGAAACTCCTTGTGTGTGCTGGTCATAACATTGCAAATAAGACAAATTTTCAGCAAAAAAGGCACCCAATGTTAGCAGAACTGGCCAGGAGCTGCATGGCCTATTGAGTCAAGATGTATGAGGAAACATCTGTATCCAAGCAGAGGCAGAGGTCACAGTGTTAGCGGCTGTGCCAGTGCTGTCTGCGGGTGGGTTGGCTGTGCAATAGTGTTCGGCATATGTGTAAGGGGCATTATTTGTGTCAAGTATAAACTCATTATTAATGTGCGACATATGTGTAACAGGCATTATGTGTGTCATGTGTATAAGGGCATAAATAATGTGCAACATATGTGTAAGGGGCATTATGTGTGTCATTATGTGTATGAAGTGCATTAATAAAGGTTGGCATAATGAGTAAGGGGCATTATGGTTATAAGGACATTAATAATGTGTGTCATGTGTAAGCGGCATTACTGTGTGGTATTATCAGGGATGCTGAGAGAAAGGGGTAGGGGGTACAAATTACCCAGGCCAAAGTCTGATGGAAGGGCCCAGTGGGGGCCCCGGGCCCCCTCCCCTTAAGTCAGCAGCAGCTGAAGCTCTTCTCCTCTGCCCAGCACACACTGCTTTGTGCTGGGTTGCAGTGTGGCCATGGAGGTGCTTAAAATACAATATTTTCTCAGGATTTTTTTCTAAGGGTATAATGTGAATAATGTGAGGAAAAATGTATATAAGGTAAAGTGGTACTACTGTGTGATGTAACGTGAATAAGGGACACCATCGCATGATATAATGTGAATAAAGTTGCACTACTGTGTGACATAATGTGAATTGGGGGTACTATTGTGTGGCCATGCCCCTTCCCAGCAAAAACACACCCCTGTTTGGGCTGCGCACCAAATGTGTGCACTGTTTCTATTTAAAATATTGCGGGTAGGAGCACCAAAATGATGACTGCTATGATGATTGTTGATGGTACTGGGAAAGGGGAGCAGGGTCAGAGGCGGAACTAGTGGCGGTGGTAGGGGGCACCAACCAAAATCTTGCCTAGGGCGTCATTTAGGCTAGGGCCGGCTCTGATTACTCCACAGCCACCAGGTGAGTGTCAGGTCTGCCTGCACCCCCCCCCCCCTCTGCCAGCACCTCACCCCTGACCCCCTGACCCCCCCTCCCGCAATTCGCGGCACCCCCCTGGCCCAACTCCCGCGATTCGCACCCCCCAGCGCCACGGCTCCCCCCCCCTCCCGCGATTCACGGCTCCCCCCTCCCGCGATTCGCACCCCCCCACAACCCCCTCCCGCGATTCACGGCGCCCCCCCCACGACCCCCCTCCCTCCGAGTGATTTGTAGACCCCCTCCCGCGATTCGCGGACCCCCGCGCCCCCCTCCCGCAATTCTAGCCCCCCCCTGCGCTCCCCCTCTCTTGATTCACGGCACCCCCGCGCCCCTCCCGCGATTCACGGAACCCACCCGTGCCCCTCCCGCGATTCACGGCCCCTCCCGCGATTCACGGACCCCCTGACCCCCCCTCCCGCAATTCACTAACCCCCACACCCTCCCGCAATTTGCGGACCCCCGCACCCGTCTCCCACAATTTGCAGACCCCCCTGACCCCCTTCCGGCAATTCCACCCTCCAGCGGACCCCCACGTACCCCCGTGAGAATGGGGGATCCTGTCCCGCCACAAGCGGTATACATTTATATAAATGTCTATAAATTGATATACATTTGGTCTATCTATAATACTTTAACTGACCCGGCATATACTGGGTCACCTAAGTGTCCATCTCCGTGCTTTGTTCCGCCCCTCTGGAAACCCCCTTCTGAAAATCCTGCGTTTGCCCCTGCCACCCTTCTCCAGTTCTAGGGTTGCCCATCGACCATCAATGATTTGAAATCATCGATGGTTTATGGCCGATGCTGAATAATTTTGCCATCGATGTGGGAGGACCAGATGGTTTCCCTACATCGATGGCAAAGAAGAACCGATCAAGTTTCACATTTTTTGATGGTGCCGGGACACGAAGCATAGCTCCGCCCCCCCACACCTGAAAGTCCCACCACCGAGTTCTGATTGTTCCATGACCTATTCAGTCAGATATAACGGATGACCATCGATGGCTACAACAATTGATGGTTATCCAAGTAATATTTTACTACTATCGATGGCAGGGTGCAAAATTGCCATCAATGCCAACCATCGATGGCGTCTGCACCAATGCCCATCCCTACTCTGCAACAGGCAAAAACCTTTACTACCCCTCATGCCCACACACCTCTATCACTGCCCTGCCTCCTGTTCTCCTGCCCCCTAACTTGCCCAGTGGGGACCCGCTCACCCTGTGTTGCCCACATTCCCCTATCATGCCTTACCAGCCAGCCTCCTGCTCTCATGCACCCTAACTCCCACCCAGTAGGAGGAGACACTGACTCCGGGGCACCGTCCTGTACTCCTGTGCTGCCACGCTCCCTCACCCACTGGCTGGAGCTGCACAGTGTCCCCCACCCTCCTCTTTGGTCCCCCTCATACCCACACACCCCTATCACTACCCAGCTTCCTGCTCTCCTGAACCGTAACTTCCACCACTGGGGAGTCGCTGACGCTGTGTTTCCCACATACCCCTATCATGCCTCATAGCTCAGCCTCCTGCTCTCATGCACCCTAACTCCCACCCAGTAGGAGAACACACTGACTCAGCGGCACCGTCCTGTACTCCTGTGCTGCCACGCTGGACCCTCACCCACTGTCAGAAGCTGCACAGTGTCCCCCACCCTCTTTAGTCCCCCATATGCCCACACACCCCTATCACTACCCAGCTTCCTGCTCTCCTGAACCGTAACTTCCACCACAGGGGAGTCGCTGACGCTGTGTTGCCCACATACCCCTATCATGCCTCATAGCCCAGCCTCCTGCTCTCATGCACCCTAACTCCCACCCAGTAGGAGGAGACACTGACTCAGGGCCACCGTCCTGTACTCCTGTGCTGCCACGCTGGACCCTCACCCACTGGCAGAAGCTGCACAGTGTCCCCCACCCTCCTCTTTAGTCCCCCTTATGCCCACACACCCCTATAACTACAGAGTCTCCTGTTTTCCTGTGTCGTGAACTCCGCCAGTGGGGAGCCGCTGACTCAAAAACACCCTACTATACTATTGCACACACCTAAACAACATGCACACACCCCCCCCACACCCACAAATGTCACTGTACCCTCCACACTATCAATGTACACATAGGCGTGCACAGCACATTTTATTAGGGGGTGCACCACCTATTGTGCATGTCTAACAACACCCATTGGGTGCGTCTAACACCACCAATCAGGCGTGTCTACCATCATCTATTGGCACTCACTAAAATATAAAAGTCTCTCGGCCACAACATAATCTCCTGCCTATTTCAGTCAGTTTTTAATCCTCTTATTACTCTCTGTAACAGTTCATGCAAATAAAGTCCAAAACATATATGGACGACACAGGTATGTAGTGATATGACAATGGTCTAGTACAAGTAACAATGCAAAACACACATAATTGAATGATGGGCTCTTCTTTTAATAGAATACAGTTCTAAAAAGCAAAAGTCTATGGTAAAAGGTATTGCTGGTTGCTAGCAGCAGTGAGGTGTATATAAGGGTGGGCACAGCATTAGGGGGTGCCTGTGCACCCCTAACACTCTATGTGCGCACACCTATGAATGTACATCTTACGCTGCAACCGCTTTTTAATTAAACAAAACAATACACACCCCCTTCCACATCATATGCTCTCTATTTAACACATTTCACCTATACCTCAAGTTGCAATACAGGCATCTTTCATACAATTCTTTCTAACCATATTTCTCACAATACAAACGTTCACAAATTAAGGGGGCGCAGCCGATTACGACGGTGTGGAGAGCGCCTGTAGAGCGCGATGAATTATGCAGTGTGTGTGTGTATGTATGTATATATATATATATATATATGTATATGTATGTATATGTGTATATATATATATATATATATATATATATATATATATATATATATATACATGCATATAATAGGACAGTGACTGATCTATAAAAGCGTACAGCAAACACAAAGCTCCCAACCTTTATGGACAGGGTCACCGGGTGAGACAAACACACAGAGATTACTCTGACAAACACTGGCTTTAGGAGACAGCTCGTTAGGGAATTGCAAAATGAGATTAGATTTCTGGGTCTGAGGCTTGAACATGCAACGTGATGAGGACATTTGGACTGTGCTCCCTTTTATCCTGATGTTCCCATAACAGCACCAAAAACACTGGTTCCTGTATTCTTGTTCCAGAACTAAAGGGTGTTTCCGAATAGTCTATGGCAGTCAGAGCTGGCCCTAGCCTAATTGACGCCCTAGGCAAGATTTTGGCTGGTGCCCCCTAGCACCGCCACTAGTTCCCCCTCTGACCCCTTTCCCAGCACCATCAACCCACATCATAGCAGTCATCATTTTGGTGCTCCTACCCGCAATATTTTAAATAGAAACAGTGCACACATTTGGTGCGCAGCCCAAACAGGGGTGTGTTCTTGCTGGGAAGGGGCATGGCCACCCACTATTGAATATAAGCTTCTAAGAAAATTGTAATGCTTACTTTATATGTATTCAATGACTTCTCATTAATAAAATTTATATAAATCGAATCGAAAAGGTCAGAGGGCGCGTTCCGCTGCACTGGCCACGCTTCGGGATGGCGTGGATAGTGGGTGGGGGGGACTGCGTAAAAGCTATTTTTAGGACATACAATCATATTATTGTATACCTAATGTAATGGCATCGCACACCTATACAATCGCATGCAATGCAAACCCCCAGGGCTAAAAGAGCAATGAAAAATTACATAGGAAAATCGCATCACATGCCCCTTAAAATGGCCCATTCGATGCGATTTTCCTAAGTTGGCGTATGTATGCTAATTGGGCACCCAACTAACATATAAGTACCGCAACTAAAATCATATACAAAACACCAGTATGGTGGCCTCCAACATAGTTTTTGTTTTTTAACCTTCATATTGCAATTTTTCAGGAGCGGGATCTGCAGGATCCTTTCCTGGCAATGTCAGTCTTCACAGAAACGGTCCGCAGCCTACGCATGTGCAGTAGCATGTCAGGACACCCACAAAGTCATTGTCCCTGGGCCCCCACCAGCCTTGATCTGACCCTGAGTGGGTGTCTTTATGTATGAGGACTTAGACCCCCATTTTTTATGTAATATCAGTTGGTGTTCTTTCTTTGGACGCCACAATCGGTTGCTCCATCGAAACTCGCACCAGCAGAGCCGGCCCTAGCCTAAATTACGCCCTAGGCAAGATTTTGGCTGTTGCCCCCTAGCACCGCAACTAGTTCCGCCTCTGACCCTGCTCCCCTTTCCCAGCACCATCAACCCTCATCATAGCAGTCATCATTTTGGTGCTCCTACCCGCAATATTTTAAATAGAAACAGTGCACACATTCGGTGCGCAGTCCAAACAGGGGTGTGTTCTTGCTGGGAAGGGGCATGGCCACCCAATAGTACCCCCAATTCAAATTATGCCACACAGTAGTGCCACTTTATTCACATTATATCATGCGATGGTGTCCCTTATTCACGTTACATCACACAGTAGTACCACTTTACCTTATGTACATTACTCCTCACATTATTCACATTATACCCTTAGAAAAAAATCCTGAGAAAATATTGTATTTTAAGCACCTCCATGGCCACACTGCAACCCAGCACAAAGCAGTGTGTGCTGGGCGGAGGAGAAGAGCTGCAGCTGCTGCTGTCACTTAAGGGGAGGGGGCCCGGGGCCCCCACTGGGCCCTTCCATCAGACTTTGGCCTGGGTAATTTTTACCCCCTACCCCTTTCTCTCGGCACCCCTGATAATACCACACAGTAATACCCCTTACACATGACACAAATTATTAATGTCCTTATAACCATAATGCCCCTTACACATTATGCCAACCTTTATTAATGCCCTTCATACACATAATGACACACATAACGCCCCTTACACATGTGTTGCACATTATTAATGCCCTTATACACATGACACACATAATGCCCATTACACATATGTTGCGCATTATTAATGCCCTTATACACATTGTGCCAACCTTTATTTATGCCCTTCATACACATAATGACACACATAATGCCCATTACACATATGTTGCACATTATTAATGCCCTTATACACATGACACACATAATGCCCATTACACATATGTTGCACATTATTAATGCCCTTATACACATGACACACATAATGCCCATTACATGTTGCACATTATTAATGCCCATTACACATATGTTGCACATTATTAATGCCCTTAAACACAAGACACACATAATGCCCATTACACATATGTTGCACATTATTAATGCCCATTACACATATGTTGAACATTATTAATGCCCTTATACACATGACACACATAATGCCCATTACACATATGTTGCACATTATTAATGCCCTTCTACACATATGTTGCACATTATTAATGCCCTTCTACACATGACACACATAATGCCCCTTACACATGACACACATTATTAATGTCCTTATAACCATAATGCCCCTTACTCATTATGCCAACCTTTATTAATGCCCTTCATACACATAATGACACATATAATGCCCCATACACATATGTTGCAAATTATTAATGCCCTTATACGCATGACACACATAATGGCCATTACACATATGTTGCACATTATTAATGCCCTTATGCACATGACACACATAATGAATGTTACACATATGTCGCACATTATTATTGCATTTATACATGACACACATAATGCCCCTTACACATATGTTGCACATTATTAATGCCCTTATACACATGACACAAATAATGCCCATTACACATATGTTGCACATTATTGATGCCCTTATACACATGACATACATAATGCCTGTTACACATATGTCGCACACTATTAATGCATTTATACATGACACACATAATGCCCCTTACACATATGCCGAACACTATTGCACAACCAACCTACCCGCAGACAGCACTTGCACAGCCGCTAACACTGTGACCGCTGCCTCTGCTTGGATACAGATGTTTCCTCATACATCTTGACTCAATAGGCCATGCAGCTCCTGGCCAGTTCTGCTAACGTTGGGTGCTTTTTTTTGCGGAAAATTCATCTTATTTGCATTGTTATGACCAGCACACACAAGGAGCTTCCGATTATTAAAATGATATGCAGCATGCCTATATTCTGTGTGCGACTGTGGCTGTACCTGCATAGGGAATGCTATGTTACAGTGATTTCCATGAATACACTATTCCATATGCAGATACAGCCTCACTCACACACAGAATATAGGCATGCTGCATATCATTTTAATCAGCAGAAGCTGATTAAAATGAATGATTAAGAAGTCCCTAGGCATTCCAAACGCCCTAGGCATTTGCCTAGTTTGCCTATGCCTAGGGCCAGCTCTGATGGCAGTGGTTTCCCAACTAATCTGGACCCCAGCGTCCTAGAGGATCAGAATATTTTTTCACTGGGCCAAAAATATCTTGTTGACAATTTAAAAATAAAAAATAAAATAAAGTAGATTGTGTTTAAGTGGGAAGAGATAAAGGACCAACCAAGCAGTTCCAGACATTTTTAAACACTATAAAATGACAGTTAGGAGCTTGTCTGGTTGATAATTTTATCTCTCTGTGCTTTGATTAACCTACCCCATAGGTCAAGGACTACTACGGGCTGTATTATGCATGCTTACTAGAATGCCAGATCGATCATTTGGATAATAAGTAAAATACTGTTCAGTGTATCCTTCTTTATTTATTTTGTATATCAGGAAAACATTTCTAAATGCAAAACTGGGATAAAACCAGCCCCACCCCAATTATGCTCAACACCGCCCCAATTTTGCCAAACATGTCCAGTTTTTAAATAAGTTCATTGGTTGCTATAGTATGTAGCAGGACCACAATGACACATTCCAAGATGAATCTCGTCATCGTCACACTCGGTTTTTGATCTTGATAGGCAGCGTGGATTATACCACCACCTGTACACACACCTGGCGGTAAGAATCTACAAGCGTCTGACTGCTTTAGCCACTCATAGACTGCAAAACCACAATATTCATGTCCAAACATATCCTTTTACCTCAGACATGCTGATAAGGAGGAATCTAACAGAAATAGCGAAGTCTGAGGCACAGGTCAGGAATGTGAGGGTTTGGCTGTACAATATGTTCTCTTCTAGCTTCATCCCTTTGTGTCAGAGGATGTTACATAAATCTCAGAGCGCCGCTCAGGCTTGGCCCGAGTCCAGAATTATGTAAGCGTGACGTCATTGTCTATCAGCTGTAGATTGTTTCCTCTTATGGTAAAGATGGAATTTTATCTCCTCCTTGGGAGACTTGCGAATTGCGTTTCCTACTTCGTTTCCTACTTCAAAAAACACTTCCTGAATTTTTGCATGGAGCAATGCAAACGTTAATTATCGCTGGGACCGAATTTGCACTGCTACTAAGCAGGGAAATTATGAGGATTGCTAAAATGGAAGCATCGGATATGCGCTCCTTTTGCATACGATGTATCGGATGTGCTGAGAATGACTGCCATAGGATCCGACAAATCCTTGTGGCAGCAACGGCCATATCTGGATCCCATCCGATGCGCACGGGACCGCACATTGGATTGAAATCGGAGGACAAACATATATATATGATTCAATGCTTTTCACCCGTTTTCTCGACCAGAAGCTTCGATATTGAGTGAAAAGGGCACAAATAGTATAAGTGTATGGGGCCTATAGATGGAAAAACACAGAAAATTAACAGGGACGGCAATCGGCCATCGATAGTTATCAACCATCAAATGGCCTACTGGTGATGGCTGATGGATTTTCCATCGGTGACTGAAAGCCAGTGGTTCTATGCCATCGATGGCTGAGTGGAAACAAATATTTTTTATTTGTTTTCCCTAAACATGGAGCTTAGCCCCGCCTCTGGTGGCCTGCGACCCGGCCAGCACTTTCCAGCAGTGGCTATTGAGTATTAAAAACCATATTTAATAATAATAACAATTATTATTATTATTATTTCAGTTTATTTATATGACACCACAAGGGTTCTGCAGCGCCTGACTATACATAGAAGATTAAAAAAAAAACCAAGAAAATAGTGATTGACAGTACAAATGCAAAGTAGTACAAGTACATGGTGAATAAAGACAGTTGCAGCAGCGGACACTGATGCAATTATAACCGTGGCAGAGATATATCCTAAGAAAAGCACATGAGGAGAGAGGGCCCTGCCCGTGAGAGCTTACATTCTAAAGGGAAGGGGCAGACAAACTGCGGTGACACAGCTGGGATAGAAGTGAGCATAAGGTTAGGATGAGAGATGGTTGGATTTAATGAAGAAGTGGGTCTTGAGAGCCTGTTTAAAGTTTTGTAGGTAGGGGACAAGTCTGATAGGGAGAGGTAGAGAATTCCAGAGATCCGGAGCACTGCGGCCAAAATCCTGGAGGCGGGAATGGGAGGAAGTAGCCAGTTTGCAGGAGAGGTTACGTGCATCTGTGGAGCGGAGAGGGCGGCTGGGTGTGTAAAGAGAGACAAGGTCAGATATGTAGGTGGGAGAAGAATGGGTGGTGGCTTTGTAAGTGAGTGTGAGGAGCTTGAATTGTATTCTGAAGGGAAAGGGGAGCCAGTGCAGGGCTAGTAATAGAGGGACAGAGGACCTTATTCTGTCCCTCCTCGCACCGACTTCCCCCGCAAAATCATTTGATGGTTGGCATCCATTGTATGATTTGGAAAGTGCACGCAAATCAAAGACACTCTCTGGTGTGCTCACTGTACGGGAAGAGGGCGGGCACCTGACATCCGCTGACATCAGCTGCCCCCCCCCCCCCCTACACACACACACACGCGTCATGGGCGTATAAGCGTGAGAATGCCCAGTGTTTAATGGGAACACCAATGAAATGCTGGGCGTTCCCTTGGTTGCAGCCCATTGCCGCCGCCCCGTGCTCCCTGCCTGCACTGCTAGGTGCGCACGGGGTGGCGAACAAGCAGTTGTACCCACTTGCACCAAAACATCCGCACATGCGAATAAATGCGCAGGCGCTAAAAATCGTTCACTTGTGCGAACACACGGGTGGGGGTGCGGTGGAATCAGAATTAGGGCTATAGTAAGTTTGGAGAGGAAGATGGAGCAGGGCAGCAGCATTGAGGGTGGATTGGAGGGGAGAGAGGTGCTTAACAGGGAGTCCAGGAAGTAGGAGATTACTGGTGTCCAATCTGGATATAACTAGTGAGTGGGTGATGGTCTTTGTAGCATCCTGGGTGGGGTCTGATCCTGGGTGGGGTCTGATCCTGGAAATATTTTTGAAGGTGGAAACGACAGGACTGTGAGAGATGCTGAATGTGTGGTTCAAAGGAGAGAGAGGAATCAAGAGTGACGCCAAGGCAGTTAATACGTATTGCAGGGCCTTACACTCGCAGTGATTTCCTATAGCTCAGACCTAAACTGTGCCATTGCTATTATTGCTGCCCCATAATCCCCTCTTATCCTTTTGACCTTGTGTCAGTTTATATTATGTCACTGTGATAACAGCCTCACAGCAGAGGTCACAATGGTCTTGCTATGTCGGGTGAGATTTCTTTGCATAGTGACTGGCAGTCAGGGAGGGATTGGGGGAGATAACGGGGGGGTGTGTGGGGGGGGGGGTAGTGTCTGGGAAAAAAAACACAGGCAAGTTGCAACCATATTGGAGGCGCGTCTCAGTCTGTGACTGCGATCCCGTACTCAGTAGAAATGTCTCCGGCCTCCGATAGTTGGTGTTTGCCTGATGTGCGTCCGATGGTTGCCCCTTTGTATGCAACCGGCAGATCACGGACGTGGATTATCCTGCAAATATTAAAATGTCAGCCAGCATGTAAGGGAATGACCAGAGTGAGAGGTAAGGGACCAATAAGAAGTGCCAGGCGTGAGATGGTATGAGAGCACAGCACTACACGGGAGAGATGGCATAGCACAGCGCTACACGGATGACTTGGCACAGCACAGTGCTATGGGGGTGAGATGGCACAGCACAGTGCTATGGGGGTGAGGTGGCACAACAAAGCACTACACAGGTGATTTGGCACAGCACAGCGATACATGGGGTAATATGGCACAGCACAGCGCTACAGGGGTGAGATGGCATGGCACAGCGGTACATTATGTGATGGGGGCGATATGGCATGACACAGCGGTACAGTATGTGATGGGGGCGATATGGCATGACACAGCGGTACAGTATGTGATGGGGGCGACATGGCATGACACAGGAGTACAGTACAGTATGTGATGGGGGTGACATGGCATGACACAGGAGTACAGTACAGTATGTGATGGGGGTGACATGGCATGACACAGGAGTACAGTACAGTATGTGATGGGGGTGACATGGCATGACACAGGAGTACAGTACAGTATGTGATGGGGGTGACATGGCATGACACAGCAGTACAGTATGTGAGGGGGGTTACATGGCATGACACAGAAGTACAGTACAGTATGTGATGGGGTTGACATGGCATGGCACAGCAGTACAGTACAGTACAGTATAGTATGTGATGGGGGTGACATGGCATGGCACAGCAGTACAGTACAGTATGTGATGGGGGTGACATGGCATGACACAGGAGTGCAGTACAGTATGTGATGGGGGTGATATGGCATGACACAGCAGTACAGTATGTGAGGGGGGTTACATGGCATGACACAGGAGTACAGTACAGTATGTGATGGGGGTGACATGGCATGACACAGCAGTACAGTACAGTATGTGATGGGGGTGACATGGCATGACACAGGAGTACAGTACAGTATGTAATGGGGGTGACATGGCATGACACAGGAGTACAGTACAGTATGTGATGGGGGTGACATGGCATGACACAGCAGTACAGTACAGTATGTGATGGGGGTGACATGGCATGACACAGGAGTACAGTACAGTATGTGATGGGGGTGACATGGCATGACAGCAGTACAGTACAGTATGTGATGGGGGTGACATGGCATGACACAGGAGTACAGTACAGTATGTGATGGGGGTGACATGGCATGACACAGGAGTACAGTACAGTATGTGATGGGGGTGACATGGCATGACACAGGAGTACAGTACAGTATGTGATGGGGGTGACATGGCATGACACAGCAGTACAGTATGTGAGGGGGGTTACATGGCATGACACAGGAGTACAGTACAGTATGTGATGGGGTTGACATGGCATGGCACAGCAGTACAGTACAGTACAGTATAGTATGTGATGGGGGTGACATGGCATGGCACAGCAGTACAGTACAGTATGTGATGGGGGTGACATGGCATGACACAGGAGTGCAGTACAGTATGTGATGGGGGTGATATGGCATGACACAGCAGTACAGTATGTGAGGGGGGTTACATGGCATGACACAGGAGTACAGTACAGTATGTGATGGGGGTGACATGGCATGACACAGCAGTACAGTACAGTATGTGATGGGGGTGACATGGCATGACACAGGAGTACAGTACAGTATGTAATGGGGGTGACATGGCATGACACAGGAGTACAGTACAGTATGTGATGGGGGTGACATGGCATGACACAGCAGTACAGTACAGTATGTGATGGGGGTGACATGGCATGACACAGGAGTACAGTACAGTATGTGATGGGGGTGACATGGCATGACAGCAGTACAGTACAGTATGTGATGGGGGTGACATGGCATGACACAGGAGTACAGTACAGTATGTGATGGGGGTGACATGGCATGACACAGCAGTACAGTACAGTATGTAATGGGGGTGACATGGCATGACACAGGAGTACAGTACAGTATGTGATGGGGGTGACATGGCATGACACAGCAGTACAGTACAGTATGTAATGGGGGTGACATGGCATGACACAGCAGTACAGTACAGTATGTAATGGGGGTGACATGGCATGACACAGCAGTACAGTACAGTATGTGATGGGGGTGACATGGCATGACACAGGAGTACAGTACAGTATGTGATGGGGGTGACATGGCATGACACAGGAGTACAGTACAGTATGTGATGGGGGTGACATGGCATGACACAGGAGTACAGTACAGTATGTGATGGGGTGACATGGCATGGCACAGCAGTACAGTACACTATGTGATGGGGTGACATGGCATGACACAGGAGTACAGTACAGTATGTGATGGGGGTGACATGGCATGACACAGGAGTACAGTACAGTATGTGATGGGGGTGACATGGCATGACAGCAGTACAGTACAGTATGTGATGGGGGTGACATGGCATGACACAGGAGTACAGTATAGTATGTGATGGGGGTGACATGGCATGACACAGCAGTACAGTACAGTATGTGATGGGGGTGACATGGCATGACACAGCAGTGCAGTACAGTACAGTACAGTATGTGATGGGGGTGACATGGCATGACACAGCAGTACAGTACAGTATGTGATGGGGGTGACATGGCATGGCACAGCAGTACAGTACAGTATGTGATGGGGGTGACATGGCATGACACAGCAGTACAGTACAGTACAGTATGTGATGGGGGTGACATGGCATGACAGAGGAAATACTGTATGCCCTTTACCCCAGTTAGGTGTCTGAGTCACAGCGGACACAGCCGCAGCACTCCTACCCACAGCATTGTGTGACTGTGTGATGTAACTGGTCACAATACTGCCTGTCCCTGCAGGGTGCATATATTGTACCATGACTAGTAATATGACTTTCATCCATCCACATAGCCCAGATCACAAGGGGAGATAACCTTTGTCCCAGTACATGTTACTCACTAATCTGAGGATTATATCACGCTCACACACACATACAGCGGACGATTGGTCTATAGAGGACTCCATATGTATATAGGGTAATAGGAGGCTGCCCCTCTCCTGATCATTGGACTTGATCCTCATTTATTTGCTGACAATGGGGCACGAAAGTGTCTCTGAGGTGCGCGCGCCCCATTTGGTGATTGTGAAAAATATGACTTCTGATAATTGCATTACTGCTTGATATATTGCATGTGAATCTGGCCCGTGATGCTTCAATAAAAACATTTTTATAAAAAAAAGTCAAAAATAAAGTGCAACAGCAACAGCCTGCTGCAGGATCTCACACCATTCTGCTACCTTCTCAGGTGGTCTCCTCACTGACCTGGAGCATCATCCATCTGCCATAGAATGCAATACAGGGAAGCCACCATGTTTGGGGACCCTAAGCAGGGACTCACTAATTACCCGGGCCCAGGCTTGCCCCCCCTTCCCCTCCAGCTGTAGGTGTGTGCTGCTGCTGCAGAGGGAGGGGGGGGGGTGGACAATAACACTACCCTCTCGACTTTAGAATGTTTTTTTCACACACACCCCAAACATTTGGGGGGCGTGGCCTAATCGTGGAGGTGACACACCATCCGTAATTAGACCACAAAGTTTTACCGGGGCCCGACATACTGTACCTCTCGCCTGCCCTGGCTGGGACAGATCAGTGATTACCTAGACCCTGGTGTAACATCCCAGATACCAAGAAGAGCCCTCTGCTGGCAGGAGAGCACACGGCTACTGGGCAGCTGGGACAGATCAGTGATTGCCTAGACCCTGGTGTAACATCCCAGATACCAAGATCCCTCTGCTGGCAGGAGAGCACACGGCTACTGGGCAGCTGGGGCAGATCACTGATTACCTAGACCCTGGTGTAACATCGCAGATACCAAGAAGATCCCTCTGCTGGCAGGAGAGCACACGGCTACTGGGCAGCTGGGGCAGATCAGTGATTACCTAGAGACCCTGATGTAACATCCCAGATACCAAGAAGATCCCTCTGCTGGCAGGAGAGCACACGGCTACTGGGCAGCTGGGGCAGATCAGTGATTACCTAGAGACCCTGATGTAACATCCCAGATACCAAGAAGAGCCCTCTGCTGGCAGGAGAGCACACGGCTACTGGGCAGCTGGGACAGATCAGTGATTGCCTAGACCCTGGTGTAACATCCCAGATACCAAGATCCCTCTGCTGGCAGGAGAGCACACGGCTACTGGGCAGCTGGGGCAGATCACTGATTACCTAGACCCTGGTGTAACATCGCAGATACCAAGAAGATCCCTCTGCTGGCAGGAGAGCACACGGCTACTGGGCAGCTGGGGCAGATCACTGATTACCTAGACCCTGGTGTAACATCGCAGATACCAAGAAGAGCCCTCTGCTGGCAGGAGAGCACACGGCTACTGGGCAGCTGGGACAGATCAGTGATTACCTAGACCCTGGTGTAACATCCCAGATACCAAGAAGATCCCTCTGCTGGCAGGAGAGCACACAGCTACTGGGCAGCTGGGACAGATCAATGATTACCTAGACCCTGGTGTAACATCGCAGATATCAAAAAGAGCCCTCTGCTGGCAGGAGAGCACATGGCTACTGGGGCAGATCAGTGATTACCTAGACCCCTGGGATAAAATACCATATACAACTGAGTCAGCTCAGCCACATGTCTCAGTGTCCTCTATCTCTAATGCAGCAGTAATAGACAGTAAGGGGAAAATGTACTAAAGATGGATTGTTCAGCGTTATAGTTTATGAGATAAGTTGCACATTTACTAACAGATGACATTATATTTAGAATTTATAGTACTAAAAAAGGAATCTGCACAGGTGACAGAATAAGTGTAGGATTAGGCTGTGAGCCAGCACCTGATACAGAGAAATGACGCCTTGTACTTTTATTACTTACTCTACCAATACAGAGTTTTCCCAACTAAAACAAAAAACTGTATGGTGCTAGAACCTTGGTCTCCCCATCACTGACCAGTGCAGTATCAGGCTACTAGCCCAGTGAGCCAGCACAGGATATTATACTTTACCAGTGATGGCAGAGGACAAGGCTAGCTGCAATGTTACTCTATAGACTGTTGTTAGGCTGGATGATAACAATACAGAAAATCTCCTGCTTCTAGTAACACCTCCCATGGCTCAGTCAATATATCGGCAGGTACTTGATATGTCATGGTGGTGGAGACTGGAGTTCGAATCCCACAGTGGTTTGTTCTCTGCTCAATAATATAAACAGAGGATTTTGTTGGTGTAATGATTTTGCTTAGTGCTATAAAACAATAAAAGCCCACCTAGCTCTGCTGTAGCCGCTCTCCCTACCGGCCCTATCCGGGAACACCCTAGCTCGGGGGACACTCCTCGCACGCTCTGACTGTGCGTTATACACCATCAGGGCTGCTGCGGAGCATCCGCCACATCCACCACATGAGGCACTTAGCTACGGGGATACGACCATCGCTGTCAGAGTTTGGGGGAGGGAGCATGCAGGGTAAGTGGTGAGGGGGGAGCATGCAGTGTGGAGGGCGCCAGCTCATAAGAAGCGGCGAAGGTTTTCTCATCATCCATGAAGGATCCAAGGTGCTAAAGAGAAACCACTATGGGAATCGAACCGGGGACCAGACTAGGATTGCCAGTATAGAGAGCAGCTACTAGCCCACTGAGCTATGCAGGCTATAGGTAACCCAGGTTTTTTTTTAAATTATATCATCTAGTTTAGTGCAAAGTTAAAGCACTAAAGGGAAACCACCATGGGACTAGAACCAGGAGACCCATAGACATTGCCAGTACAGAGAGCAGCTACTAGCCCACTGAGCTATACAGGCTATAGGTAACCCAGGGTTTTTTTTTTTTTTATTATATCATCTAGTTTAGTGCAAAGTTAAAGCACTAAAGGGAAACCACCGTGGGACTAGAACCGGGGGTCACAACTGGGATGAACTTACACTTCTGATTCAAGGTACCAAAAAGAGTCTACCTGGGATATGGTGTAACATCCCAGATACCATGAAGAGCCCTCTGCTGGCAGGAGAGCACACGGCTACTGGGCAGCTGGGGCAGATCAGTGATTACTAAGACCCCTGCTGTAACATCCCAGATACCAAGAAGACATACCTCCCAACATGACCCTCTCCAGGAGGGACAAAATGCTCTGTTCCTGGACTTCCCTCTTAATGTATGATTGCCATCACCTGTGTTGAAACACCTTTCTTATCAATTAATCTGTTCAACACAGGTGCTGGCAATCATACATTAAGAGGGAAGTCTAGAAACAGAGCATTTTGTCCCTCCTGGAGGGTCATGTTGGGAGGTATGAAGAAGAGCCCTCTGCTGGCAGGAGAGCACATGGCTACTGAGCAGCTGGGTCAGATTAGTGATTACCTCTGAGTTGCCTACCTGACCCTATTCCTTCAGGGAGAACATGCTCTGTTCCTGGACTTCCCAGGTAATGTATGATTGCCATCACTTGTGGTCAGCTAGTTAATTATGAAGAAAGGTGTTTTACCACAGGTGATGGCAATCATACAGTACCAGGGAAGTCCAGAAGCAGAGCATCTTCTCCCTGAAGGAATAGGGTCAGGTAGGCAACCAGGATTTCCTAGACTCCTGGTGTAACATCACAGATACCAAGAAGAGCCATCTGCTGGTAGGAGAACACACGGCTACTGGGCAGCTGTGACAGATAAGTTATAATTACCTAGACCTGGTGTAACATAATGAGATGTCTCAGTGTCCTCTCTGTAATGCAGAAGTAATAAACAATAAGGGGGAAAGTTACCAAATATTGATTTGATTTGAACCATTGACCAAGGAACCATCGCCAGTATAAAGAGCAGCTACCAGCCCACTGAGCTATACATATATAGGGTGCATTGAGGACACTGGGGCCTTTTGGGGCCTCTGGTCTTGGGCCTTTTGTCAGCAGCAAACCTCTTCAGAGATGGCATAAACGGAGGGGAGGGAATATCTCTGACAAAATGGCCCCACTCAATGGCGTGTGGTGTAACCCTGCAGCAGACTGATGTTGATGTTGCACTTTATTTAATTAATAAACAAAGTGCAAAATATAACTCAGGACAGCTGACTTAGGATTCCAACATCACCCACAAGCCCCTGGGCCGCCATGTCATGTCATGTGGATCTAGCATACAATGTGGTGTGAATTTGCAGTGGTAAGCATGTCTTGAACCACACAACACACAGAGTGCAGCGACATGCACACCTAGCAGCAGCAGCATCACGATACCAGGCAGCCTTCCAGCTGAGCCACCACACGACTGAGAATATCCTGAGACTCTCCTGAGACTATTGCCTATATCACCTGGCAGCCAGGGGGAAAATTACAAGGAATATAAACAATGCTGGTCCTGGGATTCAAACCGGGGACCTCACCATAGCTGTGTGGAGGGACCCATGTAACTAGTGCACTGAGCCACCACACGACTGAGTGTATCCTGGGACTATTACCTATTAAAATCGGCAGCCAGGGGGGAAATGACATGTACTATAAGCAACACTGGTCCAGGGATTTGAACCTGGGACCTCACAATAGCTGTATGCATGGAACCATGCAATTAGTGAATTGAGCCCCATACAGCCAACTAAGTTGTGGTCGGACTAATACCAGTGTTATCAGGCAGCCTGTGGTAATTAATGACAGTAAGCTATGGCCCTTATTCCCAGTGTTATCCTCTAGCCCAGTGAATCCACACAACTAACAAGTAAACAGTGAGCACCATTCAAGCCATAGAACTAACCACAACTGCTATTTCCTAGAGGGGTGATTGGACCAATGAGCTATGCCTTCGGAACTGAAGTCAACTTATCTGTAGTATCCAAAGCTGGGCCGTAACTTCCAGAGGCAATGGAGACTCCCGCCTCCGGGCTCTAAGCCCTAAAGGGGCACCTGCTGGTTCACAGTGAGATCAGAGTGTGACCATAGCTCTTCCAATGGTGCTTAGGAGCACTCTTTCCGCTGCATAGTTAATCAGTTCTGTCCCAGTAGTCCTGCTAACACCTGCAATAGGGGACAGGACAGCTCCTGTCTGGTATCGCTCAGCCTGCGCTGCAGCAAGCGACGGTGCATCCTCCACTGCTGCTGGACTGTGAGATGGGACCCACTGGTGAACGCTGATTCATGCTGCAGATGGATGAATCTTGTGAGTCTGACTCTGATCCACCGGCCATTGTCACACCTGTTTTAAGGAGAGGGGGCATCAAAACTTAACTTGCCTTCGGGCAACTGGGATGAACTTACACTTCTGATTCAAGGTACCAAAAAGAGTCTACCTGGGATATGGTGTAACATCCCAGATACCAAGAAGAGCCCTCTGCTGGCAGGAGAGCACACGGCTACTGGGCAGCTGGGTCAGATAAGTGATTACCTAGACCCCTGGTGTAACATTCCAGATACCGAGAATAGCCCTCTGCTGGCAGGAGAGCACATGGCTACTGGGAAGCTGGGACATATCAGTGATTACCAAGACCCTGGTGTAACATCCCAGATACCAAGAAGAGCCCTCTGCTGGCAGGAGAGCACACGGCGACTGGGCAGCTGGGTCACATCAGTGATTACCTAGACCCTGGTGTAACATCCCAGATACCAAGAAGAGCCCTCTGCTGGCAGGAGAGCACACGGCTACTGGGCAGCTGGGTCACATCAGTGATTACTAAGACCTTGGTGTAACATCCCAGATACCAAGAAGAGCCCTCTGCTGGCAGGAGAGCACACGGCTACTGGGCAGCTGGGAGAGATCAGTGATTACCAAGATCCTGGTGTAACATCCCAGATACCAAGAAGAGCCCTCATTATGGTGCTAGAACCTAGGTGTCCCCATCGCTGACCAGTGCAGTATCAGGCTACTAGCCCAGTGAGCCAGCACAGCAAGCCAGCCCCTAGCTCCTTTCCTCCACCCTGCACTGAAGAGATGCTGTTTGCAGACACACAGCATCTCTTTAGCGAACATTGCTGCTCCGCAGAGAAACAGTGACCTTTGGCCCTACTACCCATAGGAGGGATAGTCTCCAAATAGCGGGACTATCCCTCTGTGAACAGTTAGGATGTATGGACAGGTCACCTGCTGGTAGCAATGATGGAAATCTGGGGAGAATTTTCTTGGTGCCTTGGATGCAGTGATGGTCAGCTATGTGGGCCAGCTTCTATTTTCAATGACAGGGGGTGTGACACAATGCCTTTTCTTGAGAACACACCCCCTTCCATAGATGGTGCATGTGGGAGTCCCAGTCCAATAAAGTCAGGCGGTATCTGAGAAGCACCTGAGAAGTGTATCACAGTGGTGTGTAGTCCTCCAGGGAGCCGTCCTTCGGTGGTGATGTTGTTCAGTAAAGGCGATATTGTGGGAATACCTGCAATAAGCCACACCCCCCTCTTGTCACTATTACCCTGAAAAGTGGAAACGTTGGGAGGTACATGAGATTCACTACTAGGAATAGATACAGCAATAGGCAATGGGCAGGATGCATTGAATTGAAAATGCAGTAAAAAAAAAAAAAAAAACTATCTGTGGGTTTTTACCACATTTTCACATGCACATAACCCCCTATGCCAGGGAATATCACCAGAAAAAAAGATGGCGATGCCCTATAGAAGCCTATGGGCTTCTTTCTGCAGCGCTGTGTGAACGATCCATCAAAAATCCCTCCCAGCATGTCCCGCAATCTGCGTTTTCAGGGAGACTTCTGTGACCGCATTACAAATGACAGTTCTTCGCGCAAGAGACGTCCTTTGCATTAATAATTGCATATGTTAGTGCATATGTGACTAGTTAGCATGAGGTAGCCGGCATGGTAGGAGAACCTGGTCAATATGCTACTACAATCCTTCAAAAAATCTCTGACAGCCATGAACATGATGATGGTGGTTGTGGTTTTAGAAAATTGTGCACACATAGTATCACTAGGTAATGAATGTGAACAGAGCAGCCTGGCAGGGTTTGGTGCGCAGTGCCAGTTTTGCAGTTGGCGCCTGCTTAACCATCAACATCCCAAGTCTTGTTATTAGTTACTTTGGGTTTTAAATAGGAAAGTTGTGTGCTCTTGTATCAGTACATACAGTGGCGTAACTATGGAGGGTGCAGGGGGTGCAACTGCTATGGGGCCCGGGCCTTTGGGGGGCCCGAGGGCTAAGCAGGCATCCCCTGCACCCATTCGACCTTTCTTAGTAGGTAGCCGCAGTGCCGCCGTCCCGACTCCCGTCCCTCCAGTTTCTTCCCCTGCCATCACCGCGCGCCGTACCTCCATTTCTCCCCTCCGCCAGCAGCACCTTTGGTTTGGCCTGAAGGGGAGGAGCTGGTCTGGCTAATCCAGCCTCTGCTCTCTCCCCTGTCTCCCTGATGCTGCCGGCCTGCCGGGGCTCAACGTCACTACCTGGTGACCAGCCCCGGCGCGAAAATGATGCTGGCGCTAGCAGAGACCCGGTGGTGCCATATATGAGGGGACACCACTGAAGAGATATGCTGCCGCTGAGGGGACGCCAATGAGAACTTCCGCTGCCGAGGAGGGGAAGCCACTTAGGAGATCCGCTGCTGCCGCTGTTGTCCCGGTGCCAATGTGGAGGTAACAAGCTCTATATATCTCTATCCCTCTCTCTCCCCCTCCCCCCTCCATTGCTCTGCCGCTATTCTTTGTCCTTCCTACCTCTTTCCCCATCTATCTCTCCTCCATGTCCCCGTCCCCCCCCCCATTCTGTCACTCTACCTGTCACTCTGTCTATCCCTCCCTTCATCATTCTCTCTAACTCCTGGTCATACCTTCCCTTTCTCTCCGGCATTCAGAGATGCGGAAATAGATGGTATGGGGTGGGGTGGGGGGAGCATAGCAAAATTTTGCTATGGGGCCCTAAGAATTCTAGTTACGCCTCTGAGTACATATCTATACACAAAGGCTTAATAAGCCATAATAGATACACCCAGGGGAGGGTCCAGAGTGGGGGCTGCAGCACAATTTAAAAGTCAAATAGGGGAGCCACACCCCCTGCCTGTGAGTCAGTTTGGATTGGCAGTTGGTGTGGCTTGTTGGAATTTTAAACCTCTCCCGTAGGAGCCACCATTCAATACACCTCCTAGAAACCGTATATGTAATGAACCTACTGTACTCTATTTAACTCGAAGGATGCTCCATGTACCCACAAGACCCTGGGAATGCAGTATGCTCCATAGTGCAGGGTTGCCAACCCTCCCGAAATGGCCGGGAGGATTCCGAAAATCGGGTCCCCCTCCCGGCCCCCCGGAAAGGTGGGCCACCCTCCCGGATTCCGGCAGACCCCCTTCCGCCCCTAACGTACCTGGCTATAGAAGCTTGAAATTGCCGCGATTCGCGGCTTTCCGGCAGAAGGGGACGGGGTTAAATATGCTAATCATGCATATTTAGCCCCGCCCTCTCGCCGGAGACCCGCATATTGCGGGATTTGCATTACTAGGGGCAGGGACTGATGATGTCTCCATCAGGCCCCGCCCCCAAAAGTGATGCTGACAGTCTCCTCTCCGGGCTTCTCCCGGAGAGGAGACTGTGAAAGTCGGCAACCCTGCGCATAGTGAATAACACCAACCTATCTGGGAAAAAACACCCCCAGTACCCAGGCCCACCTAATGTCTCAGCAGCCCTGCCCACTTATACACCCACACTCAACCACATTCCTACTCCGAATATATGTCCTCTGTTCCTGCAATGTTGTTGGCTTGTTACAAGCTCATCTAGAAAGAACAAAAACAGCAAAATTGTGTTTTATTCTAGCACAAGACGGTATTGTGTTGTATAGTGTGTGGTTGTTGTTATGGCTTTATTGTTAGTAAGGCACAAGGAACACATTACAGAATAACACATTGTTCTCAGGGCCGCCTGTCCCTCCTTTGTAGCTGTGTAGCTGTATGGTTACTGTGGGAAACATTCCGGGCATACCAAAGCGGGGATGGAATGCAGAACCTCCTTCAAAAGTTCTCTCCGCTCTGTGAATTTCTAGAACAAAACAGAAAAGTCTGGTGATTTATGCACTGAGGCGGCCATTTGTAGAGCAAGGGGGAACAAGGGAAAACAAGGGAAAAAATACAAGCACGGTTATATGAAAATACAGGATATTGGAGACAGCGATTACGAATCCCTCATTTATAAGAGTCTGTCAAATATTGTAATGTCGTCTCTGAAAATATTATCATTGATACTTGTGTATTATCACGGCGCCCCCGATTTCCATCGCAGGTCATTGTACAACCAAAAATCCCATTGCATGCGATTTTAAGTCACACATGCACCCAGATGCCTAATTCCTATGTTAAATGCCCCCAAGACCCGATTTTAGATTGTACACCCACCCTGATGGGTAATAACTATGTTAAATGCCCCCCCACTATCAACGCCAACCCGAAGCGTGGCGAGCGCAGCGATACGCGTCCTCCGACCTTTTCATACCCCCACTATCCACGTCGGCGTTGATCTTATATAGTGTGGCGAGCCCGAAGCCTGACGCGTAATACTTGTGAAGTATGCGCTCACCACACTATCTAAAATCAACTCCACGCCGACGTGAATAGTGGGGGTATGAAAAGGTCGGAGGACGCGTACCGCCGCCCGTCGCGGGCTCGCAGCACTCGCCACACTTCGGGTTGGCGTTTATAATGGGGTGGCGTTAACAATGGGAGGGCATTTAACATTCTTATTACCCATCAGGGTGGGAATACAATAAAAAAATCGGGTCTGGCTGGGCATTTAACATTGAAATCGCGTTGCATCGCATCGCATGCCATTATAATGGCATGCGATGCAACGCGATATTAAAATTGAACACTCTGCCCCATCACATACCTTAATTAGTGGTATGCGATGCGATGGGCGCCGTGATAATACACAAGTACCTTATCATTTACTTAATTATCTTCTATCTATAAGGCGCCACAAGGGTTCTGCAGTGCCATTAAAGAGATACATCTTTATTGAATCAAATCTACTCTTTCTAAGCAGGCATGTCCAATCTATGGCCCTCCAGCTATTGTGAAACTACAAGATCTATCATGCCTTGCCACAGTTTTGCTATCAGGGAATGTTAAAACTAAGGCAACGCATGCTGGGATTTGTAGTTTGTCAACAGCTTCCTAGCCAGACGTTCATCGTCTGCAAAGCTACTCTGTCAGTCACTTCATTGGTTACCTGTATTCTACCATATTCAATACAAACTTATTTTACTTATACACAAAGCCATAAACCAAACTACACCAACATACATCTCTTCCCTTATCTCAAAATATCATCCAACACTACCTCTACGCTCCTCCAAAGATCTGCGTCTCTCATCCACACTCATTACTCGCTCCCATTCCCGACTGCAGGACTTTCTTCGGGCTGCACCCACTCTGTTGAATGCCCTCCCAAGCACAATAAGACTCATCTCCAGTCTCCTATAAACGTTCCCTGAAAACTCATCTCTTCAGGCAAGCTTATCAAATTCCAGAACCAGTCACAGAACCTTGCATTCTGGTGGAAGCGATGCAATAAAGAATACAGTATCTATCCTTATGTATCAATGCCTACTTCTTTATATTATTCATTAATCATTGTCCTAGTAAATGGTTAGACCCAGACCGCACATCACTGGCTCTATCACATTATTCTCACGTACTGATTCCAGCCCATTGTGGCTCCCATGACTAATCAGTGATGTGCTCGCCCCCGCTCTCCTCATATCTGTGCATACACACCTGACGCGATCCACTGCAAGTACAAACACTGCCAGTTACACAAGCTGTTGTCTCCCAGCAAACCCCTTACTCAGCGTCTTTCCCCTCACAAACAATTGTCACAGCTTGTATGAGTTCCGCTGCAGGATAATGGACTACACGCGCTCTGGGGTGGATTTTGTCATTTTTATGCAAGGCACTTGTCACTGAGGGGGAGATTTATCAATCTTTGGAGAGAGATAAAGTACAGCCCAATTGCCTGCCATTTTTACTACAAATAGTAATATAACAGATAAGGCCCCTCATACACTAATGTAATTGTTTCTGTGCTAAAGTTATTGGAAGCAAGGCCGATACACGCGGACACAAAATTATTCAACAATTAATATAAATTTATTAAACGAACATTGGAACTCAAAAGTAGTCCACCTCCACTGGGAATTATAATTCAACCACTAACGCGTTTCGCTTATGAAGCTTCATCAAAAGGAGCATGCATCCATGCTGACTTTGATAAAGCTTCATAAGCGAAATGCGTTAGAGGTCGGATTCTAATATCCAGTGGAGGTGGACTACAAGTCTCAGCAACACCCTGACCCCTCAGTAGCTGCCCGAACCAGCCTATCCAATGGTTTATTAAATTGTTCTGCATTTAACGAATATAAAACATATGTAAAGTCAATTCAATATATTTGTGATTTTTAAATAAGTGCTGCAAACCTACCTTTCGTACTTTTGGTTTCGGTTTTCCGCAGCTGCTACTCAGTCTAAGCAGCTCCTATCAATTGCGCCCCTAAGGGTACACTTTCAAACACCTGGCACAGGACGAAAGTGACACCCTAAACACCCCCATTTTTGAACATTGGAACTCCTAAGATAATTAAGTCACAAATATCACAATATAAAAGAGATATAAAGAAATGCTTAGAGGTGGATCAAAGCTTTATTTAAAAAAATAATAATAAAAGCAGCCATACTTTGAGGGGATAATAGCATGGAGCTGCAAGTATCGATGGTGCGACTGATGCTGGAAACTAAAGATTCTCCAGGCAACATTAAATTGTGCTAAGTGGTCATCTAAAAGGATCCCATACACTAGGCCAACTTGCCCGAAGGCAGCACCCCAGAAGGGCTCAAATACAATTAGCCACTTGATGAGCCAAGTTTCACATGTGATAAATTGAGAGCCGGGAGTCAACCACACAAAAAATCCATACAAATGAATGCACAGCCACTGATTGGCTGAGAGCTCTCTCCTATACATTTGTATGTTTTCTTTGTTTGTTTATTTTAATTCGCCCGCCGCCGGTCTCCCACCACCCGACCTTTGACTCCGATCTGCACGGGACCGCGCATCGGGTCGGACAGGATGTTAAACACATGAGATTTGGTTCGATTTATCAGCCCCATCCATCAGAATCAGGTAAAATCGGACCAAATCTCACTATGCCCACATTGCCGGACAGAACTCCCTCCAGATGGCGCTCTCTCTAGATCAGAGACAGAAAAGAGACAACCAGTCAGGATGAGCAGGGACTGAATAATGAGGGGTCACACCAGGTAAGTTACTCTCCTTACAGTGGTGACATCATCTAGTGGATGTATGATTCATTTGTCAATAACCTTTGCTATAATAATAAAAATGCAGGGCTGTGGTTCCCCCAAGAGAGGGCATGAGATAAGCAGGCTAATGCCAGCCAAAGTCAATGTTCATTATTTCCTTGTATCCAGGTAGAGCATCTGACGGCAAGTTCTCCCCCAAGCAATGCTGTAGCAGCCACAAGATACCCAGGGAACCACTAACCCAGCCCATCTACAGTATGTCTGCCCTCTGTGAGCGGTTGGATCTATGCTACTGGAACAGATTGGACTTCAGCTTGGCTAGATTTAGTAGGTGTGCTGTATAACACAAACCTGCTGATGGGTGGAGGCGCTATTTGGTGCCAATGGCCAAGGGTTGAGGGTACCTGGAAACGAGGGGTTGCAATCACTTTGATGTGCTTCTCCCCCATTAGGCTGAACTTAGTAGAGACAACAGCTCTACTGATGACCATTAAATGGGTTGCAATCAATGGTATCAACAGTGCTTTTGCATCGATGGGTTAACCAGTGCTTGTTTGTAATCTATGGTTTCATGCCATTGATGGGTATTCTTTATGTGAAAGGCAGGCCTGAATGAGATTGGTCAGTGAGAGAAGGAGGTGCCCTGTGCAACGTTCTCTGCCATTGGTGGCAAAACCATTGACACCAAACCATAGTACGGTTGTTAACCTTCCATGGCCTATGGCCATTGCTCACCAGATCTGCAATATTGAGGGGGACCAGAAAGGAGTCTATATTATATGGCAACGGGATTGTCTACCCAGCTCCTGCCTTATTATCGAGGCGCAGTTTCTTATCACCAATGTATAAAGGCCCCCATGCATTAGGCCGACTATTCATCCTGACAGGTCCCCGGGAGGGGGGGGGGGGGGGGGCAGCGGAGGGTTGCCCGTGACCAGAGAGCCGGGTGAAGGGAGCAGGGGGGGGGAGGGGAGGAAGCCACTGCCATCTGCGCACCACCGGGAGCAGGGGGGGGGCAGAGCAGGGAACCCGGCAAGAGAAGATGTAGCGGCGGGAGCAGAGGACTTAAAAGAAAAGAAAAAAAGCCCATACAAATGAATGGGCGGTCACTGATCGCTGATTTGCGAGGTCTCAGCCAATCAATGGCTTCCTATTCATTTGTATGGACTTTTTTTTTAAAGTCCTCTGCTTCACCGCTGGCGCTGCGCTGTTGCACGGCAGCGTCTTCTCCTGCCCGGCTCTCTGGTTCTATGCGCTGCCCCTCCCCTGCTCCCACTGGCACTCTGACGGCAGCAGCTTCCTCCCCTGCCCGGCTCCCTGTGATGATGCTCTCTCCGCCCGGCTCTCTGGTAGCCGGCATCCCCGCACGACTCCGGGCTGCACATAAGATTTAGCAAATCTTATGTGCAGCCAGTCTGACCTCCCGACTCCAATCCAATGTGCACAGGGTCGGATGGGATGTCTATATGTGTGATTTGGGCCGATTTCACGGCCGATTCATCAGAATCGGGTGAAATCATGCCCAAACAGGGCCAGCGCCACCACTCGGCAGCCTTAGGCATTTGCCTAGGGCGCCGGCCGCTGGAGGGTGGCAGTTTGGAGCTTGTCCGCGCCACATCACCCGCCAAGCTCCCCCCTGGAAAGTCACGGCGCCGCCGGACACCCCCCCCCTCTCCTCCCGTCCCTGGGCAGAGTTGCGGCAGGCAGCGCCGCATTGCACGGCAAGCCCCCCCCCCCCGGAACATCACAGCGCTGGACCCCTCCTCTCCCTGGGGAGAGTCGCGGCGGCGCACAGCAAGCCCCCGCGAAGCTAACGGCGCCATATCACTGGACCCGGCAGCGTGGCCCCCCTGGAGTGGGTAAGTGTTTGAGCACCGGGGTGTCCACCCCCCTCCCCGCCTGGGGCGTTCCGGTGCCTAGCACCGGCCCTGTGCCCAAATCGCATAGTGTATGGGGGCCTATAGTCAGTTGTGCGTAGATCTGATGGAGAAATGCATGCAAGAACACACACCATAGCCAATAGCTCCCTCCGTACCAGGGGCAGGGACCAGGCTACATGCACAGACACTGGGTTAGATGCACTAAGCTCCAAAAGTTATAAAATGGAGAGTGATAAACAACCAGCCAATCAGCTCCTACTTGCCATGCCACAGACTGAGTTTGAAAAATGACAGTTAGGAGCTGATTGGTTGGTTGTTTATCACTCTCTAGTCTAGTTTATCACTTTTGAAGCTTAGTGCATCTGGCCCTTTATTAGCTCAGCTAACATATACAAACACTGCCTGGGTGGAGCGGCCTTGGGGTCATTCAGTAAAGCACCAACAACTCCGGCTTCTCTTAATCTCTGCTCTTGGCTCGTTTCACTTTATTTTTCCTTCGCTGAGAAAACATGTCCCAACAAATTCCCCAGTCTTCATTAGATGGCCATAAATAACCACTTTAAAGAGGAATGCACAAGATAGCGGTCACCGGACATTACTCCTGAATTTGAGTTACCGTCTGTGTCTGGGCTCCATTCTGGCCTAATGGAACAGTGTTTTAACAGATCACCGATTCTTATGTTCCCGTTTACATAGTGCAAATTAATCTGTGCTGTGGTCTTTATTCTAATTACTCTGCTGTAAATGTGTGAAAGTGCAAGGACCCCCTTTATTCTGCTCCACTGAATACTAGAGGGACAACGAGTGCTCTAGAATGCAGTGTAGAGTGTACGAGAGAGCGAGAGTGTAAATAATTGCCAGCGATTTTCCCTACCGTTCCCAGACATAATTTATAACTGAGTATTACATGTTTGGCGGATAAGAGATACAAATTTGCAGCTTATTTGCACAATAGCACTGTTGATGTAATTGTAAAACTACAGTATCGCCTTTAAAGATAGATACATGTTCCTATTGCGGGCCCAGGGCCCACTTACAGTTCATGCAGTGCACTAACTGGCCAGTTGGGTGCTGCTCATGTTCTTACTGTAAATGTCCATTACTGTAAATACATAGGTGTCTGACAGTAACATGAGCTACTCACTTCTCTATGGACTTAGACAAAAACAAGGGCAAAGCTACTGAGCAGGCTGGCACCCAGGTCCCACTTTTCCGGCCTCCTGATCACCTCCATAGAAAAGCTGGGGAGAGAGGGGGTTACAATACTCTAAAATCTAATATAAGAATCTTGCTGTGCTCATTGCCTGTACTGGGTCTCATATAGAATTGGACGCAGTGCATGGCAGTACTGTGGCTTAGGATGCGTCCATATAATTGTGCTAGATGCAAAGCAGGGGTATTATAAGATGCCCGCAGCTGTGCAGAGATTATGTGATCACTTTATAAACGTTTATTTTGAAACTGACACTTCAAGGCCTGTCCTGATGACATCACCACCCTGGATCGTACACCCAGAGATATGACTACATACAGCATTGCTGTACTTGGCCTATGCTAGCCTTCCCTCCCCCTCATATATACAGTACGTCTCTGGGGGAGACGTGCCAAGCCTTGGGGTCAGATAAAGCGGAGCGGTAGCCCAATTCAGCCAAATAGCTTCCAGCTGTCATTTATCTTGCATCACCTATGACATGACAATCCGGACGGAAGGTGACGCGTTTCGTGCTTGATCAGGTGACTGTGGCCACGCCCCCTGATGGGATCAGGGTATCTGCATCAGAAGAGACAGACCCTGGCCTGACCACCTATCAAAATGGCCGTGGCAGAACCCCTGTTTTGTAAAACGGTCCTGGTCTCCGTCCGCCAAAACGTTACAGCACATTGATCATGCTGCGTCTGTAAGGCTCCGCAAGCGCGATAGCAGATCATGACATCTGTGCATGCGCAGAGCAGATAACATTGCGGTATGGAAATATATGGCATCGCTGTGATATTAAGACCATTGTCCCCAGTGACACAAACGCAGCATAATGTAACAGTAGCTTACAGAATACACCTTATCTCCAGCGCCTGGCACAGCGTATAATGCTGTATCTGTGATACCTGTGTGTACTCACACCTAACCAACGTCATGACTTCCATGTAACATGGCAATATCATTACAATGAGAAAATGAATGACATCTATTTAACTACCCAAGATCTAATCTGATTGCCTGATGATTGTACTGTAGTTACTCAAACGCGGCACTTACGCAACAATACGTCACCTCCAGGTGCCACATAGACAATACCGTCACCTAGAGACTAATAAATATAAATTATACACACACACACAGGGGCGGATTAGGGGGGGCTCAGTACCCCTGGGCCCCCTGTGGTCATCATGTATATATTTTTTTTGTTTTTAGCTAAAGGTTTTGTGCATGGGAGTGGGGTAGTGCTGCAGCTTCACCTATCTGCCGATGTGACCACGATTAATGGTGCTGAGCATCGGGAGCCAAGGCACACTGACTGCACAAGTGTGCAGTGCATTACTGGGAGCTGACTAAGTCCCATGAGACTTTTCACAAAAGATCAGAAGCTTGTGCTGAGCTCTGATTGATGGAGCTCATCACATGCTTCTCAGGCCCATGGAAGACAGCAGCAGCCGCCTCATCATGGGAGGGTTTTTAAACAGAGGCAGCGCTGAGTATGTGAGTTCTCCTACAAAGTAATGTACAGAGGTCTCCTACAGAGTAATGTACAGAGGGATAAACACAGGCTTTTCATGTGATATATATTTATTGAATAATCTCCCACCCTGCAGTTACAAATTGACCAAGTTTATACTGCCTTTACTCTGTGTTTTGACAGTGTAATATTCTCCCAAGCAGTTTGCAGAAATTAATGACAAGTGGGAGGGGGCCCCCTGTCAAAAGTGACCCGGGCGCGCGCGCACACACACACACACACCGAAATATAGGCACAATCACATGTTTGTAATCTATTACTATCAGCTGTACGGACTTTGCACCTGCTTCTACACTCTCCTCTGTACGCTGAGATGGACAAGGAAGTAAAAGACCAGTGCACTGTTTGCACAAAGAAGTTGAATATAATATTATAAAGCCCAAATACAGTTTTAGGCTTTATAATACACCTGTGAATCCATATTCCCCCTGATGAAAACCAGCAATGGCTGACTGAAGCAGCTGCTGGGTTTACTGGAAACGTGTTTTTTATGTAACATGTAATAATTCTAAATACAAAAAACTTCTTTATTCAAAACAGAGTGCTGAGTACTGGTCCTTTACTCCCTTCTCCATCTCAGCATACAGAGGTGAGTGTCATCTGTCTCTCTCTATATATCATTAAAAAAAACTGTCACTCACAAGTTGCACAGGTGCCCGTGGTGGGAGGTAGTATAGCACGCATAGAAGCTGCGGCATTTACGGGCATGCTTCATTAATAAACAGATGCATAGCTTGCAAACTGCAGGTGGAATAAAAAAATACGTTTTATTATTGAGGTTTTGCATTAGTAAATGACCAGTTATAGCAGCACAAACTACCTTAGCAAACTGCATTCATTGTAATAGTATAAAATGCTTCAATGAATTCAGCAACTTTCATGTATATACCACCACCTAGTGGGCAAACTATAATACTACCTAAAATAGAAATCACCAACTATGGGCCTGATTCAGAATCATTTGGCGAAATCATGCTTGCGGCATGCAAATGCAGCCACTGGCATTATATGTAATGGGCATTACGGTGTGTGGCATTATGGTTAATGGGCATTAAGGTGTATGGCATTATGTTTAATGGGCATTACCGTGTTGGCTTTATGTGTAATGGGCATTACAGTGTGTGGCATTATGTGTAATGGGCATTACGGTGTGTGGCATTATGTGTAATGGGCATTACAGTGTAAAATTTTGCAATGCGCCTTCGGCACACACTGTCCCCATTTCTGTTGTATGTGTGTGTGTGTGGGGGGGAATGATTGTTTAATCCTTGCTGCATACTAGAGGGGAGAGGGTAGGGTGGTACAATGATGGCGGTGGTGGTGGGCCACTTGCTTCTGTTGCCCCCCAGGCTTAAAGTTGCCAGCCAGCCTCTGCCACCCTGCTACGGCCAAAACATTTCTGCTACCGTGCAACCAAATCTGTATTGTTAAAATGGGAAGTGCGCTTGAGTAAATATATAAATAAATCAAAAAGTGTATAACTAATTAGTAATGCCGATATTATTATATGCCAGAATGTTCAAAACTTCTTTGGGAATATTAGATAGTCAGTCCCTGTGGAACTGACTGAGCAGTGCATGCTTCCCCAAACACACCAGCAGCCAAAAGCAGTTCTATTTGGAAAGTGCAGTTTGAGCTGAACTCACGGCAGTTTGCCGATAGGACAGGGATTTACGGATTTTTGGGGTAGGGGCGGGACTGAATGCAAACCGCGCCATTTAGCCCAGCCCCTTCCCTGAAGACCCACAAATGATAGGATTTGCCCTACTGGGGGGCAGGTCTCGATGATGGTGTTAGCATGCGTATTTGAGCTCTGCATTGTTCTGCAAATTACAGAGATGCATTTTCCAACTAAAACGAACACGAACGTTCATACATTTACCTCATACTGTACATATTGGTCATGCGAGAGCTTACCTACTCTGCTGCGGCATCACCAGGCTGCACAACTCTCAGGGAGAGGGTGCCCTACTGCAATATCCAGTAACATTCCCCTCAGCAAACACTTCAGGAACGTTACGTTTAGTTATACACGCTATGTGCCTAAAAAAAAAATAGATGTACCCGGACGACTCCATTGTTTAGAGCATGGGTCCTCAAACTGCCGCCCTCCAGATGTTGTGAAACTACAAATCCCAGCATGCAGTGGCGTAACTACATTTTGGGCGCCCCCCCGCCGTTAAAGGGAGGGCGCCCAGCCACTCACCCGCCCCTCCGCCCGCCGCACCAACCCCCCGCAGTCTAGATGTTCAGATCCGATATATCTGTGGGTACCTGGGGGAGTGGCAGGCGAGGACCGCAGGCGGCGCAGATGGAGACCGGGCGCGGCGGGAGAATAGGAAGAAATCCTATTCAAAAGACCGGGCGGCCGCCCGGTCTTTTGAATAAGATTTCTTTATATTCTCCCGCCGCGCCCCCGGTCTCCATCTGCGCCGCCTGCCGCTCCCCCAGGTAGCAGTCAATGCAGGTGGGGGGGACGCTGCGAGGCGGCTGGGGGGACGGACGCTGCAGGGGACGGACGCTGCGGGGGACACAGAGGCGGCAATTACTTACAGCTGAGCCGGGCAGGGGGAGCCGGGAGCTGTCACTGTCAGTACGGAAGAAAAAAAAAAAAGCCCATACAATGAATCGTCAGCCTGTGATTGGCTGAGCGCTCTCTCAGCCAGTCAGTAATTGGCTGAGAGAGCGCTCAGCAGCAAATCACAGGCTGCCCATTCATTGTATGGGCTTTTTTTTCTTCAGTACAGACAGCTCCCGGCTCCCCCTGCCCGGCTCAGCTGTAAGTAATTGCCGCCTCTGTGTCCCCCGCAGCGTCCGTCCCCCCAGCCGCCTCAATGCCCCCCTGCTCCCTTCACATTGCAGCTAACGTAACTATAGCACTGCAGCCCCCGGCGCCCGCACATGCATAGCGCCCCCCCCCCCCCCCCCCCCGTGGTCGCGGGGGCTGCGGTGCTATAGTTACGCCCCTGCCAGCATGCCTTGCCACAGTTTTGCTATAAGGGAGTGTTAAAACTGTGGCAAGGCATGCTGGGATTTGTAGTTTCACAACATCTGGAGGGCCGCAGTTTGAGGACCCATGGTTTAGAGCAGGGCTGGGCAACACCGGCCCTCCAGATGTTAATGAACTACACATCCCAGGATGCTTTGCATTAGTTTTGCTATGTGGCCATGCTGAAACTGATGCAAGGCATGCTGGGATGTGTAGTTCATCAACATCTGGAGGGCCGGTGTTGCCCAGCCCTGGTTTAGAGCATGAATATGTGACTGTAGTAAAACTGGCAGCAGGTTTGGTCTCTAATGCACAGTATTTTGCAGGCATATACCAATAACTAATCTATAGAAAGCCTGCACGCTGCCGAGACTGTTTAGCACAGGCCTGTTCAACCTGTAGCTGTTCAGCTGTTATGAAACTACACATCCCAGCATGCATTGCCACAGTTTTAGCATTCTCTAAAAGGAAAACTGGGGCAGGGCATGCTGGGACTTGTAGTTGCACAACAGCCAGTGTGGCACTAGTTGGCCAGGCCTGTTTAGTGTCTTCTGCCTGTGACTTTATGGGGCCACACATACAGAACTGGTCAGGACCACTGATATGACGTGGCACATATTGAATCATCAAGCCGGATGCGCAAAAGACTCCTTAAATTAAAAAGGCAGCTAGATCTGAAGTTCCTGATATATAATAATAATAATAATGTGTTGCGGACAATTCCATATTCCACAAAATGACAGGACAAAACTGGAAACAGGACACAATTAAAAAACAATTTTAATATATTTTACAAATCTCTTTCCATAAGGAAAAAAAAAACATAAAATCTTCATTCTTAAAAAATAAATTAAAATTTACAAGAAAACAACAGACGAGCGGGTGAATGGGATGGGGGGCGAGAAGGAGGTGGTGCGGGAGTTTGTCTGAGACAATTCTTCACAAGGCAAATCCAGGTTAAAATACGCCAGTTTTCAGACAAACACCCGCGCCTGAGGCTTATCGCACCCTATTACATTCACCCCCAAAGTGTATAGTAGATATAACAGCTGGAATATGGATCTCCGGATAAAAAAATAATAGCGTAAGATATTCTTGTAAGGCTCCTTTGCTAAGCTTAAAAATACAATGGGGGGACAGTCAGGAAAGTGGGTGCGCGGGTGACCTGTACACAGTTGGTTGCCATGGGTAAGATTCTGTTACCCATGGCAACTAGTTTGCTATTACAAATAAATTTATAAAATGCAAATTACCGTTACCTGTGCACCCATTCCGATAACCGTCCCCGTTTTGCAATACTGATGTGTGAGTCTAGCCCAGGGATGGGGGTAATGTGGGGTACAGTAAAATACAGTACTATAGTAAATATACCATCTGAATCTCCCAGCAGACATTAGAGAGCTATTTTCCTGCTTATGGTCTTCTTATACAGTGTATCAGGGATGTATTGATTCAGGACAAGTCACGATTACCATTAAGGTGTCCCTCGGCCAGCCGTGACGTAACAAGTGGTGGACAGTCATGTGACCACTGTCACCTTCTGTGAGTGGAACCATAAACCATCCTACCTAGAGGAAACAAACAGCAGCAGGCAGCGTGACTAGAAATCAGCCTTGCTAATGCTACGTCACAGCGTGTGTTGTGGATATATACACATTTATGTTCTACAGAAAATGGCTGCCACTCACAAGATGGCTGACATACACTCATGTTGTGCAGCTGTTTACATTGTACTCTGACGACCAGAGTCAAATGCATTTTTGATGCATGTAATGTATTTCACATTCCTCTCTCACATTGGGGCTAAGAGAAGTATTTCAGGATTCAGACACCTGCGGCGGGATATAATACAGTCCTGGATTTTTTTTAAAGCGGCAATTATTTATACGGCAAAATCATGCCTTGTGAATGATTGCAGTTTTAAAAAAAAATCCAAGGTAACGCGGCATCTCCGGCGAATTCCGACAGTATCACATCCCGCTGATCGGCTTTATTTATTAAAAAGAGAAAAGCCCTGTCAGGTAACAATAGGCATGTTTGCTGGGGAGAGGGCACCTCTCTTTGGGGAAGATATATCAAACTTTCTTTTTACGAAATTTGGATGCGTTTCCCACAGCAACCAATGAGGAGTAAAGACCTTACTAAGAAGACAAATGATAGCTGGAAGCTTATTGGTTACCATGGGGAACACCCCAACTTGAGATCCCCCTCAGACCAGCCCAGCAGAGCAATAAGTTACGACATACCATTGCTAGACATTATCGCCGACACAGCCCAGCTGCATCAGCAAGGTTGTAATGATAAGTCATGGCGATAGGTGGTTTTTAAGGGACAGCAGAAAACCAACCACATCACATTTCT
The DNA here is from genome assembly GCF_055691185.1 of Crinia signifera. Taxonomy (NCBI): domain Eukaryota; kingdom Metazoa; phylum Chordata; class Amphibia; order Anura; family Myobatrachidae; genus Crinia; species Crinia signifera. The sequence continues at coordinate 15,778,295 of NC_139228.1, read as the reverse complement.
TACAAACTGGTCATCTGATTTAGTCTTCAGTGTGCTGTATATACATAGAAGAAATGGTGTAACAAAATGGTGGCGTTCCCATGGTGCATTGTGGGTAAAGGTTCTAGTGATACACATTATACAGGTGAAAGCACCAAGGTATGGTGAGGGCATATCCAGTATGTGCGATGGTGTCTATCAGGTTGGTATTGCTAGTCTGCTGAGGGGCACGTGTGTAACTCTTGGTGACTTTGGCACTGATAATGGTTTCCCAATAGAGGTAACATTGCACTGTATGAGGCCAGCCACACAGCTACCAGCAATAGATAGGACACGTGTATGATCAGTCACCGTGTCCCTATAGTAGCCTAAGCCCCCTGATTGGCAGGGGCACGCCCAGGTATAAACATCTGGAAGCAATTATCACTACTATATTATTGCGAATATTTGCAGGGCATCATGTAATATCTGATACCTAATATCCTCATAAAACCACCGTAAAACTAGAAGCTAAAGCTAACTTTGCCTACTCTGCCGACACGGCTGGGAGTCTCACCAAAATCAGGGTGGCACTCCCGGCCACCTGGAAGAGCAGGCAAGTCTCCCGGAGCCAGCCACCACCAGCCCACTTACTGAGCAAAGGCAGACTCTGACAAGATTCACACTGCCTAGCGCAATCATTCTCCCCCTCCATATCACAAAGTCTGTAATTGCAACATTGTGTAGAAGGGGAGGGACCACAAGAACGCAATTGCATCATCATGCCTACTTTTCAGCAAAACTCCCTGTCCCCATGCTGAGCCCACCTGGCTGCCCGCTCCCGGAGGGGGCAGCCAGGAAGTTAGCAAGTATGAGTTCAAATTCAACAAAATGTCCCTGGAAATGCTTCCAAAAGGTTGGCAAACTATAATGGCACTGCTGCAAGCTACCAGTAGCTGCGGGTGCAATACGGGCCTGGTTCCGAGTCTATAAGATGGGACCATCCTGAGACATGCGGAATTAAGCGGTCCTGCCACCTACCTACACACAGTGGATGCATCTACAGTTGCAAGAAAAAGCATGTGAATTCTTTGGAATTACCTGGATCTCTGCATAAATTGGTCATTAAATGTGTTCTGATCTTTATCTAAGTCACAACTATAGACAAACACAGTCTGCTTAAAATAATACCACACAAAGGGCCTTATTTTGGTTCACTCTTTCTGACAAAATCCTTCTTAGAGGGACAAAATTATGTGCACTGCAGGGGGGCAAATGTAAAATGTGCAGAGAGAATTAGATTTGGGTGAGTTATTTTGTTTCTGTGCAGGGTAAATACTGACTGCTTTATTTTTATACTGCAATATAGATCTCACTTTGAAGTAAAACCCCACCCAAATCTATCTCTCTCTGCACAAGTAACATCTGCCCCCCTGCAGTGCACATGGTTTTGTCCATCTAAGAAGGATTTTGTCAGAAAGAATGAACCAAAATAAGGCCCAAACAATGATAGGTCCTCATGTTTTTATTGAACACACCATGTGAACATTCAGGGTGGACAAAGTATGTGAACCCATAGGCTAATGACTTCTCTGAGAGCTAATTGGAGTCAGCAAAACCTGGAGTCCAATGAATGAGATTGGAGGTGTTGGTTAAAGCTGCCCTATAAAAAACACACACCAGTTGGGAGTTTGCTATTCAAAAGAAGTATTGCCTGATGTGAACCATGCCTCGCACAGAGCTCTCAGAAGAAGTACGATTAAGAATGGTTGACTTGCATAAAGCTAGAAAGTATTGTTAAAAGCCTTGATGTTCATTAGTCCATGGTAAGACAAATTGACTATAAATGGAGAAAGTTCAGCACTGTTGCTACTCTCCCTATATGTGGCCGTCAAAACCTCATCCCAACTGTGAAGTATGGTGAAAGGGAGCATCATGATTGCGGCCTCAGTGACCGATTGCTATCATCGACGGAAAAATTAATTCCCAAATTTATCAAGACATTTTGCAGGAGAACTTAAGGTCATCTGTCCACCTACTGAAGCTCAACAGAAGATGGGAGATGCAACAGAACAACGACCCAAAGCACAGAAGTAGATCAACAACAGAATAGCTTCAACAGAAAAAAAAATACGCCTTCTGGAGTGGCCCAGTCAGCCTGTCCTGACCGCAACCCGAATGAGATGCTGTGGCATGACCGCAAGAGAACGATTCATACCAGGGATCCCAAGAATATTGTGCAGATCTGATATGCAACTATAGAAAATGTTTGGTTGAGGTTATTGCTGCCAAAGAAGAGTCAACCAAGGGTTCACATACTCTGTCCACCCTGCACTGTGAATGTCTACATGGTGTGTGCAATAAAAACATGAGAACATATAAGTGTGGTATTAGTTTAAGTAGACCGTGTTTGTCTCTTGTTGTGACTTACAGTACATGAATATCAGAACAAACTTTATAACCAATTTATTCAGAAATCCAGGTAATTCTAAAGGGTTCACATATTTTTTCTTGCAACTGTATTTGGTTGGCTGAGCCAGTTTGCGTTCAATAAATTTGTAAGGGACCAGCGGTATCATTGAAGCAACGACTAATATTCATGAGGCACTGTTTCCTGTAATTGGACAAGCCTACAGCCTAATGAATATTAATTCAGCCCACTGCATATTTGACTTTACCGCTGTAGGTACAGGTCTGCTTTGAAAGAAGACTGTGGATGTCTTTCACTGTTCAGACACAGGTCGTTTAGAAAAATAGACATACGTTAGAAATACAGTGGCAAATTTACTAAGACGGGAGATCCAATGAACATCAGATTCTACTTCTTTATTTAGCACCTTCTAGAAGATCATAGATGGAATCTGATTGGTTGCTATAGGCAACACCCATCTTAGTAAATTTACTCCAGAGAGAGAGAGAGAGAGATAAAATAATGGGTTGATGGACCAAACAGTGAAAAGAGGAACAGTAGAGAAGTTGTCCATAGCAACCAATCAGCTTTGACCTATCATTTTAGAGAATCTACTTAATGAATGCTACCTCAAAGCTGATTAGTTGCTATGGGCAACTTGTCCACTGCTTGATGCATCAACCCCAGAGAGAGAGAGAGAGAGAGAGAATGGAGAGGGGTCAGCACCATCATTAAATCCCTGATCAATTAAAAGTGCAACTGTTGCCTATACATGGCGCAGGCAGCCATTTTGTGGACTGATCAATTATTCAAGCGGATGATGCAGCCTATCGACTGAACAGAAACCAGCCTCCAACGAATACTGGCCAGGCTTCAAATACATAACAAATGGACTTGGTTCTGAGGCGATGGGCTGCATTCTCCTTCAGCACACAAGATGTCTGCCTGCCTCCGCTGTTTGCAGGAGGCAGTTGTCCTTTGAATTGGCAATAAATGTGTTCAGTTGGCAATTAATCACATTATCCTATCGATTCAACATGGATTGATCGAGACAGCAGAGTTAACGCCAATAGTTCACCTTGTGGAAGCAAAACATTTGGTGTCAATCTGGAGAAACTACTGGCATCAGTGGCAATGCTGTGGGCCACGTCACATGACCCAGCAAAATGTAAGATGGATATTTCTAAATGCACAAATCATAGCAACACAGATATCATACCCTCCAACATGACCCATTCCATTAGGTACAAAATGCTCTGTTCCTGGACTTCCCTGCCAGTCACTGTCCTGGACTCACTGGCAGTTGATGAGACCCCCCCTCTTTGAATTTTGGTCTGTGCTGGCAGTTGCAGAGGTTGGACTCCAGCACAGACCAAAATTCAAAGAGGGGGGTCTCATCAACTGCCAGTGAGTCCAGGACAGTGACTGGCAGGGAAGTCCAGAAACAGAGCATTTTGTACCTAATGGAATGGGCCATGTTGAAGGGTATGAGATATCACATAAGTACTGTAGAAGCGGAAAAAACATAAAGCTGTGAAGGCGGCGGTCACAACAAGAGCAACGTTTGTGTCATTGTGCAAATTAGGAGAGGCCCAAAAGATTATTTACACACTTTCATGATAACGCAAAATATTTCACGTTCTGGGAACTAGGAAAGGCGATACATAGGTCTGTCGCTACTACATGGTTGCTAGAGACCGTCTTGGGTACCGGGCAAGTGTCGTATTTGGGTTTATGCGGACGTTGCTTATGTTGTAACCGGGATCCAAATCTGGCATCTCCACGGCATTCAGTATTTCCCATGATTCCTATTTTGAAGATATCGGCATGACGACGACTTGTATTGGTCATGATCTGTAGCCTATATGTCACAGTTGAAGTGGATTAGACAGCGGGTATACAAGTTTGGTTATTCAGCGCGACAAAGGATTCTGGGAAAGCTGACGGACATACAAAGCAAATATACAATGGAGTCTTTTACCACTTAGCTACTGGTGTGGCTTATAGGGCCTGGGCCCATGCAAAGTGTCGTAGGCTGAACCAGCACTAAAGAGGTTAATAAATACTGTCTCTTCTGAATATATAAAATATAGAATCTGGTGAGGCGGGTGGAGGGGGGGTGGGTGACGACGTGCTTGCTATCGGCTCTCGGACGCCCTGGATCGCTGCATAGAGTGGGCACAGGAAGAGCAGCAGGCTTGCTTGTAGTACGCGTAGACGCACAGCCTGGCTTGGACGACCACCGCGCAGTTGTGATATCGGTCTCGGCAGTTCTCATCTGGATGGGACAGAGAAATACCAGTTGGGAACATACAATGCAATCACTTTCGTCACTTGGCGTGATACCAAGAAATACAGTAGTAGACAGGACGACTCGTTTCACGTGGAGCCGGCAGATACATGCACATGCTAACGTTACATGCACTGCTCAGGTTTCATGCATGTTTTGTAACGTGTGCTTAATCTGGAATTGAATTCTACAGCAAAACTACTGAACGACACTTAAGGTTTGTTCTAAAGGTGATTTAGGGCCAGATGTATCAAGCTTCAAAAAAGTGCAAAGTGATAGCCAGCCAATCAGCTCCTACCTGGCATGTTACAGTCTGGGTTTGAAAAATGACAGGAAGGAGCTGATTGGCTGGCGGTTTCATGGGCACCATGCTGACTGAGCCTATGCCTGGTCTAACATCACAACGTTATGCCATGCCAAGAGGCAGGTCTGATTTCCTGTGCATGAGCCAAGATACAACTCAGTCGCAAAGGGGATGGGTCATTGGGTCAACTCCTGAAGGTCGACAGGCCTAAGGTGGGCACCTGAAATAGGTCCACATGGTCAGAAGGTCGACCTAAGCATTAGGTCGACATATCATGTCAACCTTTTGACTGTCAACCTTCCCATTGTCGACCTTGTGACCCTGACTACCTATTTCCAGTGTCATACTAAAGGCCTGTTGACCTTCCATGGTTGGCCTTAGTAGGGTAAACCTAATGACTGTATCCCATCACCGAGTATGACCAGTCTTAGATCTAGCAGACAGATTCTTATGGACACACGATCTGCAAATCTGTGACGCACAGAATAAGCCCCAGTATATTGCCTAACCTGTGCCGTCATCCCCGACACGTACCCCAGATACACATGACCCCAAGTATAGGTGACTGTGGTGCTTTTATGCAGTGTGTCCATTTTGCTACTCTGAGCCGCCATATTGTGCCTGTAATGCCGGAGTGAGCTCATCAGCCGTATCACATTAATATGGAGCAGCCATGTTCAGAGAAACGGGTTTATTTACCAAGATGGACGTTCTATTGAAAATGGGATGTAGCCCATAGCAACCAATCCTAATATATTTAGCACCTTCTAGTAGATAAAATCTGATTGGTTGCCCCTATCAACATCCCATCTTCAATGGAACGGCCATCTTGGGAAATAAATACCACAGGATTTAGTCCACATCACTCAGAGACATACAGTCCTGATATATTATGGTTAGGATGAATTGCAGCCTTGTTATATTGACACGAGCAGCGGGAATTCACATTGGGGCGGTCACGGATACGTTCTTGCACTGCAAAGCATTCACGGTTGTTTATTAACCTCTTAGCTGCTGGAGAGGCCTGCAAGGTAATGTCAGATCAAGGCTGGGTGCTTTCCTCCCTCTCCTCACCTAGTACAGCGGAGCAGGGCTGCGTATTACACACTCTCCTCTCATCCGGCTTGGAGTCCAGGTCGCAGAGCTGACTGGAGCTCCTGTCGGCCGCCAGGCACCGGACCTCTCTCAGCTGAATGCCACCGAGGCAGGACTGGGAGCACTGGGGGAGTAGGAGACAATGGTCGGCAAGAATGTAGCGTCCAGTTATTATATACATCTAGCTAGCCTAGCCGTGTTTAAGTCAGCTTCTAGCGGTAGATGGAGATTGGCGCCACTCACAGAGCTCCAAGGGGTGGTGAACCAGCGCGAGCCGCAAGGCCCGGAGTTGCAGGACTGCAGACCGACAGGTTTCTCCAGATTGGTGCACTCTGACGGGTCGGTGACGTTGAATTCTGTCCCCAGCTTGCTTACGCAGATAACATCGCGCCTCTGTGAGCCTTCATCGCAGTCAGCTGAGCACTGGAGAACAGGGGACACAGGCAATAAATGCTGAAGCCCCTACAATATAATTATTTTACAGCTTGAAGAATGAATAAGGTGCATTTACCTGAGACCAAGGGCCCGCGTACCACCTTACGGTGCGCTCACAGGGCCCACTGTTGCACACCCGCATGTCAGAGGGCTTGGTTCCTGCGCAGCTCTCCTGGGACTCGTCTGTGGCAGAACTAGAGAGGCAGAAGACCGAGCGGCGCTGGATTCCAGGCCCACAGTCGGAGGAGCACTGCAAATAAAGACCCATCGGCTGAAGTGAGACAGAGTGATACAGTTGCCCAGGGAGACCCCACAACACAAGTGACTCAGGAGCTTTTGGTTCCACCATCCCAACCAGAGAGTACGGCCCCCTGTATTAATAATAAACAGACACCGGTTCTATCACATCATAACCAGACCCTTCTCTTTGGCAGAACAAGGCTGGGGCTGGAGAAGACTTACCGTAGCGCTCCATTCATTGTGGAACCAGCTGCGGACACACGGACCCATGTCACAGACCTCGTTGGTATTAGGTCTGATGCGGTTGCTGCACTCTCCCTCACCGATGACATCTCCTTGGTTACTGATGCACCTCACGTGACGGATCCTCTGCCCGAGGCCGCACATGACGGAGCACTGCAGAAGCAATCACAATGATATAAACTGTCAAGTCATCCGGAGCAATCAGAAGACCATGAAGGATTGGTATTCATACATACAGGACGCTCTTCTGCATTAGACAAATAAAGAGCCAGGTTCTGCTCTATGTGCCCCAGTGCAGGAATATCCCCCCCCATCATCAGATCAGTGCTCCTGGAGATTGGATGACTGTGCTGCTGGGACAGGGTGTTGGCAGTGAACTACCTGGCCTCAGGGCAGCTACTGTGAACTTACGCCCTCATACTGGAGGGAACATGTAGTGCACATGACCCAGATACATGCTATAATGGAGTTCTGCGTAACTGTGATACATCTATAGTTATTCGTCAATCTTGCGACCCACATGTGATAAGCATCACAGAGATCAGAAGGTAACTGGAGCCCAGAGGCCAAAGCTTTCATATATCTGAGTGACATCCAGCAATTTTCTTAGGGTGAGTCAGAGATGTTCCTGCCAGTTGGAAGGTCATACCATGCTTTGTCGTTTCAGCTTTTTGACTTTTCAAAGCAGATGTTGCAGTTACTCATCCTCACTTACTTTGGGCATATAGGAGACAAAGGGCTGTAAGTCAAGATGTCTGCTGCCATGGGCTCTACACGGAATAGGTTATTATCTCATTCGGGCTACAGAAGAGGTGAAATGCATTCTGGTCCTCACCGTACTCCAATTGCTTTGGATCTCCCAGTGGCTGCAGATACGTTGCTGGCATGTCTGGGTGACATTCGGCTTCACCAAATTGCTGCACCTCTGAGGGTGCACCATAGTGGTCCGGTTCGCGTACATCTGCCGACAGAGAACCTGGCGATGCTGGATTCCGCCTCCGCAGGTCCTGCTGCAGATGGACCAGTTTCCGACATCCCAGCTGCAAGGAGGACAAGGAGGAGATATAGATTATGCACCGTCAGCGGTTGATCATGTGCTTAGCGCAGGGAGCGGACCAGTTGCAGCAATGAAGTGTTTGGTGGGCAGGCTATGGGGCCTATTTACTGAGGATCGCATATACAGTGCAGGATGGGCGGGATCTACCACCTAGGATCCGATCACGTATATAACCGGAATCTAGCAGGCTAAACAAATACACTACTATGCGGTTCTGTTCACAAGATGAGCTCAGTGACTCCTATAGAAGCTCTTGGGACATCCCGTGCTGCAGAACAGTTTGCCAGCTCCGCCGCAGCCAATACATAATCTCGTAACAATACCGCTTTTATTCTCTCCATTTACTTAAAATTCAGCAAAGTGATCTTGAATAAAAACTATGTAATAACAGAGCCAACTGGGAAGACTGTGATTGTTAAACATCATGCTCGCTACTGCTATACAAATTCATTTTCCATTGTGACTCAGAGTTCGAGCTTACGGGGGGGGGGGGGGGTGAACTCGGTGGACCTGTGTCTAAGGATGCGAGAATGCGGCAGTGTCCACTCTGGGTTCTGTGTCAGTGCTTTGTACAGTGGCTGCGACAGCTCAGTGGTGAGCATTGCTGAGTCAGAGTATTGCCAGATCGCTACCCGTGTCTAGTTTATATGATCTCAGTGTGTTTGGTTGGGTTCTCTACAGAGTTGCAGCTCCAAACCAAAACGTATCACTGGCCATACAAACCCATCCAGCACATCACTTACATTTTACAGTACATGTAGTTTTCAGGCTATCCACTGGGGGGCAATGTGTGCACACTGTTCCCAGCTCTCCATATGATGTGTAATAGCACCACACCAGGGCCCACTTAATATAGGATTGATAAATCGCCAGCTGCACGCTCCCGTGTGCACTGCCTAATGGTCGCTGGTCCCCGGCGATCGCTGTGCCGGGAGGTCAGCGCCGTGGAGATCAGCGTTGATCTCCCCAGCCCCGTGCCGCTGCTCCCTCCCTCCTCCCATCAAAGTGACAGCAGCAGTGTCTCCTTTTCATCGCTGATGAAAGGAGACACTGAGCAATATGATTGCTGGGGATATATTGCTAGCAATATATCCCCAGCAATCATATTACCCCGTGTGTACACAGCATTAGAGTTTTTCTGAGGCTATATTCCAAAAGCTGGGACTCTCCCCCTTTGATGGACACTAGTGGCTTGTCTTTACTTTTCCCAGAACCAGAGATATCAGCCTTCCAGCAGCTGGTTACTGCTCCAGCTCCACACACCTGGTATGTAGTTTTATATTCTCGTTGGCGGATTGCTCTGCTTCCTGAACTCTGATCCCCTAGTCCCCAGTACCATTTGGTAGGTGGGATTCTCTAGTTTTTAATTCCATTAAAATCTAAGAAATCTATTTCCGGGAACTGAAGATATCTGCAGTCAAGCAAGCTGTCCTCCCACCAGAAAATTATGAATAATAAGCCCACTCCACTATACACCCCTCCTCTGCGTATTAAACATCCTCTACCACCCTGGAAGTTATGTATCAGGGCCCCTTCATTCAGCCCAATGCCCCCATCTCCCACCATCTGTGCAGTAAAGGGGTAATTAGTGGAAATTACTGATCCAGGCCCTACATGCTGAGCGGTTGATATAATACCCCCTACCACCCGGGGGACATCAAAGCTTCCCCCACCCCTACCACTGGAGGATCGGTAGGGGCCCCAATTTTTTATTATTATTATTTATATACATTTGGTCTATCTATAATACTTTAATTGACCCGGCCTATACTGGGTCATTTAAGTCTCCATCTCTTTGCTTTGCTCCGCCCCTCTCGAAACCCCCTTCTGAAAATCCTGCGTTTGCCCCTGAGTGTGTAGCGCATAGGCTAACGCCATCTCAGAATGGCTGTAGCCCAGCAATCCAAAACGATGCTGCCTGATGATGATACAACAGGCATTATCGCATCCCGATAGAAACCTATGGGGGAAGTAGCTGGCGGTGTGACGGGAGGCATCGCAGCAGGGATTGGAGATTCCTGCTGCAGTCCCTCCATGATACAAGCGCGTGGGGGGGAGGGGGGGGGGGAGGAGTACTTGATATTTGCGGCTAGCCCACAAAAAAATGGTTTTAGGGGTAATTACCTGCCAATATTTAATAACAAATAACCCCTACCGTGCTTTACAATCAGACACTGGGACATACAGTATTCAAATGAGAGATTTGGTCACAAAAAAGTACGCAGGCCAATTTTGAATTAACACCGATATGTATGTTCCAGAAACCTATGGTTGTCAATTAAGAAAACGGTCTTGAAATTATTTGCAGCCAAAACCCGTAGGGAAGGGAACACATTACACCTCTTATAGTAACAGTGTAGCAGGTTGTGCTTACAAGGCCGGGCAGTGCTGGGTGTTAAAGATGACGTGTTATAGTAACAGTGTAACAGGTTGTGCTCACAAGGCCGGGCAGTGCTGGGTGTAACAGATGACATGTTATAGTAACAGTGTAACAGGTTGTGCTTACAAGGCCGGGCAGTGTTGGGTGTAACAGATGACATGTTATAGTAACAGTGTAACAGGCTGTGCTTACAAGGTCGGGCAGTGCTGGGTGTAACAGATGACATGTTATAGTAACAGTGTAACAGGTTGTGCTTACAAGGCCGGGCAGTGCTGGGTGTAACAGATGACATGTTATAGTAACAGTGTAACAGGTTGTGCTTACAAGGCCGGGCAGTGCTGGGTGTAACAGATGACATGTTATAGTAACAGTGTAACAGGTTGTGCTTACAAGGCCGGGCAGTGTTGGGTGTAACAGATGACACCTCTTATAGTAACAGTGTAACAGGCTGTGCTTACAAGGCCGGGCAGTGCTGGGTGTAACAGATGACATGTTATAGTAACAGTGTAACAGGCTGTGCTTACAAGGCCGGGCAGTGCTGGGTGTAACAGATGACATGTTATAGTAACAGTGTAACAGGTTGTGCTTACAAGGCCGGGCAGTGCTGGGTGTAACAGATGACATGTTATAGTAACAGTGTAACAGGCTGTGCTTACAAGGCCGGGCAGTGCTGGTTGTAACAGATGACATGTTATAGTAACAGTGTAACAGGCTGTGCTTACAAGGTCGGGCAGTGCTGGGTGTAACAGATGACATGTTATAGTAACAGTGTAACAGGTTGTGCTTACAAGGCCGGGCAGTGCTGGGTGTAACAGATGACATGTTATAGAAACAGTGTAACAGGTTGTGCTTACAAGGCCGGGCAGTGCTGGGTGTAACAGATGACATGTTATAGTAACAGTGTAACAGGTTGTGCTTACAAGGCCGGGCAGTGTTGGGTGTAACAGATGACATGTTATAGTAACAGTGTAACAGGTTGTGCTTACAAGGCCGGGCAGTGCTGGATGTTACAGATGATATCTTATAGTAACAGTGTAACAGGCTGTGCTTACAAGGCCGGGCAGTGCTGGGTGCAACAGATGACGTGTTACGGTAACAGTGTAACAGGTTGTGCTTACAAGGCCGGGCAGTGCTGGGTATTACAGATGACACCTCTTATAGTAACAGTGTAATAGGCTGTGCTTACAAGGCTGGGCAGTGCTGGGTGTTACAGATTACACCTCTTATAGTAACAGTGTAACAGGCTGTGCTTACAAGGCCGGGCAGTGCTGGGTATTACAGATGACACCTCTTATAGTAACAGTGTAATAGGCTGTGCTTACAAGGCTGGGCAGTGCTGGGTGTTACAGATGACACCTCTTATAGTAACAGTGTAACAGGCTGTGCTTACAAGGCCGGGCAGTGCTGGGTATTACAGATGACACATGTTATAGTAACAGTGTAACAGGCTGTGCTTACAAGGCTGGGCAGTGCTGGGTGTTACAGATGATGTGTTATAGTAACAGTGTAACAGGCTGTGCTTACAAGGCCGGGCAGTGCTGGGTATTACAGATGACACATGTTATAGTAACAGTGTAACAGGTTGTGCTTACAAGGCTGGGCAGTGCTGGGTGTTACAGATGACGTGTTATAGTAACAGTGTAACAGGCTGTGCTTACAAGGCCGAGCAGTGCTGGGTATTACAGATGACACATGTTATAGTAACAGTGTAACAGGCTGTGCTTACAAGGCCGGGCAGTGCTGGGTGTAACAGATGACACCTCTTATAGTAACAGTGTAATAGGCTGTGCTTACAAGGCTGGGCAGTGCTGGGTGTTACAGATGACACCTCTTATAGTAACAGTGTAACAGGCTGTGCTTACAAGGCCGGGCAGTGCTGGGTATTACAGATGACACCTCTTATAGTAACAGTGTAACAGGCTGTGCTTACACGGCCGGGCAGTGCTGGGTATTACAGATGACACCTCTTATAGTAACAGTGTAACAGGCTGTGCTTACAAGGCCGGGCAGTGCTGGGTGTTACAGATGACGTGTTATAGTAACAGTGTAATAGGCTGTGCTTACAAGGCTGGGCAGTGCTGGGTGTTACAGATGACACCTCTTATAGTAACAGTGTAACAGGCTGTGCTTACAAGGCCGGGCAGTGCTGGGTATTACAGATGACACCTCTTATAGTAACAGTGTAACAGGCTGTGCTTACACGGCCGGGCAGTGCTGGGTATTACAGATGACACCTCTTATAGTAACAGTGTAACAGGCTGTGCTTACAAGGCTGGGCAGTGCTGGGTGTTACAGATGACGTGTTATAGTAACAGTGTAACAGGCTGTGCTTACAAGGCCGGGCAGTGCTGGGTGTTACAGGCCTCCTCCTGGGGGAACGGCTTGCTGGATGAATCACACTCTTCTTCATTAACCTCATCTAAGGAACTCCTGGAGACACACTGGAAAATGGGGTACCAGAATCCTGCGGAGAGAAAAATAGCAGGAGGGGTGTCATGGCAAGAGCAGGGCATCACGAAACAAATCATCTTATTGTACATATGTTACTTCTGTGCAAATGCCGCTTGTTCAGATTATTAGTGCCATTGTAACGACCAGTTTAGAGAGAGGAATGCAAGACTGCCAGAAAGAACAGCACACGTACTGTAAGTACATACATGGGACAAGCAGTGATGACACAATGCTTTGGGGTTACAGTTGGCGTACACAGCCTGGATGCAGGATTAGAGCAGGCTCTGGGGGTAGCCAAGGCAGCGTCACTCCCGTCCCCCTCACACAATGCAGTGCTCCTTCCCCACCCTCACTATGACATCATATCCAAGCGTCACACTCCCAAACCATCAGGGTCTGTTCAGTGGCCAAGGTAATTAAAGGGAATACTGAATGGGCTGATGAAATAATAAGGTCATTGCACTGTTATCTCCTTCACGTTAGATGCAGATACACTGGCCTTTATGTATACAGGTGGAGGACGTAGTCACCAGTAGCTACTAATATCTAGATTCCTCTTTTGCAATACGGAATAGCCTGGTTTTGCCTTGTAAACTATTGTCGCTTCAAAGATTTGGGCAGACTTGCCGGACATCCCAAAGACAGGGCTGCCAATAAGGGGGTGCTGGGGGAACAGCTGTCCGGGCCTGGCCACTCACAGAGTGGGAAGTGCCCGGTTGCTCATTCCCCCCACCATCCATCCCCAGACCCTCTCTGGCATTTGCCTATGAGTGCCCCCCCCCCCCCCCCCCCCAGTGGAGCTGGACAGCGTCGGTTGCGGCCACGGGTAGCAACACAACCCCCCCCCCCCCCTGCCCCCACAGCTGTGAGTAGCACCCTGCTCTGGCCTGCTGCCGCTGGTCCTTTTGATTCCCTGGCCCTTAGCGCTCCCGCCAGACCTCTCATCCTCACTGCTGCCGGGTCCCTGCCAAGTGGCTGTCATTCCCGGTGCCACTGGATCCCTGCTGCTATCCTCCACGCTGCATGCTGCTGCCCGAACCCACTGTGCGCCCACATGGTGGGCGCCAGCTCTCATTCCCACGACCACAGGAGCGCTGCCACTGCTGGAGGACCTGTAAACCAATGCTGGACCCCAGGTAGTTTCACTGTCCCTGCATCCCCCCCGCCATTCTCTGTCCCTACATTATCCCGACATTTCTGACCCACCGCGCCGTCTCTGTCCCTGCGTCATCCCGCTGTCTCTGTCCCTGCGTCACCTTGGCATTCTCTGTTCCACCCCGCCACTGTTGCTGTCCATTCACCCCTTTTGAAGGCGCACATTTCTGGACCCAAAAGAACATGGTGGCATGCTTTATAAAAAAATTTAGGGGGAGGGGGGCCCTGTCATTTTGGTCAGTCCCAGGCCCCACAATTTCTAGTGGCAATCCTGCCCAAACAGCGGGTAACCTAGTAAAACTCAAGCAGATGCACTGACCTTTCCCACAAGTAACGGAGCACGGTGTGTTCCCCACCCGCTTCCAGAAGAACTGCGGCTGTTCCGGCCAGTAGTGGATGGGGGGAGCAGGGAGTGGGGGGATGCGGATGTTACGCTGCAAAGTGCCAGCGGGTCTTGCTGGTGGCGGTGGCGGCGGCCTAGCTTGGGGTGGAGAGACCACATTACGTTCCTCTGTTGGGAAACTTCTGGAGCCTGCTGCCTGTGGAAGAGAACCGCTGGACGGCACGGATCTCGGCGCTCCTACTGAGAGAGTATAAAAGGCAAAAAGAAAACAATGACTTAATCACACTGATGATTCATCAACATAAACTGTAAATACTATATAGACTAAAGGGATGATTCAGGTTGGTTCGCTAAGCAGCGGTCTTTTGCTGCTTAGCTAGTGGGCCTGCCGGACGAATGGACGACTGCCCCCACCGGCGTATATACGCGGCGGCATGTGAAAGGATTTGTACGCTCACACGTCCTTTCGCATGCGAGCATACGGGGCAAAAATCATTCGATGGTCCCCAAAGGCATTTGCATAGAGGCTCTACACATGAATATATTCACTGATTACCACGTGCGGAGCCGCAACATCGGTCTCCGAACCAAATTCGCCATTTACCGCGCTAATGTGAATCAGGCCTTGTAAGTGTTAAGAAAAAAAAAACAGCTGTAGCTCAGGTATGATTTAGGACAAAAAGATCATATGGCAATGCACAGCAAGCCAGTTAGGCTGTGATATCGCTGACCATGTCCCCAACTAAATAACAATGTAGTAGACAATCACTTCCTCTGCTTTCTGTACGGATAGAGAAGTTCTGCCATCCCAGGCAGGAAAGTGTTAATGCGATTCTCCTACAACCAGAAAAGCATTGCTAACTTCCAATAAGGGTTCTAGAGCCAGATTGGGGTGGGGAGACCACATGACCTTCCTCTGCCGTGAAACTTTGGGAGCCTGCTGCCTGTGGAAGAGAATCGCTGGTCCTATAGACCTGACCACTGGCCAACCTGTCGGACACTTGTTCCCTAAGTGTGCAATGAAGTCCACGTCTTGCAGAGATTGGCTCTTACCGTGCTCTTGCTGTGGAACGTGGGGGATGTAACTGGGACTATCAGAGGTTGGTGGCGATGAGATGAAGAACTGGAACGACACTCCGGGATTGTCTTGCTGAAATATCATCTGTAAAGGACGAGAGATAAATGATGGGTGTTTGCCTGTTGTACGGCCACGCTTCATGCAGTAGGACTAGACTTCATGTCTTTAACGGGTTAAATAACTAATAGTTATAGTTGGTCAATCAGCCTCTGGAAGGTCTGTCCACATTTAAATACCACATGTATGTAAGCCACAAGAGTTACTGTTTGTTATGGCCAAATCTGATCTTTGACCTAGCCGTAAACGCCGGTTCCACGCCAAACACCAGCATCACCCAATAAACAGGTTCTCAGTTTCTGTAATATCTTCCGGCGCCTTAATTGCTTTGTAATGGGTCAGTAGCAGCAATGTGTGAGTCACGGTTCTGTCACTGGAATCCATTCGTGCCAAGCAAATCACAGAGGTCACCCTAGATCAGTGGTAGCCAACCCTAGCCCTCGAGAGCTACCAACAGTTCACATTTTCCAGACAACCTAGCTGCTGCACAGCTGCACTCATTAATCACTGACACATTTTAAAAGATCCACAGATGGAGCTAATTAGCTCACTTGTGATTCTGTGAGGAGTCCTGCAAAACATGCACTGTTGGTAGCTCTCGAGGACTAGGGTTGGCTACCCCCAGCCCTAAATTTACAGACCGGTGACAGGGGCACAGAAGATGGGGCTCGTCTGTTGAGATGAAGCAGAAGTTTTTGCAATTTTGGTTATAAAACTGCAGGACATTGTTGGACATTGGGACAGTAAAGCACATTTTATAGGATATTATAGCAAGTACCACTATACTGTACGAGGCAGTGGATGAAGGTTTGCTGCGCAGAACCAGGGTTAAGAGATGGGAGAAGCACAATACAGAATGGGCAGCCACTTATTTACAGGGACGTCCTGGCCTTAACTAGTGACTGAGGAGATGGGAACTTTCACCTGGAATATACGGTGACTCCGGGTTAGAACCATAGCACCCTAAGTGTATAGCGTAACCTGTATCAGACTTTACAGCCTTTATAGAGAGTAGTACGACTGGCAGCTCCTAAGGGTGAAAGCCGTCTATCCATACCAGTCAGTCACCTGGGTCTATCCATACCAGTCAGTCACCTGCGTCAGACTGACAGTCACGTAACTATTGCCTGGTGACTGATCAGATCTCATGTCTCATGGGCGTGGTGGTGATGTGTAGGGACTTGTACCTGGTGGGCCTCCTTAAAAATTTAACAGGGAAAAAAAAAAAGTGTGCCCCTCCTTAGTAAAAACCAAGCTTGGTCATGCTGAAAGAGGTTATATATGCTTGCATCCATTGTAGAACTACAAGCAACAGCAGCCCTGGAATGACAGCCTTCAACAATGTCATTTAAATCAAACTCAATGGGTTTGCTCTGATTGGTCAGTAGGTGGGAAATTCCGCTCTTCTGATTGGTTAGAGCAGCTCAACACCAAGTGGGTTCTAACCAATCAGGAGCAGCTTTCCCCACACTTCTAAGAGAACAATAAGACCCAGGCACAGTTCTCATCTGGAACCCCCTGCTCCTGTCCGAATGTGGTTAGTCCTGTATATATCAGCCTGTGCACCTGTTCTGTTAGAATGGAGAGTTCTCCGCCTACAGAAAATCACATTTTCCACATAATGCTCTCATCGGTCAGTGGAAGGATATGAATCATTAGAAGACAAGACGCTGAATATCTACCAAGTAGGGCGCAGGTCAGTGTAACAAAAGGACTTGGCCGGCGGGAAGCTAATTACAAAGTTTGTACTAAAACGATATCTCCCATCCACCCGCCAATGTTGCCCATATCTCCCGCTGACAAATCCTACACTCCATGTTTTCCTTATACTGATTGCATTTTGTCGTTTTGGAGAACTTGGTGTTTTGATAACCTCGGAGGCACTGGAGTTGGCTACCCATGACCTAGACCATGTAAATCTTAATTACCATTACCAGATGATATGCAGTTAATATAATGATGGTCTAACTAGACCGTGTAGATCTTCTCTATCACACCCAACGAAACCACTTCCCACGCGGCTTAGCTGCGCCAAGCGTCTTTATACGTAAAATGTGCATCTTATTCGCTAAAGCATAGTTGACTGAGGAAAAAAGGGACAGTTTGGGGGTGGAGACATGTACGGGCTGCCCTATTGGGGGCGTGTCTAGAACGGTCACGTCATTTTAGCCCCACCCCCTGCCATCCAATGCCGGTATTTCAGGCATTGCACTGCGGGGGGGGGGGGGGGCCGGGATAAAATGCAGTGATTGCGTAATTTGGGGGGGGTGTTTGCAGGAGATGGAGGGCAATGCGGAAGGGTTATCCCTCTTTCCGGGGGGCCGGAAGGGCAACCCAATTTCCGGGAGGAGGGTAGGTAACCGTGCACTAAAGTGACAACATGTCACTCACCACTGGGGCTGGTAACTGACATTCCAGGAGGAGTGCAGGGTCTAGAGTATGTTTTCGGTACAGTGATAAGTTCTCTCGTTAATGCTTTCCTCGTTAATGAGGGTCTTTAAAGAAAAGTGTCATTTCCTACGTGTTGTGTACAATCTCACCTGGAGAACTAATGGTGTGTACACACGGTTCGATGTGCCTTAAGATGCGATCCACGATCCGATCAGATCGGATTGCAAGGCACATCCGATTTGCATACAATCTTGACTATATAGTGCAGATCTGCACTATATAGTCAAGGCAGCCAAGACTTTCTGGCTTGCGATACGTGAACGCGCATCGGGATCGGGATCGCAAGGGTTAAAACCCTTGCGATCTGCATCCGATTCTGATACTGTGGTGCCCCAGACCTCCTTTGACTACACATCCCCCTTCCGGGACGCAAGGGGTTAATATTGGAAGCGCCGGCCCCAGTGCAGGAGAGAAGGGGTTAATGTTTTCCCCAGGACTTCGCGCGCCTGGGGTGACAGGCAGGTGTGGAAGCCAGGAGATAGGAGGAAGAAAGGAGGGGGGCGGAGAAGGACCCTCACGTGAGCGGCGCTGAGCGGTGCTGTGGGGCAGCGTGGTAGGAGAAGGGACGGAGAGCCGGCCGGGAGACAGGACGAGAGGAGCTTGTGCAGCAGCCGCCAAGCGGTGACTGACAGCTCTGTTCATCTGTGCGGCTGTGAATAGACGGGGAAGTCGGGTGCCGCGCGGTGGGAGGCTGCAAGCGCCAGGGGACCCGCCAACACGTGGAGTGACTGGGGGACGCCGGGCAGAACATCCCACCAGCCCAAGGGACCGGAGGTCAGCCCCACGCCAGTCGGCAGCAAGCCAGGAGGGGTGGAAGGATCACTGAGTGGGGCAACGCTGCGGCTGCAGTGCCCCCACTAGTGAGTGCCCACCGAAGAAGTATCCAGCCCGAGTCGGAAGTCGTGACGGGCAGGAGCCTGCAGCGGTATCCAGTACCCAGGTATTGACTCTGCCCTGCTCCACGTACAGCCCTTTTCTCCCTGCGCATTTCTAGTTGAAAATTCCCCCCAGACACAGCTCAGGACCCCCCAGCGTACAGGCTCACTGTGAACACAGCTACCATTCTCTACGGGGAGAAGTGACCCAGGGTACACTGTCTGCCCTGCTGTCACCCTAATCGCCCCGCACCTTAATTGGGGACATTCCTTGGCACAGAAAGCCCTTCTGTTTGTGAGGGAACAGCGCCATCTGTTGGTGAAAGCAAGGAACTCCTGCTCCTGGGCCATAAAGTGTGATTGCCTTTGGGGGACTTGCTCAATTGATCCCTAAGGGAGCGCAGGGACCTTATACCGTCCGGAAGACGTCCTGTGCAGGGGTAGACCGGGACTGAGTTATATAAATGGTGACGTCACCTCGGGTTGGTGGTTAAGAGGGTACCCTGGTGCACCAGTTAGCCAGATTATTGCTTACCGTTATGGTTGTTATTGCGGTATTTTATATATGTTCTGATATGTGTACCTGTCGAACGCAGCCTTCAGTGTTAATGGTACCGTGTCGACTCATTAGTCCAGTAGTAATGTTAGAGCGGGGGTGTAGACCCTGAAAGCCGTCACGGTACTTCGAACACGTGAAGCCTGTATGCCCTAGTGGGTATAAGCGTAGTGTGCTTGGGCTGCCTGTCGTTGATTACTACCGAGCCTATTGCTAATTCATACTCATAACTGCTGTTACTTGTTAACGTGCCTTAAATCCTAAATCCTACCGTGCTCGTGAGGGTCAGTGGGCACAAGTTGCCTTTATTTCCTAATAAATTTGAGTTGTACCGCAGAACGTTGTCCCCTTTCATTGAGGTGTTCCTCCAGCCACCGGAAGACAGAAGGACGGCCGAACCTGAGTCGCCACTGAAGCAGTAAGGTAAGGGGAACCCGTTCCCTTCGTGCACCGGCCACCACATAAAACTTGGCGTCACACCGAACAGGATCCAGGTGCATCAGGAGAGCGACAACTCTGTGAAAGATGGAGCGGCAACAAGGCGGAGGGGCGGCACAGCCGCCAAACCCACAGAATCAAGAACAGGACGTTCAAGACACAGAAGATGCGACACCGGCCGCGGCCATCACCCTACCGTACTATTTCGGAGCCCCGTGGCTCCTGACCTATAGCGGAGACGATGACCAGCTACAGAAAACCCCATTTGCGGACTTCAAGAACAACATAGAATCCACGTTCCGGATGTATAAGCCTAGCGAACGGCAGAAGGTGGAAATGCTGATGGGGCAGCTGACTGGATCGGCGCGCAGAGAAGTGGCCTCGTGGTCAACGGAAGATAAAAAAAGTGCGACAGACATGCTAAAGAAAATCTTCACGACGTTTGAAACGAAGACCATCCCTGAGCTGAAGATGAAATTGTATGCTCGCAAGCAACAGCCAAATGAGTCCCTGCGGGACTACGCCCTGAGCCTACAAGAGACGTTAAAGGCTATCCAAGCAGTGGACCCGGAGGAGGTGCGAAACGCCGACGAGGCCTTAACAGTTCAATTTGTCGAAGGGGTGGCCCAAGAAAATGTCAAGGTTCAATTACGGCTGCTGAGGTCGCAGATACCTGGCAAGACCTTCCGGGACTTCAAGACGGCGGCCCTCGCTATCATTGGTAACCCTAAAAATAGGGAAGAGGAGTATCCAGAACTGATCGGCTTCAAAGAAGGAGCAAACTCGGCCGGGGCCACAGCCAGTTCCACTGACAGGGCAAAACAGGCCCAAGGCTTGGCGGTGCAAGGTGGCCAGCAGCCCGACAGAGATGCGATGCAGACGCTCCAGAAACAAATGGAGGAACTGGCCGTTGGGATGGCGGAGATGCAGAGAGAAATGCGTCGGCTGGCAAGTGCACCGGCACCGAGCTACGCAGAACCAAGATGGAGAACCGAAAGACAAAGTCCGGCCCGAAGCAGGTGGGAACCGCCCCGAGAGTATGGGCGGCAGCCTCCCGACCGGTTGGATGGGCAGGGACGTCCGACGTACTACCGAAGCCAGGAGGCCGGAAGCACAGAGAGAGACGGCAACCGGGACGAAGATTTAAACCCCAACACCCCGAGGTCGAGGGCCGAACCTCGGGGAGCACGGGAAGCTTAGGTCCAGCCCCAGAAGATGGGCAGGCTTGCTATGGCAGACAATGCTATATAAGCGCGAGATCACCTGCCACCTCGGATCGTTACCCTTCAGCCCGCGTAAAGAACCAGGGAAGGGTGGTCTGGTTCCACGTACGGCGGGGATACGGTTTTATCAATTGTGCTGATACAGAAAGGGATGTCTTCGTCCACTTCACCGCTATCCCAAAGAAGAATGCGAGAGATTTTTACAGAAGCCTCGAAGCCGGGGAGCCGGTGGAGTTCGACGTCATCAGGGGAAGGAAGGGCCTCCAGGCAGTCGACGTCACTGGCCCTGGTGGCGTTCCAGTCAGAGGCACCCGATATGCCGCAAGAAGAGAGCGCCGTTGGAATTACCCAAGCCACAGAAGCCATCCACGGTACTACCCCCCGAAAGATCCGCCCCAACGGAGTGAGCCAATGAGGAAGAAGTGGCCACACACAGAAGTGAACCCCAAGCGGGGGCTGAACTCGCACGCAGTCGAATCCATGTTGATAGTGGCGGGTGGCCGGACCTCGAAGTTCGACGGCGCCCCTCCAGCATCGGCCCACAGAAGTCAGCATAGGCTCCGCCTAAGACCGGACCAGAAGCTAAAGGCAGCACCAAAGGATGATGGTGGTGAAGAGCCGAAGGGTGAAGCGGTCCTCTCGCCTCCACTGCCCACTGACCCTCTCGAGCTATTGATGATGGTGGGCTGGTCCACTATGCCACGGCGAGCCCAGCCTAGGTCGCCAGTTGAATTAATCGCGCTTCGCGCGGCCGAGGAGGTGGCCCCCGAGCCTGAGCTAAGGCGCTCCGAAAGGAGTACTCGGGGTACACTTCCCCGGCGGTACCAGGATTAGATCCTTGTTTAAAACCTGTTATATGCATGTATAGTGAAGCCGAAGGTCTCCTCATTGTTAGTGCTATAAAAGTCATTTGAGTGTAAATAAGACAATTATTTGTTGTGTTATGATGCGCGGGGACACGCATCCGTTAAAGCGGGGGTGAATGTGGTGCCCCAGACCTCCTTTGACTACACATCCCCCTTCCGGGACGCAAGGGGTTAATATTGGAAGCGCCGGCCCCAGTGCAGGAGAGAAGGGGTTAATGTTTTCCCCAGGACTTCGCGCGCCTGGGGTGACAGGCAGGTGTGGAAGCCAGGAGATAGGAGGAAGAAAGGAGGGGGGCGGAGAAGGACCCTCACGTGAGCGGCGCTGAGCGGTGCTGTGGGGCAGCGTGGTAGGAGAAGGGACGGAGAGCCGGCCGGGAGACAGGACGAGAGGAGCTTGTGCAGCAGCCGCCAAGCGGTGACTGACAGCTCTGTTCATCTGTGCGGCTGTGAATAGACGGGGAAGTCGGGTGCCGCGCGGTGGGAGGCTGCAAGCGCCAGGGGACCCGCCAACACGTGGAGTGACTGGGGGACGCCGGGCAGAACATCCCACCAGCCCAAGGGACCGGAGGTCAGCCCCACGCCAGTCGGCAGCAAGCCAGGAGGGGTGGAAGGATCACTGAGTGGGGCAACGCTGCGGCTGCAGTGCCCCCACTAGTGAGTGCCCACCGAAGAAGTATCCAGCCCGAGTCGGAAGTCGTGACGGGCAGGAGCCTGCAGCGGTATCCAGTACCCAGGTATTGACTCTGCCCTGCTCCACGTACAGCCCTTTTCTCCCTGCGCATTTCTAGTTGAAAATTCCCCCCAGACACAGCTCAGGACCCCCCAGCGTACAGGCTCACTGTGAACACAGCTACCATTCTCTACGGGGAGAAGTGACCCAGGGTACACTGTCTGCCCTGCTGTCACCCTAATCGCCCCGCACCTTAATTGGGGACATTCCTTGGCACAGAAAGCCCTTCTGTTTGTGAGGGAACAGCGCCATCTGTTGGTGAAAGCAAGGAACTCCTGCTCCTGGGCCATAAAGTGTGATTGCCTTTGGGGGACTTGCTCAATTGATCCCTAAGGGAGCGCAGGGACCTTATACCGTCCGGAAGACGTCCTGTGCAGGGGTAGACCGGGACTGAGTTATATAAATGGTGACGTCACCTCGGGTTGGTGGTTAAGAGGGTACCCTGGTGCACCAGTTAGCCAGATTATTGCTTACCGTTATGGTTGTTATTGCGGTATTTTATATATGTTCTGATATGTGTACCTGTCGAACGCAGCCTTCAGTGTTAATGGTACCGTGTCGACTCATTAGTCCAGTAGTAATGTTAGAGCGGGGGTGTAGACCCTGAAAGCCGTCACGGTACTTCGAACACGTGAAGCCTGTATGCCCTAGTGGGTATAAGCGTAGTGTGCTTGGGCTGCCTGTCGTTGATTACTACCGAGCCTATTGCTAATTCATACTCATAACTGCTGTTACTTGTTAACGTGCCTTAAATCCTAAATCCTACCGTGCTCGTGAGGGTCAGTGGGCACAAGTTGCCTTTATTTCCTAATAAATTTGAGTTGTACCGCAGAACGTTGTCCCCTTTCATTGAGGTGTTCCTCCAGCCACCGGAAGACAGAAGAACGGCCGAACCTGAGTCGCCACTGAAGCAGTAAGGTAAGGGGAACCCGTTCCCTTCGTGCACCGGCCACCACAATACGATGTTGACTATATCGTCAACATCGGAAAGTAAATCGGACCGTGTGTACACACTATAAGAATAGTGTTCTCTCTAAAAAAAGAAGTTCCATACATGGAAAGATAAACATGAATGCATACAAAGCTCACATTTAATGTAGCGTAAAAGTATGCGACCGTTCCGTGTTATTACTACTATATAACACAGTGGACGGTAATAAAGTTAATTCCAAAGTGAGAGTCGATTATTCCTGGCATCGCTCCATGCTGGCAGTACCTGTGTATTACACTCCGTACTGTCCTGCTCTTCCTGGCTGCTGGTGAGTGTGTCCTTCCACTGACCTTGCCTGATTTACTAAACTTTCCACATTACATAGGCAGCAACCCAGGGCCTTTCACTGGGGACTTGCTTAACCCTTTGAGTGCCAAGTGAATTTGTCAAAATAGATGTGAAAATTGACAAGCAAACATTTGTATCAATCATAATGACCTGTAATGTTACCTTATATAGGAAATATAATCTTGTTTTTTTTTTTTACACAACATTTTTTATTTGAATTTATATAACAAATGTGAGCAGCACAGACAGTGTAATGGTTAGTATTACTTCCTCACAGCGCTGAGGTCATGGGTTCCATTCCCACCATGGCCCAGAGATTGTATATAGTCCCTGTGCTTGTGTCGTCCTCCGATTCTCCAAAAAACATACTGGCTAATTGGCTGCCAACAAATTAACCCTAGAATGACTGTGTGTATGTCTGTGTGTACATGTGGTAGGGAATATAGATTGTAAGCTCCACTGGGGCAGGGACAGATGTGAATGTTCAACTATACTCTGTACAGCGCTGCTGAACATGTGTGCGCTATATAATAAATTGATAAATACGTAAATTATAAATATAACAAATGTGAGCGACACTGGCATTTTTTAGCAGATATTCTAAGAATCTCAGATGCTGGCACTTAAAGGGTTAAACAATTCCAAGAGAAGTACAGCCCTGTGTATGAATGGGTGAAGGAAGAGAAGAGCCTCATTGGTTTGTATGGTGGGTGTGGGTCTAGAACCTCTGTGTAGCACAAGCATGTCCAAACTATGGCCCCCAGCTGTTGTGAAACTACAAGTCCCAGCATGCCTTGCCACAGTTTTGCTATTAGGGAATGCTAAAACTATGGCAAGGCATGCTGGGACGTGTAGTTTCACAACAGCTGGAGGGCCACAGCTTGGATGCCTGGTGTAGGGGATAACAGTCGTTGGTTCATTCGTATTCAGGTCCACATGCACTGGGTCGACAGGCCATAGGTCGACACCTGAAATCGGTAGACAGGGTTGGAAGTTCGACACAAGCATTATGTCAACAACATACCATCCACTAGGGCGTGGAGGGAAAATAGACTTGTGTGACCAGGGCAACGAGGCACCGTGCCTGAAGCATTGCGGGTGGGGACATGGTACACTTTCATGGTGTCCATGTCGACACGCAAAGAAGAAAAATGTAAAAAAACTCAGGTCGACCTTGCCATCGTCAACCTAATGCTTGTATCGCCCATAGCCATGTCCACCTATTTCAGGAGTCGACCTTAATAGGGGCTGCAACATACCAATTTATAGCCGTAAAACAAACATGTAATGACTTTAACATTTAGGAGGAGGAAAGGTTCCATTTTAACTTTTTTCTGTATATAAATATAAAGGGGTTATGGGGAAGAGAAGGCAAATAATGGCCCCTGTGCTGGATCGGCAGCTCTGTAATCAGAATTACTAACCCCATTCAAATTATACCTTTGTCGCATTGTTTTTACATAACAAAATCAGGATACATTTTACAGTGTCACCCCCCCCCCCCCCCCCCCTTAATTCTAACACCTCAACATGCAAAAATCTAAATCAACTATTAGTTTGAATGGATTGGACAGTTTGAATGGATACAGAGACGGCCATTACAATATACCTAGGGCTTGTCTGCTCTTCCTGAGTGATCCCTCTTTGTGTTCTCCCTGGTTACAGAATAAAAGGCCTACCCCTGGCTCTCCTGCTGTTGTGAAACTACAAGTCCCAGCATGGATTGCCACAGTTTTGCTATTAGGAAATGCTAAAACTGTGGCAAAGCATGCTGGTCGGTGTAGTTGCACAACAGCTGGAGGGCCATAGTTTAACCGTGCCTGGTCTAGAATAGATAGACCGTAATACTTAGACACCGTAATACTTAGACACCAAAAGGCTGACATGCGTACTGCCGACACTAGACACTGTCAACCTATAATGGGGATGCCGTTCTGCCTGCCGTTACCTCCTGTGCACTACATGAGTAATCAGATACTGCAACTTCATCTCTCATAACCCCTGCAGGAACCTACTTGGCTCTGTGTGTGCCCAGGCAGCCGTGAGTGACGTTACGCTCTCAGCACACATTAGCTCACATCAAGCTCATTGTAAGAGTGGCGTAATCCACACCCCCTACAAATCACTCATCGCAGAGACGGTCTGAGCGGGACCTCTCTTGGCACGTCAGCCCCGTCACTGTGACAGCACATTGCCTAACAACCCTCTACTTTGACAGTTACCTATCAAAATAAGGCGTGTGCCCTACAATATTCCGGCATTTGCGATGGTGGAACCAGACAAGACTCTACCTGACATAGGATTAGCAAAGTTACCTCAGTATCAGTCACGTGCCCCTACAGAGGCCTCTGTTCATATATATGGGGCGAAGCTGTAATGTCTACATGAAATATACGCCAGTGGGCGCAGTAATATGTTCTGTCATATAAAGCTTTTCTATGTATATCCTGTATTGAGAGTGGAACGATAAAGTTATAGCGCTAATCTATTCAGTTTCTGGAAGGCTTATAGGGTAAATTTATTAATGAGAGGCAGAATCTGATTGGTTGTTATGGGCAACATCTCCATTTTATAATATTTCTAGAAGATTTAGTAAATTTACCCCTATGACCTGCTATCATCATACTGGAGACAGCCTCTGAAGGTTAGTTGCCAGGAGCAACATGGTGCAGCAAGATAGTTGTGCAATAGCCTGCAGGCCTCATCGAGTTTGGCCGATATTTTAAAGAGGCGATCATTTAAAAAGGCAAATACAGATTGGCTTTGCCTTTAAAAGATTGCTCCCTTAACACATCGGCCAGACTCGCGGATGCCCTTCTGTTATAGGCTATTACACTCACCTCATAGCCTTTCTTCACTTTGCTTTGCGCAGTGATAATGGCGTGCCATTGCACCACTGTAGCGGAAGCAACCTGCAGGCGACGTGACATCAATACACCAACTGCAGAAATACTTTTACTTCATGATTTTGCAATCCGTTAATGCACACTTCGGTTTTTGTGTGATCTATACTCTCAGTGTATATTGCTAATGGTGGACACAAAGAGAATGGGAGAAAGGCGGTGCACCCACAATGCACTGCAAGGCATCTATACTCACGTATACATCGAGGGCCTCAGAGGTGGGTCCGGGGGCGATGAACGACTCTCCCTCCTGCTCGTCGCGGCCAGGCTGGGTGTAGGTGAACACGGTGTTGCCTGCCTCGTATTTTCCGGGTGGGTCTATCGCCCAGTTCCCATTAATGACCGATTTCCCTGCACGGTTTCTCAGAGCTGTAAATGGGGTTAGGGAATATTAAACATCATGATATATAGGCCAATATAAGGTTATTGTAGCGGTAGGACATGTTCTCTAGCAGGCGGCACAGAGACGAGTCACTTACACATTCATCCGACGGTACTGGTTTCCTAGCACGGCGCCTACGATATTCAGTCGTATGGCATTGTATACATTGTATAGCATCGCATGCCATATGCCCGCATGCGATGCGATTTTAAAATTGTATAAGCACCCTAATGGGTATTTTCAATGTTAAATGGTCCCCCTATACGTTTTTTTTTTTTTTTTTTGTGTTTATTGGAATTAGAGCATATCATTGACACACACTGCTTGTAATAAAAATATAACAATGCATAACATTTCGAGTCCATTTTTTCCTTTCGTCACTGTGTTCACACATTTTAAGCACCCTAATGGGTGCTTACAATGTGAAATGCACCCCCACTATCAACGCCAACCTGAAGCGTGGCGAGTGCAGCAAGCCCGCGAGGAGCAGCCGTACGCGTCCTCCGACTTTTTCATACCCCCACTATCCACGTCGGAGTGGAGTTGATTTTATATAGTGTGGCGAGCACACACGTATTACTTTACATGTATTCCACGTCCCCTCGCTGCGCTCGCCACACTATATAAATTCAACTCCGCGCCAACATGGATGGTGGGGGTATGAAAAGGTCGGAGGACGCGTAACGCCGCCCCTCGCGGGCTCGCCACGCTTCTGGTTGGCGTTGATAGTGGGGGTGTCGTGGGGGTGCTTTTAACATTGTAAGCACCCATTGCGATGCTTATACAATTAATAATCTTATAGGGGGGCCATTTAACATTGAAAGCACCCATTAGGGTGCTTATACAATTTTAAAATCGCATTGTATGGCATTGTATGCCCTATATAATGGTATACGATTTTAAAATTGTATAACATCGGGTGCCATCGTGTCGCATCGCATACCATTGTAAGGCTTATGGTATACGATGTGATGGGCGCCGTGCTAGGAAACAAGTACCCATCTGACATTTCTATTGCATGTACTTATCTGTACATCATTCAGTCATCTAACCGCCGGGAGTGCCACGTAGCGTCTTACTGGTTCTGCACTAATATGACGCTCAGAAACCGTGCTCACTCGGGCTCACAGCCCTCCATAAATCTGCGAGCAAGCAATATAATAGCAGCACGTGCGCTGGATAACTGGATCTACTGCTATAATCCACTATACCTACTACATAAATACATTTGCTCCTTACCCAGGTAGTTGGGGCTCCAGGTGAGTTCCCGGACGCTGATCTGCGTAGCCCCTTTGGGGATCTCCAGGATTTTGTGGTAGCCGATAGGAACATTGACCTCCTTGAAAGTCCCGGTAATGAACTTACAGGTAGAACCGTCACCGCCACACACCCCACAGGTGTCCAGTGTGCTGTTTGATCCTAATATACCATCGCATCCTGGGCTCTGCAAAGAGGGGGAGAAATTGTGCAATGTTATCACCTTAAACTGGATACACACCAATGCCCCTTTTCCATCTGAAACCCGTGTTAAACACAGGATTTTGAACACAGATCATACCCGCTTAAGACACGGGTAAAAACACAGTTTCCACTGCACATAGACCCGTGTTATACCCGTTATACAACGTCTAGCCAAGCTCAACAGCCCTATTGCTAGTAGCAGATCCAGTGGAGAGCCACTTTAAAATAAGAGCAGTAACATCGTTCAACATTCAATGTAGACCATCTTTTTTAATTCAATTAATTGTATTTTTTTTTTGAACCAGACTGAATTGCAAAAAAAAAAAATACAATTTGGACTACAAAGGATTTAACCAATTTCTCAAAATGATCATTTTGTCTGTTTTCCATGTTTGGGAGCAAACGTTTAATGGTCATTTGCTCTCAGAAACGAACAGATTTTCATTCGGACCAACCAGATTGGAAAGAATATTGGTACTTGTGTATTTTGGCGGCGCCCATCGCATCGTATACCATAACGCATGCAATGGTATGCGATGCGACGTCGTCAGTTAGTGTACAATGGCATACAATTTTGAAATTGTATGCCATTGTACATGGCATACAATGCCATACGATGCGATGCGATTAAACATTGTATAAGCACCCTAATGGGTGCTTATACTATGTTAAGCACCCTAATGGGTGCATACAATGTTAAATGCACCCCCACGCCACCCCCCCACTATAAACGTGAACCCGAAGCGTGGCGAGCGCAGTGGTACGCGTCCTACGACCTTTTCATACCCCCACTATCCACGTCGGCGTAGAGTTGAGAATAGATTAGTGTGGCGAGCGCAGCAAGCCACCGAGCCCGAAGCGTGGCGAGCGCAGCGGATACCTGTGAAGCCCGCGAAGGGACGCGTTTACCTGTGAAGGTATCCGCGTGCGCTCGCCACGCTTTGGGCTCGGTGGCTCGCCACACTATTCTATTCTCAACTCCACGCCGACGTGGATAGTGGGGGTATGAAAAGGTCGTAGGACGCGTACCGCCGCCCCTCGCGGGCTCGCTGCGCTCGCCACGCTTCGGGTTCACGTTTATAGTGGGGGGGTGGGGTGGGGGTGCATTTAACATTGTAAGCACCCATTAGGGTGCTCAAAAGCACCCTTTAGGGTGCTTATACGATTTTTAATCGTATAGGGGGTCAAAATCGCCATCGGGTACATGGCATGCGATGCGTTACGTTCATTGTACGATGTACATCGGGGGCGCCGCTATAATACACAAGTACCAGAATCTAGTGTATATCCAGCTTTACAAATCTCTCTGAACAGACTTGTGGTTAATGACAGCATCTTGTTTTATAGACTGAAATCTCCTGCTTACCGGTCACCCCCACAGCAGAACGTGACCTCCTTACACTAGCATAGGGATCTCCTTATTCCCCAATTCATCAAACACCAGAAAGACTGAATTTCGGGAATTCGATTTGGAGAACAAATGCCATATTCAGGTGCTGGACTGCAAAGAGGGATCCATTGAGATCCCTCGCCCCTGTTCAGCAATCTCCACTGGACATCAGGCTTTTTTATGCACATGCATGATTCTCAAGTAAGCCTGATTGGGGGCCAGATTCTCTAAGCTTCAAAAGTGATAAAATGGAGAGTGATAAACAGCCAGCCAATCAGCTCCTGCCTGACATTTTTCAAATACAGTCTGTGACATGGCAGGTAGGAGCTGAGTGGCTGGCTTTTTATCACTCTCCATTTGATCACTTTTGAAGTTTAGAGAATCTGGCCCTTGGAAAGAAGTCATTATTAAAAAATGACAGGTAGGAGCTGATTGGCTGGTTGTTTATCACTCTCCATTTTATCACTTTTTGAAGCTTGATACTTCTGGCCCTCTGTCTTTATAAAGACGACCCATTGTACAGTACATCGGGTACCTGGCACAGTTATCACCATAGCAAAAAGTGCCAGTTCGTGTTCTGCCGCTGCAGTAACACTGTAGTTCCGCCATTCCGTCTCAGATTTGACCTAAAATCCTGGATTCACAAACATAAGCTGACACCTAATCATAAATCTCCAGTTGCATTGGTTGTGAGAAGCTGTGAGGCAGCATAGTTCTAGCCCAGATGTACCCCCATACAGCCAGCATCTATACGCCATAAGGTGCGAGTCGCCCGGCGTGACTAAGATGCTCCGAAAGGTGTAGCATCTTTCTCTTTAAATTTTGCATCTTATTTGCAACGCTGACATAGCGATACCCCGCTCACAGTGTACTACAGATGCTGGGATGTGACTTTAACCGCACTGGAATTAGTTTTGGACATATATTGTGTGAAAAAGACTCTTGGTGCCGCAGATTCACCCGGGACTTGTTGTGCCGAGACAGGCTGAACGGCTCAACTGAATCCATGGTGTAAGACGACACTACCACTACCTTCCAGTATATCACCCAGACCCACAACGCAGAACATTTCTCATGGACTTGTGTAGATTTTTTTTATTCATTTGTCTGACAGCTTTGGCCAGGAGAGCAGCTCATGTGAGAGTCTGGCTACGTGTGGAACCATGCCCTGGATGTATATGGAGGACTGGAATCCCATGCCAGACCAACTCCCTGGAATGACTATAGAAAGGGACCTCTCAGAGAGGGAAGCAGACACTCAGGCTGCTGGCAGTAGCGACTGGCCATACATCACGGAAGAAGCATTGGGATACCAGCCAGAGATCCTTGTGATCTGCAACGGGCCTTCTATCAGGTAACTCTGCCTGAGGCGGAATACCAGTCACTCTCTCAAGCACTGTAGCAGATGCAGAAGGCCACAATATCTGAGAAACGTCCTTATTGATTTAAAACAGGAAAAATATATCATTCATAAGCGATCCTAATATAGAGCGATCTCATTACAGAATGCATATTCGGGGCCTCAGAGAGAGGTGCGAGTGTTGGCAATGCTGCCTGCAGTTGGCCAATGCTGTACGTCAGCACATGTCTGGTCTGTAGGTCTTAAGGTGCCCATACACTAGTAAGATTTATCTTCAGATCTGGCTGGTTGGAACAAAAACATGGTTATGGATGAGTGACAGTTTGTCTGTTTTCCAGCATTTCCAAGCAAATGGTCAACTGCCATTTGCTCTCATCGATAACCAGGATTTTGTTCCAACCAGCCAGATCTGAAGATAAATCTGCGTGTGTATGGGCACCTTTAGAGAGTGTCTTCATGGATGGCTAAGCCGGCCTAGGACGGTCATGGCCAAGACGCTGAAAGTGGCAAAAGACATAGCTTTCCTTCCATCTGACTAAAACTCTACAGGTGATTTGGCAAGTGATCTGGTTATGGTAGGGATGGCCATTGTTTGGTTAACCAATAATGGTCATAATTGATGGTTCATCTCAATGGTATAAAACCACCTGCATGGGAACCATCAATGGTTTCACAGACCAATGATAATCCCTTATTTTGTATACAAGTGGCTGCAGGCCAATCACAGCCTGTAGACTGGGGCTTTATGGGTGTTGGGGGTGGAGCTATTGCTAGATGTCTCTGGACCTCGTAGGGAAAATAAAAATCTGATGGTTCTGTACCACCAATGGCAGGAAACCATTTAGTCCCCATCACAATCCATTGTAAAAAATATTTAACATGGGCTACAGAACATAGATCATTTTGAAACATTGATGGCCACCTCTAGCTAACAGGAAGCCAACCTGCTTGGTGTGCTGGAGCTGTACATATCCTTACGTGCTGCCCAGAACACTCTTAGCAATTCCAACCAACATTTCAGACCTGTGGATCAGGATAGGGTGGTGGAACCACGTCATGGTGATAACGTGGCCGCACCCCACAGACATGAAGAGCACCAGGCTGCCTCTTGTCGCCCAACACTCCCCTCCAACCATCCCCTCACTACACTGGCAGGTTGGCACAGTTCTGCAGGACCCTATAGAACATACCTCCCACACTTCTGGCCCATGGGACAATGCTGCCTATATAGACATGGTGGAGCCCAGAAATCAGCCCAGCTGGGAGGTATGGCTCATCTGCTGCACTTGGCTGCTAGTAAGGGGATGCTATACTACAGTGTACAAGGATATTGGCTGGCCTGTACTCTGGCAACACTGCCTGAGATCTAACACGCCTGCCAGCTCATTTTGGCACAGACGTAATAGACTCTACAATTCCATCCTGGAAGAACCCTCGCCGCCTCACACTCAATCAGAGCGCATAACATTCCAATGGGCGACCCGAAGCCACTGACAACACAATAAACCCAATCACTCGAGCTCGCTGTCTAGGTGTCTCCCCTGAATCCAGATTCCGTTATTCGGTATCTTCAGTGCTGTTACTCTTCTCCTGAGCAGACTCTAGAATGCAGATACAGATTCGTTTTCTACCGCTGCTCCACTCACACACAGCGATGTGTTCCCATATCCATTCGCACAAACCGAGACATCGTACAATTATATCCCCATCTGCGGCAGACAAGGGCTTCCACTAACCTACTTAACAACGGGGCTGAGAGGTACCTTCACTGACATCAGAGGTCCACCCAAAAAATGCCACACCCCGTTTCCACCCCCTGAACGTCAGTGCCCGGTCAAACATGCAACATCTATGCGTACAGATATCTTTTCCACTATCTGTTGGGGCACAAAACCTCATTGACAAAACTAATTTGGACCCAAACAGCTTTCCAACCAAATGGCTTCTGGATACAATGGGGAAGATGTATTAAGCCTGGAGAAGAGATGAACTAGGGATAAAGTGGAAGGAGATAATGCACCAGCCAATCAACAACCAACTGTCATATTTCAAACACAGCTGATTGGCTGGTGCGTTATCTCCTTCCACTTAATCTCTAGTTTATCTCTTTGCCAGGCTTAATACATCTTCCCCAATGAGCGCAACAAAACTGTGCAGGGAAACATAACATGGGATTTGTGCAGTGAAGTCCATGACCACTGTGATTGGTCTTGGTACCACTAACAATTTAAGGGCTGGGGATTATTGCAGTGTTTGCCCGGCCATAGTGTGTTCCTCATATGTGCAGTACATACAAATGCGGACCATAACCCCTGAGGTTATGCAATTTGTGGTCAGGATCCAGAATCAGGTACTGAATCCACATGCAGCATGTACATGCTTAGTATAGGCTCCGGAAACATGGCGTGTTTGGGTAATGAAGTGCAAGCTGAGAGGTGACAGCTGTGCACTGGAAGAACCCAATGCCTTCTGTATTAGCAAGTCTCTGCGGAACCTGGCTCTGTACGGGTTAACAGACACTGAGAGCTTGGCTGCTATGAAACATCCCATTGTCTCTCTGTGCAGTCAAGTACTTTGTCTGGAACTGGACCAGTGGTTCTGGCTGCACATCACAAGGGCTGGAGGCTTTGTGCACTCGCATGTGGTCTCAATAGCTGCCGGAGACGATGTCTGCATGTTTGGAGTAGGACTCTGTCTCCTACGGTTCTGTCTGCCATACCGGTTACCTACAACCTTTCCCAGCTTGAACGCCCTCCAGGCGAGAGAGCCGCACTTACAATGGCTTAGGAGTCCGCTGGCCAGAGGTCGGTGCTGCTTTTATAATCGGCTGGAGGCAAGAGATCATCTGCTCACCCTGTGAGGGTTTCGCATAAAACAGTATTTTAATTGGATAGAAGTGTTGTCCGTCGACCTGCAGCGACAGACTTGCCGTAGTCTTATACTTCTACCCCTCAGCTCATCTGAAAGGCAGGGTTACGATAAGGTCAGCCCCCAGACAGATCGGAAGGTTTAGAGACACGATGTACATATAAATCACAGTCGGGAATGCAGATGACTTTCTAATCCGCAGGTACAGAACACGGAGAACACAAACACTAATATCAGTTTTGGGCCGGTTTATGGAAAAAGCAGAACGCTGTAAATAGAACCCCCTATAAGCCAACTCCACCCTTGGGGCCATTTAACATAGATTCCTATGGAAAAATCGCGTCCATCGCATCGCATGCGATTTGGTCGCGGAAGTAATAGAAGGGGGCTGGTTCCTGCAGGACCCGCTCTCTGTGTTTTTTTTGGGAAATGTGTGTGTACAGGCTTAAGGATGCATCAGAGCTTCTGTACACAGTCATATGCTTTACAACTAGCAACAGCCCAGTTAATTGAAGATAAAGCAACTACAACCGTACTCACTGTTATATACACTGGTAGATGGAGCTGAGCAGTGCATCATGCAGCGCAACAGCCGTCGAGTGTATGTAGGTACAGGGTAGGGGTGGAGGATGCTGGAACCGTGGTTATATGACAGGTAAATGCCGGTACAGCTGTTCGCATCACAGCGCGGGTGTAGTCACCGCCATAATGCATTTTGTAAATTAATGTTAGTAAATTCTTACAGAGAACATCCTGTAAAAATTATTGGTACTTGTGTATTATCACAGCGCCCATGCAAAAATCGGATGCGATTTAGCGGCCGATTTTCCGGCGATTTGCATGCTATTCCATCCTTGCACACCCCCACTATCCAAGTCAGCCCGAAGCGTGGCGAGCGCAAGCGGAATGAGTCCTCCCGATCCGTTCATACCCCCACTATCCACGTCGGCGCGGAGTTGATTTTATAAAGTGTGGCGAGCACAGCGAGCCACCGAGACCGAAGCGTGGCGAGCCCCGCGGAAAACGATTGCAAAACGTGGCACGCGCAGTGAGGGGACACGGATTACTTGACGTGTATTCCGCATCCCCTCGCCACGCTTCGGGATCGTTTTCCGCGTCCGTTCGCCACGCTTTATAAAATCAACTCCACACCGACGTGGATAGTGGGGGTATGAACAGGTCGTCCACTCGCCATGCTTCGGGCTGACTTGCATAGGGCAGGAAATCGCGGCAAATTGGCCGCTAATCATATGCAATATCGTATGCGATTTGTATGAAATCAGTCGCCGCGAAAATACACAAGTACCAAATTGTTGTTTAATTGTCTCTTTTTAAGGGCCATATTCATTAAATAATCTTAATTATTGAGAACTTTACGTTTAGAGTTAGACTGTACACAAGTTTGAATGTTACTGCGACTTTAAGAAGTGGGACAAGCAGGAGACTAAACATTGCAGCCGCAACCATTTTTTTTTCCTGCATTTTTTTTATTTTTTTGTTAATGAGAACATGGTTGGTTCTTCCTTCTCCCTGCCAAACGAGTTCTAGGGGATGTGTTGCGGTTGCTGTGACAGGCAGTGGGATCACACAGTACATCCACACCTCCTCCCTGCCCCGTAGCGCTGGCTGTGGTGTGTGTTTGTGTGATTGCAGCGCTTGGAGCCTTCGGGGGACACTTTATATAAGCTCTCAGAAATGTATGCAAAGTGCGTGCAAGTCAGGCCTGCGGCCCTTACGGCTCCCCGGAGAGGCAGCGCTGCTCGTGTTGTGCTTACCGCCAGCCAGCGCTTTTACATGTGAATAACCTAGGAATTAGTGCAACCATTTGCAGCACCCCGTTCCCTCGCCCTCTTTATTCTCTCTTCTGGCCTGTAACTGGTATTCTATAGAAACACCCAACAAATGGTGCTAATGACGCCAATATCTGGACGTGCAGGCCTTATAATGTCCTACAGCTGTGATAAATCCTGTATCACAGCTGTAGCTGTATGATCCTATAGATTGGAAGCCTGCGAGCAGGGCCCTCCTACCCTTCACTGTCTGTATTAGTAAATGATCCCCATACTACACAGATCATTAATATAATTGTGACAGGGACATACGGAGTGACTGGTGGATGACCGCTTATTGGTGCAGCCAGCATACACCTGGGTTGGGATCATTAGGTCAACCGGTCTTAGGTCGATACCCTCAAAGGTTGACATGGCTTTAGGTCAACAAGGTCATTAGGTCAGGCTTGACTACCGTGCCGGAATTGCCGGGAGGCTCCCGAAAATCGGGTCCAGCCCCCGGGAAGGTGGGCAATCATCCCGCATTTTCCAGGCAGCACCCACTCCCCCTTTCAATGCTGCATAAAATTACTGGTTTCTGCGGGTCCGCAGCGAGGCTAAAATGACGAATCGCGCCATTTCTCGTCATTTTAGCCCCTCCCCCAATTTGCGGACCCGCAAATTAAGTTGTTTGACTGCCATGGGGGCGGGGCTTGATGACGTCTGCCCGTCCCGCCCCCCTGACATGCTGCTGTCGGGTCTCCTCTCTGGGCTTCTCCACAAGAGGAGAAAAAAAAAGTATGCATTAGGTTAACACAAGCATTAGGTGGACATGGCGAAGGTCGACAGTAAAAAGGTCAACATGGGTTGTCCGTGTTTTTTGTCCTGAATGTTGTCGTGGACACACGTCCCCCCACATGGCTTGCTGGTCTCACCATGCTTCATGCATGCTAATTTATTCTCCCACCACGCCCTAGTGGATGGTAGGGCATGAAATACCTCCTGTCGGCACATGTCGGCTCAATTTTTTTTTTTTTAAAACCCATGTCGACCTAATGCCATATGACCCCAGATAAGATGATCCCATGTGGAATAAATTGTGTTCCGTCTGTATTTAGGATTCGCTCCGTCTGCCTTTTGTCACCACCTTTGTTTTCCGGTGAATTGTGCACTTATAGGGAATAGTTTCCCATTGATTTAGGATTATAACATCACGAAAATCGGGTTCCCTCCCGGCCCCCTGGAAAGGTGGGCAACCAGCCCTCTCTAAATTACACAATTGACAGCTTTTCTGGGGAGAGGGGATGGAACTAAAGATGTAAATTGTGTCATTTAGCCCCGCCCCCTCCTCGAAGACCCACGATTTGCAGGATTTGCCGTACTAAGGGGCGGGGCTTGATGACATCTACTGCTGCTGATAGTCTCCACTCCAGGCTTCTCCCAGAAAGAAGACTTTCAAAATAGGCAACCCTGGCTTAGGTCGACATGGACTATAGGTCAAAAGGGACTTTAGGTCGACATGTCAAAGGTGACAAATATTTTTGGGAGAAGTTAATGTCGACTTACATTGACACCGTGTACTGCTTCGCTCACCATGCTCCCTGATATCTATCCTGTATTAGGCATTACGTATTCTAGTTTTCTTAGATGAGGGATGCCATGTTTTTGTTGCACATATAAAACTCCCTTAGTCCCTTGATTATCTGTAGGGAAGATGTGGCAGTGCCCTCTCCAAGGCCCACCCAGCAAGTGACGTGGCTCTGAATGAACAATGTAGCTGTGACAAGTGACACTTGGGTGCGATGGCCCCTCGCTGGGTGGTCTCCCCAATGCTCAGCTTACAGATTTGTTTAAAATAACTTTTAGCAGCTTAATTTGAACTAGAGCTTTCCAGCCCCCTCACACTGGTGCCCTCCGCCCCAGCTGGCTGCATATCTCCCGTCTGTGACATATAAGAGACTGGATCATTCAGTGCAGGAGAAAGGACCCAATTTACCTTTGTGAGTACGAGAATTAATGATGCAGCCAGTTCCGTTCCGTGGATAATAGTTGCTGTTATTTCTCACTTCACTGTGTAAAGAGAATAGGAAACCAAAAAAGGGGGCCGGTGGGACACCGAGGGGGGCAGACCGCTGGCTGCCAGGGCCTAGTGGGCATTCATTATCTCATTCACTGGCATGGCATTCCTCCTCGTGTCCAGAACAGTAAGCCCATAAGCAAATGAACAGACAAGCTAGGAGGCGATACAGTCATTAGGTCTACAAGCAGATGGTCGACATGACTAAGTCGACACAAGCATTAGGTCGACATGGGGTTTCTCACCTTTTCTTTTTTGAGCTGACATGTTCCGACAGGGAGTATTTCATGCCCTACCATCCACTTGGGCAGGGCTGGGCAATAAGCAGCCCTCCAGCTGTTGATGAACTACACATCCCAGCATGCTTTGCATCAGTTTTGCTATTTGGCCATGCTAAAACGGATGCAAGGCATGCTGGGATGTGTAGTTCATCAACAGCTGGAGGGCCACTTATTTCCCACCCATGCACTAGGGTGTGGTGGGAGAATAAATTAGGCTGAAGCATGGTGAGCGGACGCGGTGCTACATTTCAGTGTCCATGTCAACTGTGTTGAAATTCGGGACAATATTTTTTTTCTTTTTTAAACCATGTCGACCTTTCCCATGTAGGCATAATGCTTGTTTCGACCTAATGACCCTATCCACCTTCCTGCATGTCGACCTAATGGTGTCTACCTAATGATCCATACCCGCTAGGGTTACGGTTAGAACATTGCCATATTATACATAATGAAGAGTTACGCTGTACTGCATGAATACGTGTATGTGTACTTAAGTTGACGCACCATTGCCAGCATTATAGTAGAAGGATCTAGAGCAGGGGTGGCCAAACCGCTCCTCGAGATCTACCAACGGTCCATGTTTTCCAGGTCACCTAGCTGGTGCACAGCTGTAGTCATTACTAACTGTCACATTTTCAAACATGCTGCATTCATTCCTACTATAGACCCACAGGTTGCCTGGAAAACATGCACCGTTGGTAGATCTTGAGGACCGGTTTGGCCACCCCTGATCCAGAAGAAATGTGGTGCTACAGTATGTATTCCATTTCTCTCTATCCCAAAGCCTTTTTCTTCTTACCCCTCTGAGACATAGGAAGCAAGGCGTGAACTGCTCTGGGCCACACTCCTGCAATATTACAAGCCGTCTATTGCAGGTGTGGGGCTACAATTACGTGATTCAGTATTAATAGCATCATTAAGCCCCCTCCAATGTCCCACTTGTGCTATGTAAGTGGGCAGCTAAGGGGGACTTGCCCACCTTTCCAGAAGGCCGGAAATGGCACAAAAATTGGGTGATGCTTCTGACCCCCTTGCCCTGAAACAACGGGCAATCCTCCCATCCTACCCACCACCCAGATGCCATTGAAATGGTCAGACAGGGATTCATGATGCAATTCACCGTAGTAATGGCCCCTGCGCTACAGTGATGATCATTTCAGCATTGGGGG
Source organism: Crinia signifera (assembly GCF_055691185.1). NCBI lineage: Eukaryota > Metazoa > Chordata > Amphibia > Anura > Myobatrachidae > Crinia > Crinia signifera. The sequence goes on along the minus strand of NC_139228.1, from coordinate 15,738,721 downwards.
AGAGGGCTGTGGCCAAGAAGATGGTGCAGCCCCCCCCCCCCCCCCCCAACACAAAGCCTCTATATGGCCGCAACACGCCCCCTATACAAGCCACACTTCCCGGAGACCTGGATCAGCTGTGCTTGAAAAATGACAGTTAGGGGCTGATGCCTTATCACGTGACCAGGTGTAAAACATCTGCCCCTGTGCGTGTAATGCAGCAGCAGTCTATAAAGTGCTGTAATCTCCACCTGCTGCTCAGGTTCTCAGCACTAACTGAGTACGGAATAACCTAGTTAGCAGGCCATAAAGTGTAAAGGGCCCTACATACACAGAGATGTGTGCCAGAGATACATAACGGGAGATTCAGCGCAAGAGATTTCCCTAAAACTGAATTTTGCAGATAATGAGCCACACACACACAGATTTGTGCCAGATATTCATAATGGCAGATTCAGCATGAGAGATTTCAAATCTCTCACAGAACCTTCAGGGGAATAAATAAAGTATTCAAAATTTAAATAAGGGGTTGAACTAAAAGCCTGGGGGAGTGTCACCTTCTTTGTATATATGTATGTATATATATATATATATATATATGTATATATATGTATATATATATGTATATGTATGTGTGTGTGTGTGTGTGTGTGTGTGTGTGTGTGTGTGTGTATGTATATATATATATCATAAATAAATAAATAGGGAAGCCTTGTCATTGGTGGCAGTGGTTATATATATATATATATATATATATATATATATATAAAATAAGGGAAGCCTTGTCATTGGTGGCAGTGGTTTTATATATATATATATATATATATATATATATATATATATATATAAATAGGGGTGCCTTATCATTGGTGGCAGTGGAGCTGCGGCAGCACGGGGACGTGTGAGCGGGCGGCGCCAGATGAGGACAGGTGACAGGGGGTCCGGTCCGGGAGTTGCTGCGGGTAGGCAGCAGATTTGCAGTGTGGGTGAGTAGCTTTTTCCCCCTGCTCCGTGTCCGTGCGGCGAGCAGGGGGAGGCGGTGGGGCTTTACTGTGTCTGTCACTGTCTTCGTGCGGCGAGCGGCGGGGGGGGGGGGGGGGGGGGGGGGGGGGGCGTCCGGTGTGTCAGGTGGGGCGGCGTTGTGGGACATCAGGGCGGCATCCAGCGTCGCTCAGAAGGCCCTGCTCACGTCCGAGGCCACATATGAGCAGGAGCTTCTGAGCGACTGCTCTTGATTGACGGGCAGGTCCGTTCTGAATCTTATGCAGATTCAGAACGGCGGGTGCGCGCATGTAAATCGCTGTGTGGGCTATACACACAGCGATTTACATGCATTTTCAGGCATTTTCTGAGTGATTTAGTAAAATCGCTCAGAAAATGCCTGAAAATTGTGCTGTGTGTGGGGCCCATTATTCCTAGAGGACTTCCTATAAGGTCACAGAGATGAGGAAAGTGGCTGCCAGATTCCTCTACCCTCTAATATAACTATCAGACGGAGCAGACATCCCTTCCAATAACGCAGAACGGAAAGCTGCAGGCCACATGGCTGTTGTACTGTAATTGACCCCAGCTGTGTCCAGTACAGCTTCCAGTTACCTCAGAGGATGCTGGGATACGAAAGTAGCGATGCAGAGATGGCTCAGTCAGGCTGTACCCAGTCAGGGTCACGGGCATGGCAACAGCCTGGCATTTACAGCCTCTGCCAATAATGGTACGCTGAGAAGTTTACACCGTGATGTCCATCTTGCAATTATTTTGCAGATGGGTGAAACTATAGCGTCTATAAACTTTGAACATGCTAAACGTATTGCTGCATCAATTCTGCCATACGCCGAGAGACTCAGGAGCTGACGGATCAAGCTTCAAAAAGTGATAAAATGGAGAGTAATAAACAACCTCCTACCTGTCAATTTTCAAACACAGCCTGTGACATGACAGGTAGGAGCTGATTGGCTGGTTGTTTATCACTCTCCATTTTATCACTTTTTGGAGCTTGATACATCTGGCACAGAGGGCTTGATTCGGAGGTGGATGCAAACCACCAGCCGATGATGGTGCATGTAACGATTATTTCCTAGGGTCCAATTTTGCTTTTGCATACTGTACTGAAGAGCTGGGGCTCATCTACATTTGGATATATGTCATTGTAAAAGGTTCCTCTCAGATGCAGCAGTACACACCCACGCTTCTAGGTGCCACGCTCACAATCTCTTTTCACAGTCTCTCCATATATGGAACTAGACACGCCCTTTGGGTGGAGCATGACACGCCCCCTCAATGGGGCGCTGTGCAAAATTCTACTACCAACTATAATCTCCCTGAAACTAGATTTCAAAAGTAGGCAAGTATGATGCAATGATGTGCCGATGGCGGACGGTTTAGAACCACCGGCAGGAATTACGCCATGCAAGGAGCGTGGGCATAGCGCACATCTCTGTATTAAACCCCTGGGGTGAAACATTTATTGTATCAGGACTTTGTGTAATATCGGATTATACCATACCTCCCAACTGTCCCGATTCCCGCGGGAACGTCCCGATATTCGGGGACGTTCCCGCGTCCCGCCCGGGGCCGCCATTGTCCCGCGGTGGGGGGGACAGTTGGGAGCCCCCCCAGCTTCCCGAGAATAGACGCTGTGCGCATGCGCACAGCGTCTATTCAGCGCCGACGAGCGGCGAAAACGGGGGCGTGGCCGAATTTCGCGTCACCCCGCGAGGCCACGCCCCCTTTCCGCGAGGCCGCGCCCCCTTTTCGGGAGCGCGCGCGGCTTCGCCGCGCGGACGTCCCGACCTCCCAACTTCGAAAGTTGGGAGGTATGTTATACTGCAAATCAGCACAAGCGGACAGGATTACCAGATCCACACAAGCGGACTAGTTTTCCGAACATGTGCCACCATGTGGAGAAGGCAGTCCCATCGTGACTAAGAACAAAAGGACTGTCTGAAGTACCCAAGGACGTACAAGGCAGCTCTGCAGTAGTTCTACATCAGCATCTGTTGCCATTATCAGCACCCACCTACAATCCCTGGTGCAAGAGACCTGTCTAAGATCAGACAGACACACAGCCTGCATATGCTCAATTCAGTAAGGCTCATTCGGCCGTAAGTGTAGATGCCACCGAGATTGGAGAATATGCGCAGTGCCCATACCGTAGGATGCCCCCAAACAGGGCTTAAAGTAGTCATGCAGAGGTGGGGGTACTCATTTCTCTATGCCACCTATTTAACCCCCCCCCCTCCCCCCTCCCCTATCCCCATTAGGCAGAGACAGGGCCAGTGGTAGGGTTTTTGGCATCCACCTGCAAACTACAACGCTTTTCTGTGAGATTTACTGTGCAGAGCCAATGTGGAGGTTAAAATGTTCCACTTCCCCATTAGAGGTGGTGGAACTCAGTTCCCCCTCACTTTAACCCCTGCCCGCAAAGTTGTGTCTGGCATCTTTAAATCCTTTACAGAACCCATAGATGCTGCTGCAGCACACTATGGATATACAAGCGTGCAGTATGGAGATCTGAGATGAGCGGCAAGGGTTAAGTAGCAAAAAAGGGGGAGCAAATCCTTTTATCCAGAGCCCTTTATCCGGCCCATACACGAGGAATGCTGGATCCAGTCACTATTACTGGCCACACACCCTGATCTACAGCAGGTAGAGTCATCAGGACACATCCACGTAGCGCATCAAAATATATTCTCCTGCCATGTGCGGCGCAGGATTTAGCATGTGCTCCCCCCAGTAATAGTAATAACACCAATGTCCATTTACTGTAGCTGTCATCTTCCCTGCATAAGAAGATGCCACTTCACAAACATTTCACATTTCAAAGAGTATTTAAAGTGACATCATGACTATAGATTGTAAGCTTGTGAGCAGGGCCCTCCTACCTCTGTCGATTTGTTTCTACCCAGTTTGTTTCATCACTGTTGTTTCCAATTGTAAAACGCAACGGGATATGTTGCGCTATATAAGACACTGTAAGTAAATAATAAATTAATGGAGTGAGTCAGTGTGAGAGAGAGATAGAGAACGTGGGTGTGTGTGAGAGAGAGAGAGAGCGTGGGTGTGTGTGTGTGTGTGTGAGAGAGAGCATGGGGGGGTGAGAGAGCATGGGGGGGTGAGAGAGCGTGGGGGGGTGAGAGCGTGGGGGGTGAGAGAGCGTGGGGGGTGAGAGCGGGGGGGGTGAGAGCGGGGGGGGGTGAGAGCGCGGGGGTGAGAGCGCACGGGGGTGAGAGCGCACGGGGGTGAGAGCGCACGGGGGGTGAGAGAACGCTTGGGGGGGTGAGGGTGAGCGTGGGGGGGTGAGGGTGAGCGTGGGGGGTGAGGGTGAGCGTGGGGGGGTGAGGGTGAGCGTGGGGGGGTGAGGGGTGAGCGTGGCGGGGTAAGGGTGAGCGTGGGGGGGGTGATGGTGAGCGTGGGGGTGATGGTGAGCATGGGGGGTAGGGGTGAGGGGTGAGAGCATGGGGGGGTGAGAGCATGGGGGGGTGAGAGCATGGGGGGGTGAGAGCATGGGGGTGAGTGTGGGAGAGCAAGGGAGAGAGAGAGAGCGAGCCGGGGGAGAGAGAGAGAGAGCGAGCAAAGGGGAGAGAGAGAGAGAGCGAGCAAAGGGGGAGAGAGAGAGAGAGCGAGCAAAGGGGGAGAGAGAGAGAGAGCGAGCAAAGGGGAGAGAGAGAGAGAGCGAGCAAAGGGGGAGAGAGCGAGCAAGGGGAGAGAGCGAGCAAAGGGGAGAGAGAGAGAGAGCGAGCAAAGGGGGAGAGAGAGAGAGCGAGCAAAGGGGGAGAGAGAGAGAGAGCGAGCAAAGGGGGAGAGAGAGAGAGAGCGAGCAAAGGGGGAGAGAGAGAGCGAGCAAAGGGGAGAGAGAGCGAGCAAAGGGGAGAGAGAGCGAGCAAAGGGGGAGAGAGAGAGAGCAAAGGGGGAGCGAGAGAGAGCAAAGGGGGAGCGAGAGAGAGAGAGAGCAAAGGGGGAGCGAGAGAGAGAGAGAGAGCAAAGGGGAGAGAGAGAGAGCAAAGGGAGAGAGAGAGAGAGAGAGAGAGAGCAAAGGGAGAGAGAGAGAGAGAGAGAGAGAGAGAGAGAGCAAAGGGAGAGAGAGAGAGAGAGCAAAGGGAGAGAGAGAGAGAGAGCAAAGGGGGAGAGAGAGAGAGAGAGCAAAGGGAGAGAGAGAGAGCAAAGGGAGAGAGAGAGAGAGCAAAGGGGGAGAGAGAGAGAGCAAAGGGGGAGAGAGAGAGAGAGCAAAGGGGGAGAGAGAGAGAGAGAGCAAAGGGGAGAGAGAGAGAGCAAAGGGGGAGAGAGAGAGAGCAAAGGGGGAGAGAGAGAGAGCAAAGGGGGAGAGAGCGAGAGCAAAGGGGGAGAGAGCGAGAGCAAAGGGGGAGAGAGAGCAAAGGGGGAGAGAGAGAGAGCAAAGGGGAGAGAGAGCAAAGCGGGAGAGAGAGCAAAGGGGGAGAGAGCGAGCAAAGGGGGAGAGAGAGAGAGAGCATGGGGGTAGGGGTGAGGGGGTGAGAGCATGGGGGGTGAGAGCATGGGGGGGTGAGAGCATGGGGGTGAGAGTGTGGGGGAGAGCAAGGGGAGAGAGAGAGCAAAGGGGAGAGAGAGAGAGCAAAGGGAGAGAGAGAGAGAGAGCGAGCAAAGGGAGAGAGAGCGAGCAAAGGGAGAGAGAGCGAGCAAAGGGGAGAGAGAGAGAGAGAGCAAAGGGGGAGAGAGAGAGAGCAAAGGGAGAGAGAGAGAGCAAAGGGAGAGAGAGAGAGAGAGCAAAGGGAGAGAGAGAGAGAGAGCAAAGGGAGAGAGAGAGAGAGAGCAAAGGGGGAAAGGGGGAGAGAGAGAGAGAGAGAGAGAGCAAAGGGAGAGAGAGAGAGAGAGAGAGAGCAAAGGGAGAGAGAGAGAGAGAGAGAGCAAAGGGGGAAAGGGGGAGAGAGAGAGAGAGAGAGCGAGCAAAGGGGGAGAGAGCGAGCAAAGGGGGAGAGAGCGAGCAAAGGGGAGAGAGCGAGCAAAGGGGAGAGAGAGAGAGAGAGCGAGCAAAGGGGGAGAGAGAGAGCGAGCAAAGGGGAGAGAGCGAGCAAAGGGGGAGAGAGAGAGAGAACGAGCAAAGGGGAGAGAGAGAGAGAGCGAGCAAAGGGGAGAGAGAGAGCGAGCAAAGGGGGAGAGAGAGAGAGCGAGCAAAGGGGGAGAGAGAGAGAGCGAGCAAAGGGGAGAGAGAGAGAGCGAGCAAAGGGGGAGAGAGAGAGAGCAAAGGGGGAGAGAGAGAGAGCAAAGGGGGAGAGAGAGAGAGCAAAGGGGGAGAGAGAGAGAGAGCAAAGGGGGAGAGAGAGAGAGCAAAGGGGGAGAGAGAGAGCATGGGGGTAGGGGTTAGGGGTGAGAGCATGGGGGGGTGAGAGCATGGGGGTGAGAGTGTGGGGAGAGCAAGGGAGAGAGAGAGCAAAGGGGGGGAGAGAGAGAGAGCAAAGGGAGAGAGAGAGAGAGAGCAAAGGGAGAGAGAGAGAGAGCGAGCAAAGGGAGAGAGAGAGAGCAAAGGGGGAGAGAGAGAGAGAGAGCAAAGGGGGAGAGAGAGAGAGCAAAGGGGGAGAGAGAGAGAGCAAAGGGAGAGAGAGAGCAAAGGGAGAGAGAGAGAGAGAGAGAGAGAGCAAAGGGGGAAAGGGGGAGAGAGAGAGAGAGCAAAGGGGGAGAGAGAGCAAAGGGAGAGAGAGAGAGAGCAAAGGGGGAGAGAGAGAGAGCAAAGGGAGAGAGAGAGAGCAAAGGGAGAGAGAGAGAGAGAGCAAAGGGAGAGAGAGAGAGAGAGAGAGCAAAGGGAGAGAGAGAGAGAGAGAGCAAAGGGAGAGAGAGCAAAGGGAGAGAGAGAGAGAGAGAGAGCAAAGGGGGAGAGAGAGAGCAAAGCGGGAGAGAGCGAGCAAAGCGGGAGAGAGAGAGAGCAAAGGGGAGAGAGAGAGAGCAAAGGGGGAGAGAGAGAGAGCAAAGCGGGAGAGAGAGAGCAAAGGGGGAGAGAGAGAGAGCAAAGGGGGAGAGAGAGAGAGCAAAGGGGGAGAGAGAGAGAGCAAAGGGAGAGAGAGAGAGAGAGAGAGAGAGAGAGAGAGCAAAGGGAGAGAGAGAGAGAGAGAGAGAGAGAGAGAGCAAAGGGAGAGAGAGAGAGAGAGAGAGAGAGAGCAAAGGGAGAGAGAGAGAGAGAGAGAGAGAGAGAGAGCAAAGGGAGAGAGAGAGAGAGAGAGAGCAAAGGGAGAGAGAGAGAGAGAGAGAGAGCAAAGGGAGAGAGAGAGAGAGAGAGAGCAAAGGGAGAGAGAGAGAGAGCAAAGGGAGAGAGAGAGAGAGAGAGAGAGCAAAGGGGGAGAGAGAGAGCAAAGGGAGAGAGAGAGAGAGAGCAAAGGGGGAGAGAGAGAGAGAGCAAAGGGAGAGAGAGAGAGAGAGCAAAGGGAGAGAGAGAGAGAGAGAGAGCAAAGGGAGAGAGAGAGAGAGCAAAGGGAGAGAGAGAGAGCAAAGAGAGAGAGAGAGAGCAAAGGGAGAGAGAGAGAGCAAAGGGAGAGAGAGAGAGAGAGAGCAAAGGGAGAGAGAGAGAGAGTGAGCAAAGGGAGAGAGAGAGAGAGAGCGCAAAGGGGGAGAGAGAGAGAGCGCAAAGGGGGAGAGAGAGAGAGAGCAAAGGGGGAGAGAGAGAGAGAGAGCAAAGGGGGAGAGAGAGAGAGAGCAAAGGGGGAGAGAGAGAGAGAGCAAAGGGGGAGAGAGAGAGAGCAAAGGGGGAGAGAGAGAGAGCAAAGGGGGAGAGAGAGAGAGCAAAGGGGGAGAGAGAGCAAAGCGGGAGAGAGAGAGAGAGAGAGCAAAGCGGGAGAGAGAGAGAGCAAAGCGGGAGAGAGAGAGAGCAAAGCGGGAGAGAGAGAGAGCAAAGCGGGAGAGAGAGCAAAGCGGGAGAGAGAGAGCAAAGCGGGAGAGAGAGAGCAAAGCGGGAGAGAGAGAGCAAAGGGGGAGAGAGAGAGCAAAGGGGGAGAGAGAGAGCAAAGGGGGAGAGAGAGAGCAAAGGGGGAGAGAGAGAGCAAAGGGGGAGAGAGAGCAAAGGGGGAGAGAGAGAGCAAAGGGGGAGAGAGAGAGCAAAGGGGGAGAGAGAGAGCAAAGGGGGAGAGAGAGAGCAAAGGTGGAGAGAGAGAGCAAAGGTGGAGAGAGAGAGCAAAGGTGGAGAGAGAGAGCAAAGGGGGAGTGAGCGTGTGTGTGCACTACAGTAAGTGAGAGAGAGGGAGCGAGCGGAGGGAATGAGAGAGTGACAGGGGAAGCCAAACTGGATGATAACAATGACTGAATGGACAGACATTATAACCAGGTTAATGATGGCTGTATAATCATTTCTATGCATTGTGCCTGTTTTATGAACCATTCCAGCTAATATTGGGTTAAACTGCCCAACAGCTCTAGGCGGTGCAGCCGTCATTGGCCTTGCACAGGTATGGGTCATAGGGTCGACATGGAAGACAGTCAACATACGGTTTTCACTTTTTTGGGGTGTCTATGTCGGCACTGTATAAGTGTAACTGTGCCTCGCCATGCTTCGGTATGGTGCCTATCTACGCTCGGCAACTCTATACCCACTTGGATAGTAATATGAAAAAAAACACCTTTTTTTGGAAAGAAAAATGTGAAAAACTCATGTCGAACTTTACCATGTTGACCTATTGCATGCGTCAACTTTTTCATGTGAAAACCTATGGCTTGTCGACCAATAATGACCCAATGCCGCCCCCACCGGCACTACCTTCTAATTGGTGGCGCACAAGACAGGGATGACAACTGCAGCTTTGCAATGCACTCCCACCCTGACAGTGATTGTTAGAAATATATGAATAGATCTAGAATTATCTATATGTTCACGTTTTCCAGGTCACCAAGCAGGTGCACAGGTGCACTCATTACTCACTGACACATTTGTCAGGTCACCCTACAGGAGCACAGGTGTACTCATTACTCACTGACACATTTTAAAAGATCCACAGGTGGATTTGCAGATACCTGAAAAACATTCACTGTGTGGGGTCCGGAGGACCGAGTTTGAGAACCTGTGCTCTATGCTAAAGATTAGCCCCAGCAACAACAAGCAGCTTCATTCAGGGCAGAGAAGTGCCATGATCACTAGATCTGGGGGTGTTAAACAAATTGGCTCACTGCGTCCTGAGCGGATTACAGACTCATTGTGGTCTGAGGTTCGGTGATTTAGGTCACAATGTCTCCAGGAATGACAATCTGCAGGAGAATTCCCAGAGCATGTGATCTGGATGAGAGGCGGAACGTAGCGAGCTTTAATAAATCGGGTTATGGTGTGAGCTATTGGGCCACGCTCTTGTGATGCGGGCAGGGATGGGAAATGCAGGCCACTGTCCAGGATAATAAAGTGCACATGGCGGAGGGTGGGTCCTGGAGCGGAGCCACGTCTCCTGATAGCCAAGTGCTCCGCACAGCATGGATAATGTCTGATACACATCTGTAGTTAGATCTCCGCCACAGCATGGATAACGTCTGATACACATGTGTAGTTAGATCTCCGCCACAGCATGGATAATGTCTGATACACATTTGTAGTTAGATCTACTGCACAGTCATGGTGGAGGCTAGGTGAGCCTGACACTTCATAGGACTGTATCAGAGCTGGCTCCATGGTACGGGAGCCTATGGGCACCCAGGCATGGATACAGAGTTGATGTAAGCCTCCCATAACTGTGCCACCATGTGTGCACCGAACTAAGTGCGTATACTCACCTGTATGAGAAGATCACTGCGGCTGGACCGCATCTATCCATGGGAATGGTGTCACAGAGGTCATCGCCATCAGCGCACATTCTATGCACTATGCAAATAGACCTGAGCTAGGCATCAACACATACTCCTCCGTGTGCTAAACCACACTCCACCGGGTGACTGGTCTGTCATACGTATACACAGCATTTCCGAATATGTCCAAAAGGTGCCCATTATTGCAACTATTCCCTTTCCCCATCTCAGCTCTCTCCATCTTTTTCTGACACCCCCCCTCCCTCTTTTCCAGCCCCCCCCCCTTTTCCCAATCTCCCTTTCCCCCAGTCTCCCCTCTTTCCCAGTCCCCCCTATTTCACAGGTAGGTAACATTGAGCCACTTATTGTAGTCAATTCAATTAAGGGTCAGAAGGTGAAGTGACGTTGCAACAGCATGGAAGCGCCAGCTACAAAACGTCATATTTCCCCAACCTCACCACGGACCTGGGGCTACTGTAAGCACCACATATGAGCACACTTACCCGCAGGGCCAGCCAACTCACCCGCAACTGAATCAACCCCATTTCTATTTTAGGGTACACTGTCTGCCCCCTTACTAGAATACGCCTATGCTTCAGCCCATAGTACTCATGGGGGATTTTATTATGGACCAGCTGCGACAGCTGTGCGGACTGTAACTGTGATCATTATTACCAGCGCTTTTTCCCCATTCTCCTCTAAAAGTTGATACAAGACTTATAGTAAATCCAGGTCTTCTGAACTTAACCAAATAAACCCCCATTGTTGTAATCTACTCAGACAGACATAACACGCTCTATTGTAAAGAGATACTGTGTAGCCAATCAGATCTATATAAACAGATGTGACATACAATACGCTTGTAGCATCTCCAGGCAGCAGGACGATGACAGAGTTATTCATACATGGGAACCATGAAGTCTTCATTCATCCGCACGCTAAATGTGCATGTGTAGCGGTGCAACTAATGCTAGCGAGGAGGAGGAATGCGGTAGCGGTAGCACACACTGCCCTCCATTGCCGGGAATGGCCATTCTTATAAAGGAAGTATATGGTTACTGTATATGCCAAATATGACAAACTTCTGCACCATCGATGATCAGTCTGAAAGATTACACGCCAAGGGGCTAATTGCCAGCACGGTGCCATATGTTGCAGGCTTACTATCCTGGCAAGGTTATTTCCAGCGCACTCTGGTTTTACCATGTGCCAAGTAGCTGGCCTATATGAAAAGATGGCTGATCAGATGGCCGCAAGTTCCATGCAGCTGGAACAAGGCAGCAAAAAAAAAAAAAGGGGGGTACTCTTTACTTATCACGGCGCCCATCGCGGGCATTGAATGCACTAAAAAATTGGGTGCGACGCGACCGATGCGATGCCTGCGATTTTCCTTAGGGAACATTGTTAAATGTCTCAATTGACCCGATTTTCCTGTGCAATGCCTCAATTGACCCGATTTTTCCATAGGAAACCATGTTAAATGGCCCACAGAGGCCAAATAAGCACCCTGAAGTGTGAAATGGCCCCCACAATTGTTAACGCCACCCCATGATCAACGTGAACCCGAAGCGTGGCGAGCCCGCGAGGGGCGGCGGTACGCGTCCTACGACCTTTTCATACCCCCACTATCCACGTCGGCGTGGAGTCGAGAATAGAATAGTGTGGCGAGCGCAGCGAGCCACGGAGCCCGAAGCGTGGCGAGTGAAGCCCGCGAAGGGACGCGTTTACCTGTGAAGGTATCCGTGTGCGCTCGCCACGCTTCGGGCTCGGTGGCTCGCTGCGCTTGCCACACTATTCTATTCTCAACTCCACGCCGACATGGATAGTGGGGGTATGAAAAGGTCGTAGGACGCATACCGCCGCCCCTCGCGGGCTCGCTGCGCTAGCCATGCTTCGGGTTCACGTTGATCGTGGGGTGGCGTTAACAATTGTGGGGGCCATTTCACACTTCAGGGTGCCTATTTGGCCTCTGTGGGCCATTTAACATTGTTTCCTATGGAAAAATCGGGTCAATTGAGACATTTAACATTGTTCCCTATGGGAAATCGCGGGCATCGCGTCGCACCTGATTTTTAGTGCATTCAATGCCCGCGATTTTTTTACCTGCGATGCCCACGATCAAAATCGTGGGCGCCGTGCTAGGTAAAGAGTACCAAAAAAAGATATGTCTTATGTCTTCTTCTGCTACCTGGGAACCCTATACAGCTTGCAGCATTGGGCAGATCTGGTAGGGTATTGTCCAAATGTGGCACAACCCTGTTTGCTGGAATGCTTCCTGTCACCACCTGAAAATGTCCGCAGCCTGTCAATCAGGTTGCAGATAGAGGGGCATTGGAACCAGAGCACCATCGTGAGACATGTGTACTGGGGTCCTGATGCACGCAAAGTCCCAAAAACACTGGTCAACCGCTTCCGTATCGGACTGAGTCAGGGCTCAATCAACACCAATGTAAATACATCTGCGAAAACCAGCATTTTGATTTACAGATTGAGGGATAGGAGAGCTACACAAGGGACACGAGTATTGCCTCATCACAGTCAACACCTCTGAATATCCCCATTTGTTTTAGTATGTGGCCAAAATAGAACAGCCCATTTTGTTGACTTGAAAGGATTCCTCTGAGTTTTTGGACACCATTTTTGCAAAGCCTCCAGAGACATATAATGCTCACCTAGCAGAAAAACACACTCCTAATTTTTTTTATAAAAAGCAATAACACACAGGTACCGGTTCTCTGAAGACATGTGAGGAAAGCGGGAATGACACAAATTACGGCTGTCCTGTAAGCTCTCTGTTTCCTAAGTAATCGTAGCTAAGTTACCACAACTGAGACTGCAACATGTGTGCAGAGTGGTTAGTCGTGCTAGCTTCTGGTAGCACGCACTTGTGAGACTGTCTGCATCTCTGATGGAACGGCGGTTTCTTCCACCTCCTTGAGGGTATGGTTCTCTAACAATTTTGTCTCACCACACACGGCACTGTATAAACTATCCCATCAAAGCCTATTTTTGACCGGAAACCCACATTTTACCTCAGTAATGGCTAAATTAGCCTGAGACTTGCAGGATCTCACAAAGTCCCATTACTCAGCATATAGGATTCCAGACGGCTTTAGCAGTCCAGTCAACACTGACACATAGCCAAGACCAACAGAGGCTCGTTATGAAGCCAGCGACATCAAACACAAAAATATTCGCACTATGGGTCTAGTCCACTCAGACGTGCTTCTAAACATTACCCCGTACTTACTAGACATTGTCCATCAACACAGACATCCAAGGAGCCAGCTTCACATGGGGTGCCATCTTGGACCTTCTCCGTGTGCCTCACATAGAAACGATAGCCAATGGGACGGCAGTTCAAGGCACATCTCTGATTTCCATTCACTGCAAACAAAAAGACACAATAATGATATAAAAGCAAGCTAGTATTAAATTCTAGAAAACTTATCCATAAACACTTCCTCTGAGTTACGGTATTTTATAAGATAGCTGCTCTCAGTAGGCTTACTTGATGGTACTCCCCGCATTAGAGCCTTACAAATCGGTTGATATTAGGGCAGATCATGGCCGCCAAGAGATCGGACGGGTATGGTAGCAGGGGGCATTACCGAGAGCAAGGACTTAGCCACGGCCAATTAGGTGCAATCTATAGAAGCCATCTTGGGGGCGTGGTAATCCCTCCCTGGAAGGACTACAGAGAGCATAGCATGGGTACTTTGGATGGTCCAGCTACCGTGTTAATTACAATTTCCATTCTCATGATGACCACATGATGACTCCAAAGGACTACACAAAGATTTTAGTACACGTTCAAAGAGCAATTTTGTTTTTTAATTTAAAAAAGGCAAAACAAATGTAAGCATTACATGCTGCATGTCCAGTGTTTTTAGCTGAGTGCGCACCTGACAGATGTCCGTGGCGGTCACTCTGGGAAAGCGCTACCTGCCAAAACCACTGCCCAATGAAGCCAAACTTCCACAGTAATGAGCCTTATTAGTGCATTCTATCCTGTCACATCAGGTTTGCAGACACAAGAGACCATCACTGGCACTCGTGCAAAAGGCAGCGCCAGGCCGCACAGGGCTGGGTTATAACATCACCTCCACCGCAGTCCCCTCTTATCACTTCTAGGCGATTTCCAGTGACATAATACTTGGCACAAACATACCATTATTTTACTTCTCATGTCAAGCACGCAGATTATTTAATAAGCAACCAGTGACGGCTTCTCTTTGGTAAACACATGTTACAGCATATGTTTTGCTTCAAATGATACTTAGAACTAGGATTTCCTCACATATAATAATAAAAAACCCCTTAACAGCTCGGGAACATCTGTTGGGCCGGGACTGCAATTCCTGACCTCTGTCCCCTTTAGGTGGGGTTTCACAATCGTCACTCTGTGGACTCGTGAAGGGAACTCTTGCAGAGATCTTTTTAAAAAGGTAATTACGCAAGAGGACCAACGATTTCAGGCGCCCATTTTGTACCTCCTGACACCATGATACCTTAGGGCAGGCATGTCCAAACTATGGCCCTCCAGCTGTTGTGAAACTACACAGCCCATGATGGGAATTGTAGTTTCACAACAGCTGGAGGGCCATAGTTTGGACATGCCTGCCTTAGGGCAAGCCTGGACCGCCTCTCCAGCTGTTGTGGAACTTCACATCCCAGCATGCTTTGCCACAGTTTTAGCATTCCCCGATAGCAAAATTGTGGCAGGGTATGCGGGGACTAGTAGCTTTAATAGTTGGCAGGGCAGCCGAGAGGGGGGGGGGGGGTACTAATTGCCCGGGCAGCAACAGCAGCACACACTTCTACACCATGTGCTGCGCTGACAGCAGGCTCAGCATGAGCATCTCACTGACAGCGTGTCAGTGTAAGCACAGCGCATGCTGTAGGTGTGTGCTGCTGCTGCTGCTGCGTTTTGAGTTTTCTTTCTCCCCCTTCTAAACATTTTGGGGGCATGGCCTTGCGCAGGAGGAGGCCACACCTCCCACAATTAGGCCACTCCCCTAAAATTTTACCGGGGCCTGGCATTCCTCTTGGCTGCCCTAGTAGTTGGAGACACACAGGTTGACCAGGCTTGTCCACGGACTTGAAACCATCACATTCATAATTATTTTCTTTTTTTAACATATGTTGTTCAATTGGAAATAATTTAAGGGAATAAAAGAATGTAAAGACTACTCTTTTCAGTCCTCATGCTAGGGAAGTTGATCGTTCTCGGAGGTGCCATTTTATGTACAGTAGGGTGCCATTTTGCATCACAGAGTCTAGTGAAAGTGGAAAACACTGGCAGGCCAATGGAAAATGGAGCCAGATCTGGATAGGGTATGGTGGACCCTGCCCACACGATATCTGGGTTCATCCCCTGAGAAGGAGACATTTTCTGTTACTCTTCTGTGAAGGAACAGGGGGGGAATGGCTGTCAGTCAGCCGCAGAGGCATATTCACCTCAAATGCGGACAATTCCTGTACAATTATCTGCGCAATCTTCTGATACTGGGAGGATCAGCCAGTATAGTGTATGTCCATAATATATCTGTGTAGACAAATCTGTGTATATGTTCATGTGTCTCTGTTTTACCACAGGTCCTGGACACACGAGCAGCACATCAGCCTGAGAACCACATCTGAGGCCGCCCATTATGGCACAGTGTTGTGCGCTACAAGAGCAGCAACGGGTAACACTATCGCACACGGATGAGGGACTGTGACTGAACTTGGGCCAATCTCCCTCTTGCTGTACTCCTTTGTGTAGGCCGGCTCTCTACTGTCTTTTTCCTAGCAATAATGATGTTAATAAATATCTGAGCTGGACCCGAGCTGTGTGGATGAGGACTGCTTTGTGGTATGTGAGACCTCCCTGGCTTGTGGAGATCAGATCCACAAAACCGCTCTTCAGAGTCCAGATTGAAAGCAGAAACGTCTCCGTCTGTTGCCTGGAGAGCTGGGAAATGCGCACAGCTGGGAGACATCTGGCTGTGATGGGCCGCAGCCTGGGCCAGATCTCCATCCAACAAGGTCATCCTGTGTTTTACAGTATTCTTCTAATCCGTCCTCACAGCAGCCTGACTCCGTGGTGAGGATAAGCCGGAGCATTTCCCAGTGTATGAGACACAGAACTGAGCGTGTCTGCTTATACACACAGAGGTGTCTGGGATATAACATCTGCCCTCGCACATCACCTCTGCCTGAGCGGGTGTTACCCAGATCAGCTCTTATTAACAGCTATACCTATATACTGTAACACCTACATATTCCACAGCGCTGTACAAAGGATCCAGTCATTCACATCAATCTCTACCCTGGTGGGGCTTACAATCTATATCCCCTGTTACATGGACACACACCATTTTTCTTTTATTTATTTTTGACATAAGACAATTAACCTAACAGTATGTCTTTGGGGTGAGGGAGAACATGCAAACCCCACACAGATGGGACCCTAGAAGAAATTTCAAATAGGACCTCAAGATGTGAGAGGATGCTACCCACTGTGCCTTGGCTTATCGCAGCATTAGTCTAACCTCCTATTGCCACTATTTACCATTAAACTCATTAAAATACTGTCCCGCAGCAGCATTATCCATTATTTATAAGGCGCTTCAAGGGTTCTGCAGCACCTTACAAAACACTTATGCATAAACTGTGAACATAAAACAAGAGCATGGTAACATGGGATACAAGCTGTAGAAACATTGCATTATATGCAGTCACAGAACTCCTTGAGGCAGCGCTTCCTGTGGAGGGGTGACCCCAAAAATCTGACTCCTGCTTAGTGACAGGAGCCAGGTGCTGTACTGTAACATTACATGCTCCCATCAGTGTAGGAGCCGGAACTACATACTGAATGATCTCACCCCCCCCCCCCCCCCCGTAGGGATGAAAATGGGAATCTGGCCCACCAGGCCACACCCCCTACCCATGAGACCACGCCACTTTAAGACCTCTCACAAGAAACAGGGACATGACACCTTTAACGCCACTCAAGGGGCGTGGCCTTGTTGACAGGAGACCGCCCCTGCAGAGCAAAATGTTGGGAGGAATGCTTTATTGGGGAGTGTGAGGAGATTAAAGTGGATTGTGGCAGACACTGTCTTCGGGCATACCCAGAAAACAGGCCTCCTCCGCACCCCCACAAGGCCATAGCCTTCCAATCAGGCTGCGGTTCCACAACACTTAACACTCACCACCTATTCTTGCTCGGTTAATAACTGTCCATCACAATGGGGGCTGTACTGCACCCACATCTGCATTTGGACTGTACCATGTGCAACATTATTACATGGACCTTCCCACTAGTCCAGTCTCCCCAATCACCAAATGCATACCGTTCAATGTGTAATTAGCAGTAAGCGTGGCCTGTATACCGCAATACAGCAAGTTATGTGCAGACATTCCCCATACACTGGCACAGAGGTGGCCCTTTATCCTCACACAATGCACACGTAATTGGAGGCTGTAAATATTCTCTGCCTGTCAGAGTGCATCACAGGAAACGGTCCTGCATAGACGCACAATGGAAACCAGCCCTGATAGGAGTTAGGATTGCATGCACGCAATGAAGTGTGTGAACCCCAGGGACAATCTGAGCTGTGTATTAATGATATTGTGCACAAATCCCAGACTCCTCTGCCCAATGCACAAATAATCTGCAGATTAGGAGTTTTATGGCCCCTGTAGGGACCTGCAGAATGACTCCAACAGACCCACATACGAAGGTAATATGTCTCTTCTGATTGCTCTGATGATATATCCGAGGTTTATCTGCGGTGGTTCTGCCTGTTACTGTCGCCTTCAATTGTAACAAAGACTGTGTTTAGAACGCACACTTTTCATTGCAGGTCAATGTTCCTTATTTGAGGTTCCTTAGAGGGTTTGGCAATCTTCGGGCCACTTATGAATGCCTCTAGCTAAACTAAGAGACTAAGGGCCTGATTCAGGATGTATCGCATATGATAAGCTGTTCGCAGCAGGTTAGTATATGCGATCCACAGAGATGCAAATGCAGGAAGAGGTGCTGTCCGTCTGCACACTGCCCACCTCCCTGCGTGCACACCGCTCCCCATCTGCACACCCTCCCCACCTGCACACCGATCCCCGCCTGCATACCACCTGCTCTCCCCACCTGCACACCACCCGCGCTCCCCACCTGCATTTGCAATCGCAGATCTAGAGGAACATCATGATCATCAGTCATGATGCCACTCTGCGACAGCCAGCCCAAGTCAATTTAACCTTAATTAGGGCTGCATGTTGCAGGGTGGCTTGTGAAGCCAAGAGTCCTCTGCCTCACCACTCCAGAAAAACGGTCCTTACCAGTCCGCACCACCCTGCCCCCGGAGAGGCAAAGGTGTTCAATCAGGCAAAGGCATTCGCAAAATTCCAAAGCAAGCACAGAACAAGTCCTGCATGTGGCAGTTTCCCGACCTTCTGGTCGGGGTCTGAATTTGCAAGTGTACTGCTTTTGGGGGTGAGGCCATGCTATCTGGTAACTAGGCTCCTCCCTGGGAAAATGCTACCACACTCAGGTTCAAGTAGATGGGGTGGGGTTAAAATAACGCGTTTCACCACATTTTAGCCCCATCCCCTCATTATGAACCCACAATCACTGGTATTTCCGATCTCGTCCACCTCATTAGGAAGCAGGCGGGATGCCAGGGTGAGGTATGACGGCCTGACAGTCGGGATTCCAACAGTCTGTATAACGACATCGGAATCCTGACAGCAGGTGAGTACAAAGAAGCCCCTGACAGGCTAGGTGGCCACAGGTTCTATAGCTCTCTGTGGGGGGGGGGGTCATGAATCCCCTGGAGGGCTAGGGGGCCACTGGTTCTATTCTCTCCATGGGGTTCATGGAACCCCAGACGGACTAGAGGGGCCACAGGTTCTATTCTCTCTTTTTGAGGGGTCATGGACCCCCATGAGGGAGAATAACCCCAGTCAGTTGGGATCCTGACTGTTGGGCAACACTCAGGATTCCGATGTTGGTATACTGACCGCCAGGATCCAGCACACGGATGCCAGTGGTCAACTAATTTTTACATGTATGCATTGTACTACCCGAAACATTGGCAAGCATGAACTTAACCTGCCATGACCACTACACCAGAGGAGTAGTAGAATGTAGGCGGGCCACCCAAACCCAGGCCCGCCCATTTCAGTCAGGAAGTGAACGGAGGGAAAAGACTGGACAACTGTGAGGAGCCCCTTTAGATTCTGCACTCTCCCGGACATTCATGAAGAATCATTGGCCAGATACCCGCTTAAATGACACCTCTGCCAAATGATGTCACTATAGTGACATCACTTATACCCCTTTCACACCAGCCTAATTTCCCAGGTTGGGCCCGACAAGCGCTGGTGTGTAAGGTTCCCGGGCCAAAATCCCAGCAAAAATTGCAGGGATTTCAACCCTGCTATGGAGCACAGTTGTTCCTGAGTTCAACCCGGGGACCTGGTCGGTGTGAAAGGGCTACTTATCCGCGTTGCCGGTCCTCGGTGTGCTGTCAGGCCGGCGGGCGCAAATGACAGGACAGGTGGCGGATGATGATGACGCAGCTCTCCGGCACCCTCACTGCTGCTGGAGAGCTGCGTCATCTGCACCTGCCGTCTGACCTATCATCTGCGCCCGCGTGGATCCCCGGCCTGAACCGAGGACCAGCAACCGGGGTGAGTACTCACCGCCATCCTGCTGCAATCAAGATGCCTGCTCGCCTCCTCCCTGTCTCCTGCAGGCCTCCTTCCGCCCCATTCACACACCAAAACATACAGGGACTTTTCTGGTGTGAAAGGGGCCAACCCGGGTATGGCCCGGCGTGATCCCAGGGCCATATTCCCGGTTGGGTCCCTGCATTTTCTGGTGTAAAAGGGGTATAACAGATCAGCAGGAGGGAAATAAGTCCTGCCCATCACACAGGTGGGTGAGGCCAGGCACCATACACAGGAGACGAGTAAATGTGCCAGTAGCAGGGCTGTTATTCTCTGGCAATGTTATTAATAGATATTTCCCTCTGAGCTCTGTTATGTGACATTAATCATTCCTCTACCTCCCAAGTCTCTGCATCTATGAATATTAAAATCTTCCCATCTGACAGGGGGACGGCCTGCAATCATGGACACCCTCTCACCGGGGTGCATTCCCCTCATAGGAATGTGACTACTGTGCAGCCCCTATAGGCCCTGTAGAAGGAATGATTGCAAACACTTGGCTCCCGCACGCCTACATCTCACCTCACAGAAACTTGGTTTTAGGGCCCTCCCGCAGCAATCATTTCTCATATGAATACAAACACCATAAATCATTTTCCAATCTCTTGTTGCCCTTTAGAATATCATTTTACATGTGCACAGCTGTGGAAATGGAAGTTCAGCTGTAAATCTGGTTGGGGCCTTTGGTTGACTGCAGATTCAGAAGCTTGGAGCCAATGTGTGGATATCTGGCGGGACCGGAGCATAGCGGAGAATTACAGTAGGCCGCCCGGCCCTCTCTAACTCTCCTGTCCACCAGACACATTCCCCATCGAGGGTCTTAAACCATCTGTAGACATTGGCTAATGGACTGGGTATGGATCATGGCATAGACTAGCATGGAGGTCGACTTGACTTAAGGTCGACATGGGGTTTTTCACATTTTTTTTTACCCGATTGTCAACCCCGTAAAGTAGCACCCAGAGTGCTCGCCATGCTTTTGGCACAGTTTTATTCTCCCACCACACCCTAGTGGATGGGAGGTCTTGAAATACCACCTGTTGGCACATGTCGGCTCAAAAAAAAAAAAAAAGTGAAAAACCCTGTTGACATTTTGACTGTCGACCTTCCCCCATGTCGACCTAGTGACGTATCCCAATGGACTGGCCCCTGACGATGGTTATCCTAACATCAGGCTCCCGTATCTGTGGGGCGGCATCAGTGCCTCACCATCTACAGGGGGAAAGGAACAATTCACACTTAGCACCTGCAATAGCCCATCGATGGCCAACCTCATCTGAGAGATGACATTATGGCTGTTTTGTGCCACCCAACCAGGCATCCGAGAGATGCTCAGAGCCAGGGTGATCAACGCTAGCCAGGGTGATCAACGCTATTTCAGGGATTCATGTATAACATCTACTGTATCATCTATCTGGTCACCTACAGGACCAGCAGCAGTCTCTGTACTGCTCATATACCAGGCCTCCCGGAATGGCCGGGAGGCTCCAGAAAACAGGGTCCCCCTCCCGGCCCCCTGGAAAGGTGGGCAACCTGGCCAGATATGCCGTTTCCGGGGAGGGGCCAAATATGCAAATTACATCATTTAGCCCCGCCCCCTTGTTGAAGACCCGCAAGTGGCAGGTTTACAATACTGGGACCGGGCTTGATGACGTCTACTTCCCCTGAAGGTCCCGCCCACGAAGTGCTGACGACAGGCTCCTCTCTGAGGAGACTTTAAAAGTAGGCGACCCTGTCACATTGGGACAGGAATCAGGAGAGCTAGTGATGTCACTGTGCTTAGGCCAGGAGGACCTGGCTATGCCCTTACAGGAGGGAGAGTTTGTATAATACAGAAGAACGCAAAGCTTGCTTCCTGCAGGCTACGGGTGACAGGGTATAAATACGTCCAGGATTGGCATCACTGTTATATACAGGCTTTTTGCTATTTTGGGTACCGCTGTATTACTGGGGTTTCTACCCTGACTTTAGTATTACCCTCCAGGTAGTCAGGGAAACCCCCACCACACCCCCATATTCGCCAGTCTCCCAGAGATATATGGGGCATAAACCAATTCTTCTTGTGCTTCTTGCCTGAATGGTATTTTGCTGCATTAAGTAAGCCATGCTGCTTATGGATTTGGTCCATTGGGGTGACCCAAAAGGCCAACATGCACAAAGGTTGACACAACATGGGGAACAGTCAACACAATCAAAATGTCAACCAAGGTGCCTTGCCCACTACCACTGCGCCAGGCACACGTAACCGGTCTCATAGTTTATGTGGATAGTTAAGTTTGAAAAAATGTATATAATTCAGAAAAAAAAAACCTCATGTTGACCATATTCTGCGTCAACCACTATCATGTCGACCAATAGCGGTTGACCTAAAGTCCAGATACAGCTGAGTTTAGAGGATGTTTCTGTGCATTACCCAGGTACTCTAGAGCAGGGGTGCACACACGTCAGTATGGGGAGGGGGGAGGGGCACAACGACATCTGGCTGGATCCTGCAAGGATTTAGTGCTCAAAATGTACTTGTAATTTCCTATAGCTTTATCCCAGCAGATGCCATTCGTCGTCCTCCACAGCGCGCTCACGGCAGAGTGCGGGTTAATCCCAGCCTAGCAGACTCCCTTTGATTTGCTCGGCAGCCAGTAAAGGAAACATCATTTCGGAGGCAAGTATAACAGCAATGATTTTACCTTCTTCTAAACCCAGCCATAGAGAACACTCCTCTCATTGGCTGCAGGACGACCCTTGGCGCAGCGAGCGTTTTACCGGATCACATTACATTTTTCTTAATAGGCTTTGGAAAACCATAAAGGTTTTAAAATGAATTCCGTGCACCACGTGGATACACCACAGCCTGTAAATCACAGTCTATTTGTTCCTGAAGCTGAGGGGGTTATTCTAATTCATTCGCTCCCCCGCGCGTTCGCACGGGGGGAGCGATGTTTTCCGTCTGCGAGTTTCTGTGCATGTGCAGACGCAGGGTGCGAGCGGGCATGGCAAACGTCTAGTTCACCATCCCATTCACACCTACCAGTGCAGACGGGGGGCGTAGGCAATGGGCTGCGCCCATGGGAATTCTCATCGTTTCATGGGCGTTCCCATGCAAACGGCGCCGTGAGGCAGGTGCTGGGGGCGGGCAGCTGACTTCACCGGACGCCCTCTTGTACAGGGAGCACGCAAAGCTAAGGCATCAGAGAGTGTCTTCGTTTTGCGTGCACCTTCCAAATCATTCGATGGTCGGCGACCCAAGGCTGTGAATCGATGTTTATGCATCAGGTGACGAGGAACACTGCGTGCACGAGGCGGGTAGCCAGGTGGTGTTACATCAGCACGCAATGCTGCGATTTGTATTGCGTGTGGACCAGAATATTCCCCCGAGGGTATGTATAACTATAGCTTTGGCCACCGGAGGCGCTGCTGCACTCACTCACTAGGACAAAGCAAACAAGGTAGGTCGTTCAGTTCCCATATGACTGATGATGTGAATAAGCAGATGCTTCATTGCAACCGCCACTCATTCAATGCCAACGACGCCCCTGCGTATTTCTGGCTCTTTGTCTACTAACGAAATGCAAAAAACACCGCTTGGCGCCTGCACGGTAACTTGTATAATAACGCCACAGATGTTTCATTCCCTGGTTCCACGGCCAATAACGTGGATTAATCTTGACCGATTCGATCTGCGATGCAATTTTGCGTCCGATTTTCGGCCGATTTTTTGCCATTTCCTGCCGATTTGCATGTTATTCCATCCTTGCACACCCCCAGGTACTATGCGATGGTATGCGATGTGATTTTCGGGAAAATGCCCCTGATTGTACAATTAAATATCGCATAGCATTGCATGCCAGCAAGTGGCATGCGATGTGATTCGCAATGTTAAATGCACCCCCATTGTTATTGCCACCCCCACTATCAATGCCAACCCAAAGCACGGCGAGCCCGCAAGGGGCGACGGTACGCGTCCTCCGACCTTTTCATAACCCCACTATCCACATCGGCGTGGAGTTGATTTTAGATAGTGTGGCGAGCGCAGCGAGCCACCGAGTCCGAAGCGTGGCGAGCGGACGCGGATTACTTTACATGTATTTCGCGTCCCCACGTGGGGCTCGCCGCACTATCTAAAATCAACTCCACGCCGATGTGGATAGTGGGGGTATGAAAAGGTCGGAGGACGCGTACCGACGCCCCTTGCGGGCTCGCTGCGCTCGCCACGCTTCGGGTTGGCGTTGATAGTGGGGGTGGTGTTGACAATGGGGGTGCATTTAACATTGTAAGCACCCATCAGGGTGATTGTACAATTACAAATCGAATCGCTTCACATGCATCACATGACACTATATTGCATGCGATGCACTACGATGGAAATCGGGGGAGTGCAAGGTGTGCAATGATGGAACAGCATGCAAATCGGCCGGAAAAAGTGAAAAATCGGCCGAAAATCGGCCAAAAATCGCATCCGATTTTTGCATGCGATTTTCGGCCGATTTCGTGGGCGCCGTGATAATACACAAGTACCACTAAGGCTTCTACAAGTGAAAAGAGTTGATGTTGCCCATAGCAACCAGAGTCTGGCTATCATTTCTCGATTGCATCCTTGAAAATTATAGACCGAAACGGATTGGTTGCTATGGACAACTTCACCTTCATTTTCATTACAGAACTATAGCACAGATATACTGAGTATAAAGGTCGACATGGTTTTCACCTTTTTTGTCCCTTGTTGACATGGACGCCGTCAAAGTGTGCCGAGTCCTCTCGCAGTGCTTCAGCCAGAGGCAGAACTCTGGGAGGCAATGGAGTCATCTGCCGCCGGGCTCCTGCTCCCAAGGGGGCACCTCTCCTCCCCCTGGAAGTTTAAATTAGTAATTTAAAAGCCAACGATATTGCTTCTGTGGCTGAGTTCTGAAATAGTATCTCTATCTATCTATATTTCTGAACAGAAATATATATTTTATATAAGGTTATATATGAGTGTGTGTGTGTGTGTGTGTGTGTGTGTGTGTGTGTGTGTGTGTGTGTGTGTGTGTGTGTGTGTGTGTGTGTGTGTGTGTGTGTGTGTGTGTGTGTGTGTGTGTGTGTGTGTGTGTGTGGGCAATATATATCTTGCCTCCGGGCAACTGAAACGAACTTACGCCACTGGCTTCAGCCACGGTGCCTATCTGTGCTCGGTACACCATTTTATTCTCCCACCATGCCGCAGTGGATAGTAGGGTAGGACACGCGGTGCAAACCTGCAGCATTCTGAATGTTAGGTACATCCCTGCTTCCTGATGGGGAAATCACTGACATCATCCACGTGATTGTTACCAAACATTCTCACATACTGTACACATCACAGAACATAGATTCCGAGCTGTCCACTGGTGCATTTGGCAGCATCTGTGCAGCATATGGCTGGCAACTGGCACATATTGTATAAGGGAATTGTGGTCCTTTGCTGTGAAGGATAATAACAGCCGTATGTTGGGTGGGAGAAGTGTGTAATAATAGATAGACAGTATCTAGGCAGTCAATAGGTGGTATTCAATTCTGGATTCCGATAGTGGGGACATCCAGACAGTCAAAATCCTGGCCAATCCAGTTGGTATTCAATGTACTGACTTGCTAAGTGTCGGAAACTCTGGAAATTGACGTAAAAGGCCGCGGATTGCCAGGAAACGACTGCGAATTCATCAATCTGCGGCTGTTACCGACTAAACATATTAAACTTAAAAAAAAAAGTTGGATCTGACAGCCTTCAATGCTGTCGGTAACAGCATTCAATAGGCGAGTTTCACATTTTTGTGTGTCAATGTCAACAACTGTCGACCCCCCCCCCCCTCCGGGTAATGCGTACCCTCGCTTAGCTCGCCATGCTTCACTACGCTCGGCACACTATTATTATCTCCCTCTATGCCAACATGGAAGGTGAAGAACAAGTTGGTTTAAGAAAAAAAAAAAATCATCAAAAAATCATGTTCAATGTGTCGATGTGTCTACATTTTTAAGTCGACATTTTGACCCTGTCAAGCTATTGCCAGTCGACCTTTTGACCCGGTCAACCTATTGACTGTGTATCTAGACTCTGTAGATCTTTCAACCGGATCCAGGGCAGGAGAGTGTCGGCCCCCGTGCCTGGCGTGAGAGTGTCGGCCCCCAGACCTTGCGTGAGAGTGCTGGCCCCCACACTGGGCGGCAGAGTGCCGTAATTGACAATGAGCTATTTTACTATATCCGAGGCATGCAAGAAACTCTTTGGAAGTCTATAAAAATCAACAAGCAGGCCTGAGTCTAGCCACACCCACTATTTTGCATAATGGCATCTAATTACGGAGAAACATTTTGCTCTGCTCAGCAGAAATTGTATCCGCTTCCACATGTCAGTAACCAGAACATACACAGCATCGTTCCAAGCCACAGTTTACACGACTCGCTGTGTGCATTGTGCTATAAACACTACAACTCACCCAGAAAAATGCAAACACAACGTGGATCCCATTATACAGGGCTGGAAGGAATCCCCCGATTATTCCTAGTAATGTGTATATAACAAAGCTCAGTTTGGAGAACGAGGCCTGAGGGTATATAGCAGGGGTCTTCAACCCATGGCCCGCGGGCCACGAGTGGCCCACGGAGCTGATCTCAGTGGCCCCCTGCCCACCGGCCAGCCATGCACAGGATTTTTTTTTTTTAAGTAAAAGAAAACGCTGCCAAGGGAGGCAGGGTAATGGAGTCCCCCCGGGTGCCGCCTACCCGATTTTTCATTGGCTGCAGGCAGGGCAGAGGAGTGGATCCAGCGCGGCTGAGGGAGGAGGAGCCACGTCTGGTGGGAGCTGGGGAGTTGGGACCCGGCGAAGCTGGGGGAGGTGGCGACGCAGCTGGCGGGAGCAGGGGACCTGGCGCAGGAACTGCAGGAGGAGGAGGCACAGCTGGCGGAGGGGACCCGGCGAAACTGCAGGATGAGGAGGTACAGCTGGCTGGAGCAGGGGACCTGGCAAAGCTGCAGGCATTACTGGGGGCATTGTGTATGGGGCATTACTGGGGACATTGTGTGTGAGGGGCACTGCTGGGGCAATGTGTGTGAGGGGCACTGCTGGGGCATTGTGTGTGAGGGGCACTGCTGGGGCATTGTGTGGGGGCACTGCTGGGGCATCATATGTAAAAGCAGGAGTACTGCTGGCATTATGGTCTGTGGCATAATGGGCATCACAGTGTGCGGCATAATGTGTAATGGGCATTACGGTGTATGACAATGTACAACAGGTATTACGGTGTGTGGCATAATGTCTAATGGACACTATGGTGTGATGCACAATGTGTAATGGGCATTACGGATAAACAGTGTAACAGTTTATATTGATTTAAGTAGCCTTTCATTGTTTGGGCTTGATCTGTGAGGCATACTAGTTCACTGTGTTGGGCCTTCATGCTTATATGTCACTGTGCAGCCTTCAGTCAACTTAAGCGTGTGAGGACAAAGACCATTCCTGCGGTAACCAATGTCTGGTCATGCAGGTTGCAAAAGAGGTGTCAGGTAATTGTTTTCCTGGTAGTTCACACTCTTTAAAATGAGACCACGCCCTTATAATTAGGCCACACCCATTTTTGGGAGCGCGCCTACGGCGCGTGCAATTTATTCAATATCAAATTATATAAGGGGGGGGGGGGGGCACATATTTCACTGTTTGCACTGGACCCCAAATTGGCTGCTGATGACTATTGGGGTATGTGTGTGTGTGTGTGTGTGTGTGGGGGGGGGGGGTTGTGCTGAGTATGGGCGGCTGTGCCAACTATCTATGAAGGACTGTGCTGATGTTATAGGGGAGCTGTGATTCTATGGGGCTGTCCGAAATACCGCAGTAGAGTTTAGTGGCCCTCGGGCTTCACTGGATTTTTTTAGGTGGCCCACGTTGTCTTAAAGGTTGAAGACCCCTGGTATATAGGAACACTGTATATTAGAGGCATATGGGTAAGTATATAGGAATAGATTAGAGGCATCCCTTGGTATACACAGTACAGCAGCTGTTTATTAGGCACTTGGGGGTCCTCACTCTGGAAGCAACTGATCAGCGAGCTTTGATGTCATCTGTCTTCATTTTGGTCACACAGCGACCCCAGTCAGACATTATATACCGTTATCAGTAGAGACCAGTAAGAAGAGCGTCAGCATATGGCCTGAATACCCGAGGGCCCCCAGCAGAGCCCCCAGCCCCATCTCCTTGCAATACATAGAATAATTCAGTACAGTGGATCAGAAGCTCTAACTTAACAAAAACGTCTCTTTACTCAGTCTCAGGAGAGGAGAACGCCGTGGTCCCTCCCCGAGCACTGTACAGAACATTCCATCACCCTGAGAAACAGAGGAAGATTTACTAATGAAAAGTGGTGGCGTTGCCCTAACCAATCCTATGTTAGCAATCATATATTGCATTCTAGAAAATACAGACCCAATCCGATTGGTTGCTAGGGGCAACACCTACTGTACACTTGTCTGTTTTAGAAGCTTTCGTAAATCCATCCCCCATGGAGATGCAGTGATAAGGTGCCCATATACTATGCGATTTTGGGGCGATTTCATCCGATTTCGGCACTTTTGGACGATAAATCATTCAAATCAAAATTGCATGTGTGTGACATTTGATCTGTGCAGCATGTACAATGACGTGCGACCCCCGGCAGCTGGTGGGCAGTGGCGGCTATTAGAATTTTAAAATGTGTCAAATGACTGGCCAGCCTCTGATTGGCTGAGAGTGCTCTCTCTCAGTCAATCAAAGGCCGGCCAGTCATTTGACACATTATTTTTAAATTCTAATAGCCGCCGCTGCATTGATCACCACTGCTGAACCCGCCTCCCACTCCGCTGCTCCCCACCGCCCTTCAGCTCCTCTGTTTTACATGTGACAAATCGCATGCGAGTCGGCCTAAACGGGGGGCTATACTGCGCAAAACTGGGTGGTCACCCAGGGAAACAAGCCATCAGTGCTTGCAAGGCTGGAATAATGTAATCCAGAAGACAGCAGACCAGCACATTGACACCCAATTACATTCTGTCTGTCATTATCTAGGATTCAACAGAAAAATTAACCTGGTTGGTTGCTATTTGCAACATCAGCTCCATTTTTAGAACTTTAGTAAATTTACAGCACAGAGTGGATCACTTTTTTTTTTGTTTGTTTAAGGTTTATATACATATACAGTCATCCAAACCAATAACAGAATTATTCAACCAGTCACTAGCTACTGGAGTAATCCCAGAGGACTGGAAAACAGCGAATGTAGTCCCACTGCACAAAAGTGGAAGAAAGGAAGAGGTAAGCAACTATCGACCAGTGAGCCTTACATCAGTAGTAGGGAAATTGATGGAAACACTCTTAAAACAAAGAGTTGTAGAATATCTCAAAACCAGCAATTTACAGGATCCAAAACAGCATGGGTTTACTGGGGGAAGATCATGTCAAACAAATCTTATTGACTTTTTTGACTGGGTGACTAAAGTAATAGATCAAGGTGGGGCTGTAGATGTAGCTTATCTGGACTTTAGTAAAGCTTTTGACACTGTCCCACATCGCAGACTGTTAAATAAATTTGAAAGCTTGGGATTGGATTCCAAGATAGTTGAATGGATAAGAGCGTGGTTGCAGGACAGAAAACAGAGAGTTGTAGTAAACGGAATACAGTCAAAGGAGGGAAAGGTTACAAGTGGAGTACCCCAGGGATCTGTACTTGGACCGGTGCTTTTTAATATCTTTATTGGTGATATTGCAAATGGAATTGAGGGTAAAATGTGCCTTTTTGCAGGTGACACAAAGGTATGCAACAGGGTAGACACACCAGGAGGGGTAAAACAAATGATTGAGGATCTAGGCAGATTAGAGAAATGGTCAAGAGAATGGCAACTACAGTTTAATGCCAAAAAATGCAAAATCATGCACTTGGGTCTCAGAAATCCAAAGACTCAATATAGTATAAATGGCACTATAATGGAAACTACTGAGGAAGAGAGGGATCTAGGTGTCACTATTTCAGGGGACTTAAAAGCAGGTAGGCAATGTAACAAAGCAATGAAGAAGGCAAGTCAGATGCTTGGTTGCATAGGGAGAGGTATCAGCAGTAGAAAGAAAGAAGTAATAATGCCACTGTATTGGTACGACCTCACCTAGAGTATTGTGTTCAGTTCTGGAGGCCATATCTCCAGAAGGATATAAATACATTAGAGACTGTACAAAGAAGAGCAACTAAAATGGTGCATGGCCTACATCACAAAACGTACCAGGAAAGACTAAAAGATCTTAATATGTATACTTTAGAGCAGAGAAGGGAAAGGGGGACATGATAGAAACTTTTAAATATATCAAGGGCTTTAACCCCTTCCCGACGAGGCCTTTTTTGTTAACTTTTTTTTTTTTTTCCTCCTCGCGTTCAAATAAGCGTAACTTTTTTAATTTTCCGGCTATATAGACACATGAGGGCTTTTTTTTTGCGGGACAAGTTGTACTTT
Organism: Crinia signifera; assembly: GCF_055691185.1. Lineage (NCBI taxonomy): Eukaryota > Metazoa > Chordata > Amphibia > Anura > Myobatrachidae > Crinia > Crinia signifera. The sequence continues at coordinate 15,708,828 of NC_139228.1, read as the reverse complement.
TTAATGGTACCATTTACTATACCGTATAATATTCTGGGGAATCAGGAAATAATTCAATGTGGGGTAAAAAAAAAAAAAAAACGCCATTCCACAATTTTGCGCTGGTTACGTTTTTTGGTACTTATGTAATATCTGGGCTCCCGTTTTTCTTAGGAGACCACGTCCCCTCGCGGGGCTCGCTACACTCGCCACGCTTCGGGCACGGTGGCTCGCTGCGCTCGCCACACTAAATAAAATCAAATCCATGCGTAGTTGGATAGTAGGGGTATGAAAAAATGGAGTGCATTTAACATGGGAGCCCAGATAATACATAAGTACCCGTTTTTTTTGGAGTTCATAGTTCGTTTAAAATGATGGGTTATCTTTATTCTATGGGTCGTTACGATTCCGGTGATACCAAACTTATATAGTTTTCGTTACGTTTTACCACAAAAAAAAAAAATAGAAAATTTTACGTTTTTTCTAATTTGCGTCGCCATGTTCTGCGGCTTATAACTTTTTTATTTTTCCACCTACGGACCTGGGTGAGGGCTCATTTTTTGCGGGCTGAAGTGTACTTTTTAATTAATACCATTATGGGATATGTGCGACTTTCTGATCTCTTTTAGTTACATTTTTTTGGGTAGGCGATGCGACCAAAAAACGTAGTTTTGGCGTTGGGAATTATTTTCCGTTTACGCCTTTAACCGTGCGGGATAACTAATGTTATATTTTAATAGATCGGACTTTTAGGAACGCGGCGATACCAAATATGTTTATTTTTTATTTATTTTTATTTGTGAAATGGGGAAAGGGGGGTGATTTGAACTTTTAATATATTTTTTTTTTTTTACTTTTACTACAAGGCCCCCTAGTGTACTTGACCACTAGGGGGCGCGATCGCCTGTACTAGGTTCAGCCACAGAGCTCTATGGCTGAACATAGTGATTTTCAGCACTTCCTATTACATCCTGCCTCAGGCAGGATGTAATAGGAATGCTGACATGGCCAGCACAGGGGTCTACATTAGACCCCTGGCTTCCATGGCAACCGATCGGCACCCTCCGATCTCGCCGCGGGGGGCCCCGATCGGCGCCGGAGGGGGGCGCCCCCCCCCTCCGATCAGCTATTTAAGCACTGCGGGCGCTTTGCCCGCGGTGCTTAAAGGGTTAAACGGCCACGATCGGCGAACTCGCCGCTCGTGGCCGTGAGAGCAGGTACCTGGCTGTAATATACAGCCATTACCTGCTCTCTTTCAAGCCAGCTCACTCCGTGAGCTGGCTTGATTCCCCCGCAACCGGCATATGACGTACATTTACGTCATATGTCGGGAAGGGGTTAACAAGGTACAGGTGGGAGACATTCTTCACAGGAAGAGGAGCAACAAAACACGAGGACATGCACTGAAACTAGAGGGAGGAAGATTCAGGGGAAATGTGAGGAAGAATTTTTTCACAGAAAGAGTAGTAGATAAGTGGAATAGCCTCCCAACAGAGGTGGTAGACGCAAATACAGTAGTACAATTTAAACATGCTTGGGATAATCATATTGATATCCTTACAAAAAAATAAGGATCAAATATGGTTTGAGGTAACATGTTTAAAAAAAGGGGCAGTCTAGATGGGCCAAGTGGTTCTTATCTGCCGTCAAATTCTATGTTTCTATGTTTCTAAGTTATTCCGCTCTTAAAAGTGAGAACCAGGGATGTGGCGGCAAGTAGGCGGTTTCCTTCTCATTTCCTCATCGGCTGCAGGGTCTGCGCTGCTTCAAAGTTGGGTATGAAGCAGCTGGAGGGGGTTGGTGCTGTACTACATCTCATTATCAGACGCTTACTGTACATTTTAATTATTTACTTTTTGTTTATGCTGCACAAGGAAAACATAACAAAAGGCTTCGGACTGTATCTCGTGATCAAAGTGCAGAAGAGTTTCCCAGGAGTGCTACTAATAACTGGTATCTCTGCTGATCTCTGTCTCATCGCTTCTCACGAGATAGCCATCATCTCTGGGAACATGAGGGGGCTGCACGGTGACACGAGGAGAAGCCTGCTCTGCTATACATATACAGTCGTCCAACATCCCATTGGAACCACCCCTCCCGCAGCAGTGCACTAGCCCTATCCTGGGTTATTACAAAACTGGATAAATCTAGGGTTACCGCCACATCTCTATAATTCTGGACACATATTAATTACACAGGTTCTGTGGCTGGCTGACTTCAAGACTCCATTTCACCTGGTTTTATTCATCCACAGAACCTGTGTAATTAATATGTGTCCAGAATTAAAGGGATGAGGTGGTAAGCCTAGGTAGTTCAATCATTACTTTGCTCTGATGTGACTGGTTGCTATAGGTTACAGCACATCTATGAATAGTTGCCGACTTCCTGGCACATTTCTGCAGGCAAAATCAGCCACATCATCTCAACTGGAGGTCCTTGCATGGGGAGGGGGACACGCATCACAGAGGGCGGGGTTGAGACATGACTATCCAAAAAAGTCAGTACAGTCAGAGGTAGCCACGATTGCATCGAAGTAGCCACGCCCCCTGTTATACAACAGCAATATTGCTGGCATTGTACAGCAGGGGGCATGGCTACGATGATGCAAATCAGCAAGAACCGAGTCAGCTGTCAGGACCACCCGCATTAATCATTAAGTGGGCGGCCGGACAGATATATGGCCGATATCAAGTAACTTGTCCATGCTGCCATGGTGCCAGGAGGACCACACGATTTTTGGGAGCCTCCTGTCCGTTTCAGAAGAGTAGGCAAGAATGCTATAGCCACGTGTTATTATTTAAGGCACTGAAAATGGGTATGGGTCATAGGGTCAATAGTATGAAGGTTGACATACATATGATTAGGTTGACCACTAAAGGTCAACACAAGAATTAGGTCGACAGTCAAAAAGTTGACATGCAATTCACATTTTTTGTCCCAAATGTCGACATATGTTGACATATACACGGTATCAGAGTACCGTGTCCCCTCGCATGCTTCGGGCATGGTGCCTTGCTGTGCTTGGCACACTACCCTCCACGCCCTAGTGGGTGATAGGGTATGAATTACTGCCTGTTTTTGAGGGGGAAAAACATGAAAAAACTCACGTCAACCTTTCTATTGTCGACCTACTGCTCGCGTCGACTTATCCACCTTGATTGACCTAGGGAACGTATCCCATGAAAATCTAGAAGATACAATAAGAGACTTAAATGACACCGGGAAGGGATAATCCTATTTAATGCCTTTGGATTCTGCAACAAATTGAATTACCATTCACAGGAATTGTCCCCCGGGCTGCGCAATAGACTCACATCCTGAATGGACTCAAAGACTGACCTTCATATTTCAATGGGCGATTTTAATTGGAAATGCGGCCGGTGACGGACCCTACAGGATGACTTTGTGGGGAACTGCCAGCGAAAACAACAAATGAATATGTCTGAAATATTACATTGTGCCCAAACAATCTGCATATGAAGCGGCTGCATGCAGCTTTCCCGGGCCGCAGGAAGGATCTGTGGGATCTGGTGTGTGTGTGTGTGGGGGGGGAACAGCCGGAGACTGTCCCAGCGAGACCAGACAGAAGTTGACCCAGCCCTGGTACACAAAGAGGTCTTTCCCAGTTTGCTTAATCTCCTTTGCTTTTTATTTCTGTGCAGCCTGTTTGTTTATCCCTGTGCTGCTGGAATCACATATAAACCATGGAGCAGTGTACTGCTAACAAAGGCCGTCTCTGTCCGAGCCCCTGCTCTTTCAGCTACGGAAACCAAACAGGAGGGGGCGTGCCGGGCTGTCTGCCTCCGTCATACACAGGCAGTCCAATTGAGGGGTCTCCAATCTTCTCTACAGCTGGGGCCCCAACTGCCTGTCTGCCATTGTCCCGAGGATCCCAAAGAGGTGGTTCCCCCCAAAAATATGTTGCTTGTCGGACAATTACGAGATGTATTTGCAGTCCCAACTGACATACCATTAACCTATGCTGTGAAATATTGCAGGTATTTAGTATAGATCAGTGATAGCACCAAGTGCTAACAAGATTTAAGGTCATACCTTATGCTCTTCATCCTATCATAACCAACTTCTAAACATGCCCCTTATATGCCTCTCAGACCTCCCCATCTGCCTCTTATCCCATCAAACCCCACCAAATGCCACTGCTAAATCACTTATGCTATCAGACCCCTACAGGTGCCCCTTATATGCCATCAGACCCCTACAGGTGCCCCTTATATGCCATCAGACCCCTACAGGTGCCCCTTATATGCCATCAGACCCCTACAGGTGCCCCTTATATGCCATCAGACCCCTACAGGTGCCCCTTATATGCCATCAGACCCCTACAGGTGCCCCTTATATGCCATCAGACCCCTACAGGTGCCCCTTATATGCCATCAGACCCCTACAGGTGCCCCTTATATGCCATCAGACCCCTACAGGTGCCCCTTATATGCCATCAGGTGCCCCTTATATGCCATCAGGTGCCCCTTATATACATCAGTCCCCTACAGGTGCCCCTTATATACCATCAGACCCCTACAGGTGCCCCTTATATGCCATCAGGTGCCCCTTATATGCATCAGACCCCTACAGGTGCCCCTTATATGCCATCAGACCCCTACAGGTGCCCCTTATATGCCATCAGGTGCCCCTTAGATGCATCAGACCCCTACAGGTGCCCCTTATATGCCATCAAACCCCCTACAGGTGCACCTTATATGCCATTAGACCCCCTATAGGTGCCCCTTATTTGCCATCAGATCCCCCTACAGGTGCACATTATATGCCATCAAACCCCCTACAGGTGCACCTTATATGCCATTAGACCCCCTACAGGTGCCCCTTTTTTGCCATCAGATCCCCCTACAGGTGCACATTATATGATATCAGACCCCGCCTACAGGTACCCCTTATTTGCCATCAGACCCCGCCTACAGGTGCCCCTTATGTGCATTAAGGATGGAACAATGTTAAGTGACTGTTTGCAAATGACAACGGCCTTATACAACATCCAGGCGGTGCACAGAATGCTGGGCCTCAAGATATAGTACACCTGTTTACTCAGAATACAAATTGCCAGCATCCTCAACCCCCCCCCCCCTCCTGCCAATCTAAGTACCTAACTCTAGCTTTCTTCTGCAGAGCCTATCCCTAACCTCCCCCAGCCCAACCACCTAACCTTAAGCCCCCTACCCCTCTAGTGCCTAACCTATCCCTCCAGTCTAACCCTAACCTACCTCCCACACTTACAATAGGGATCCTTATCAATGTTGGGATTCCGGCACCGGTTTTGTGGTTGCAAGTCGGAATGTCAAATGGGGTGTATGCAATCTCCTGCCGCTATTACCGACAGGGCCCTATTCAATGCTGTCTTTATCGAGAGCATTGAAGAGGGAACACGCCAGAATAAGCCTGACTGTAGAAGCGGTCGGGCCCGTTCTGCTGATAATAGCTGTGGATTGTTGCGATCCCCGCCACATTTCGACAATCCACGCCTGTTTACACAGACACGCCCACTTTTCGGCAAGCGGGACATTGAATCCAGCCTGGATCGGGAGGGATCGACAGCCGTGATCTGGGATTGAATACCCCCCTTAATTCTGTTCTTAAAACATGCCCTTTCACTGAAGAACTACTTGATGAATAGGCCCAGTCTCCCTTTCACTTCATTACTAGATAACAACATCTTCATCACATGACCAACACATATCGCCATAAGAACCGCAGTCTCCCCTCAGTAGAACGTCACCCGGCCTACACAGACGGTGACTGGAATTCTGCTGCTCAGAGATGACAGCGCCTAATGTTTACCCCGAGCATGGCTGCTGACAGACGGTGAGCCTATAAATGAGAGGGTGATGAAACAGGCCGGGAGTTGGCGCCGTGCATTCCTTCTCTCACCTCCTGTGCCCACTGCCGATAACAGAGATATGAACTGGTTTAACTATTGCAGTGCCATGCCAGCCCCTGTAATAAAAAGAACTGCTAAGATCCGAGGCATCGGTATACTGGCCTAATGCTCCCGGTCCAATCAAAATATCAAATGCAGGCTCATTTACGGAGGACAAGGCCTGATCTACACACCCTCTGAGAAGGCGGGAAAACGGTCACTTCAGAGTGGAGAAAAATGGCTGCTCGCTCTCTCGCTCAGAAAACTATGTATATGCTCACACTAAGGGAGAGCTGTATCAAGCAGTGGAAAACTGGACCAGTGAAGAACTAGCCCTGACACTGACATAGCAACTAGTCAGCTTCGATATAGCATTTAACAAGTACATTCTGGAAAATTATAGTTAGAAGCTATGGCCCACGTCACTCTACACTTATTGAAAAACTCCCCCCCCCCCCCCCCCCCCCCCCCCCCCCCCAAATGCAAACTATTTCCAACTCATTTAAATAATACCATCCGGTACTTGTGGATTATCACGGCTGCCATCGCATGCCATATATAGTGGCATGCGATTGGATGCGATTTTTGCCGGTTTTTACAAAATCGCATGCGATCGCATCGCATGCGATTTGATGCGTTTAACAGAAAAGCATCCAAATGCATTGAAATTAGTATCAAACATGTTCAATGGCCACCAAATGTCATTTTTGAGGCTGTACCACCCCCACTATCAACGCGAACCCGAAGCGTGGCGAGCGCAGAGAGCCCGCGAGGGGCGGCGGTACGCGTCCTACGACCTTTTCATACCCCCACTATCCACGTCAGCATGGAGTTGAGAATAGAAAGTGTGGCGAGCGCAGCGAGCCACCGATCCCGAAGCGTGGCAAGCGGACGCGGACACCTGTGAAGCCCGCGAGGGGACGCGTATACCTGTGAAGGTATCCGTGTCCGCTCGCCACGCTTCGGGCTCGGTGGCTCGCTGCGCTCGCCACACTTTCTATTCTCAACTCCACGCCAACGTGGATAGTGGGGGTATGAAAAGGTCGTAGGACGCGTACCGCCGCCGCTCGCCACGCTTCGGGTTTGTGTTGATAGTGGGGGTGGTACAGCCTCAAAAATTACATTTGGGGGCCATTGAACATGTTTGATACTAATTTCAATGCATTTGGATGCTTTTCTGTTAAAAATCGCATGCGATGCGATCACATACAATTTTTTCCCGTGCGATGGCCATTGTGGGAGCTGTGACACTCCACAAGTACCTACCATCCTTCTAAATAAAGTTTATTTTGCAATTTGGGTGCAAAACTAGCGCACACTATTAGTTTGTATCTCCCTGTCCTCTCTAGTGACTGTAAAACCAGACACACAGGTAAAAGAAGGAATGACATCACCAAAAGCCTTATTGGTTCTAGTTAAATGCATATCAGATCTATAGATTATCTCTGTGGTTCCCAAGGGCTAGCCAGGATGTGTTTTGGGTTGGAAGGTTGACAATAACTTTATCATCCCTAGAGTGCCCGCCCACAAAAAGCAGCAGCCCCAGAGCGAGGTGGGGGGTGGGGGGGGGGGGGGACTAGTGAAGCACAGTTCAAAATTCAAATAGGGGTGCCACACCCCCTTGCCACCAACTGCCATTCCAAACTGACTCACTGGCAGCGGCTTTACTATATGAGCTGCAGCCTACTGGCAGTGTCAGTGGCTCCACAACCGCTGCCCACAACTTAGTACCAGCATGCATACCTCACAACTTTGAAGCTGCTTGAAGAGGGACACAGGCGCGTGCCCGGAAATTGGGGGGCGTGGCTATCCAAAAAGGGGCATGGCCTATAAATCACATCTTTCCCGTGGCCACGCCCCCATTTTGCCGCTGTGGGGGCATGGGCCAGAGGCTCCGTTAGCCTCTAGTCATGCTCCCAGCCCCCTTGGCTGCGGAAATAGACACTGTGCGAATGCTGACAGGGGGGAATCCCAACACCCCCGCCGCAGGACACTGAAGGCCGCAGAAACCGGGACGTTCCTGCGGTAATCAGCACTGTTGGTAGGTATAAGCATGCATCCAATGAGGTAGGGTCATGCTCTTTATTTAGAGACGGAAAAACCATGCCCTGATTCCCAGCCACAGGACGTGGTGATGGATGCCTACACCAAAAGGACCAAAAGCAGCCCATGGCTCTCCATTTCCAGATCTCATTTCTGGTTGGTGGACAGGGTCATGTGACCAGACAACCTATACCATAGACAGGGGTCCTCAAACTATTTTGCTCTGGGACCCCATAAGACAATAAAAATAATGACAGGACCCCGGCAAGTTACTGCAGAAGGTCATCACATCACGTGTAGTCAGCAGACAGCACATACATGGCAGCATTGTGGAGGCACAGAGTGATGGGAGGAGTCTAAAATAACAGACAATTCAACAGATTTTCCAGACTTCTTGAATCACTGACTGAGATTAGAAAAGTCATCAGCCTGATGGTCAGCAACATGGAGTCGCGACCCCATGCTGAGAAGGCCGGGACCCACTTTGGGGTCAGAACTCACAGTTTGAGAACCGCTGCCATAGAATAATACCAGGACATGTGTAACAAGAGATTGAGAAGACATAGCACAAAACTACTAACTGCACTGTAATTTTGATATTAAAGGAATACACAAACACCACACACACGCACTATAGAGTTTACTTCACTCTAGGCTTGGCACCTGTGCGACAGACTGCACCAGAAGTGAAATGGTTAAAACACTGCGCACTATTTTCCTGGTGGCTCTTGTCGCTGGCGGTGGTTGAGTAAGGGGCCCCGGCCTTCCTCCAGCACACACAGTTTTTGCTAGGTAATTTAGCAAATACTTCCAGGGAACAAAGGGCTGAGTGTGTAAGGGGAGACAGAGAGCCTGCTGGGGGCTAATGCCGCAGCCACCGGCAATCAGGAAACGCTCATTTCACAGAGCTCTCCCAGATCTCAAGGACCCTTATCCTCACACTGATTGACGTCCCCTTCAGTAATGAGACATTCATCTTCAGAATGTGGCACTTTCCCCGCTGTCACATGGAAAATGGACAAAATGGCGTCGCCACACCAACGTCAAGCCCTTAGCGGAGGAATGGGATCTCGCTGTAAAAAAGCCACAATACAGCAAATTGGTATCCGCTTACAGCGGAGCCAGACAGGAAATTCTGTGGGTCTAATGAATGCTCGCTACAGCTACTTACAACTTCACCCAAATTACTGTTTTTGGGTGCGGCCTCTGAGCCTGTGGCACAGATGTGGTTCTCTTACAAATAAACTGCAAATAATTTAATGTATACAATTTGCTGACGGGGCGAGATGTACCAAGATAAAGGGCCAGATGCACTAAGCTTCAAAAGTGATAAAATGGAGGGTGATAATACAAAACCAACCAATCAGTTCCTGCCTGACATTTTTCAAACACAGGCTGTGACATGGCACGTCGGAGCTGATTGGTTGTCTGTTTATCGCTCTCCATTTTATCACTTTTGAAGCTTAGTGCATCTGGCCCAGCCTCAACCAATCAGCTCCTAGCTGCCATGTTACAGGCTGTATTAAAAAAATTACAAGAGCTGATTGGTTGGTACTTTATCACTCTCCAAAGCTGTTCTGTTTTGCGTCACCAAGTAGAAAAGGCAGAACGTAAATCAAAGCTAGAGATGTGCCATTAGGTCCTTCAGAAATCAGAATCCCAAAGAATTTTGTGGTCCGGAACCCCCAAAAAGATCCGATCCGAAACCTGGTTACAATCTTCCCGAGGTTTGAATTTTGGAATTTGATTTTTTTGAATGATTGATTTGCAGGTAGAGGGTATGACCTCGCGGCTTGAACACCCGCTTTGGTCACTCCAGGGGATCTGAAGCTGCTGGGCTGTATCTGCTGCATAACAGTGATGGGAGCGGTGTGCCGCACATAATGTTACAGTGCAGCACCAGGCTACTGTCACTAAGGAGGAGTCTGCTTTTTTATAGTACCCCTTCAGAGGGAGACACCCATGATATGTCCACGCCCCCATTGAGATGCCACTTGAGGAAGAGATTTGTCCACATTTTCTTGCAATACCACTGCTTTTCCAATGAAGATCTGCAGCCAATCTGAGTAGCCTTAGGCTTGCTCACATGGCTGATGCTGCAGGTAACACAACCAATAGTGTGAGTGATATGATGTCACGTCTGCCGACACAGCACTCGGATCCGTGATACCGGCAGTAGGCGTCTTTAGGCCTCAGACAACTCCTGTGGTATTAGCATATTTAACAATGCTATTAGTGTCCATCTCCGAATTACCCCCAATGACAGAGGTGGTCCAGAACACAATGGTGACACATATGAGGGTCAGATGGCCTTAACATTTGGTTCTGGGACATAAATTGGGCTCTCCTGAGCTAGATACCTCTATAGCGGCCTCTTCCGTGCTGCCCCTGCCTCTCTCTTCTCAGCAATAGCAAGGATTTCCCTGAGGAAGCGGTTACACGGCAGCTTGGACCTCTCAAGGGCAGGCAAGCCGATGATTAATATCTTCAGCTGGACTTCTCCATAACAAGCCATGACACTACCAGTAAGCCACCAATGATGGGTACCCTCCCAGGCCACATTTTCTCTGTGAACCACGCATACACGAACACGTCCTCGTGAGAGTAAGAGGATCCTTCTGCAGAAGCTGGAAGCAGCTGGGAACTACGAGTGGCGGGACCAGTAGAGTGCATGTCATTGTTAGGCTTATTTGTTCCAGAGGATGAATCCATCTGGCTCAGAAACTAGAGAGACCTCACTGTATTTCCCTTGTTAAAATCAATGGGATTTTCGTTTTTTTTTAAACGCATTCCTGCAGGGAGCGTGGAAGCGACAAATGTAAGTCACTCATCTGAGCTCCTATTCCTCCCGTCATTTCTGCTGCTGGCTCCCCCTCTTTGCGATGATGCAATGGGCCTGGTCACATGTGTTGGCGGACATCCTGGCCTGGCTAGCGGATATTCCTGCGTATCTCTGAATGTATTTGTGGAAGACCAGTGCAGAACTCCGCCCAATAACCTCTACAGCCCAAAGATCAAATCTGTCGGAGCTGATTAATGACCAGGGGGAGATTTACCAAAACTTCGAAAGGAGACCAATGGGGGCGTTGCCGATGACAACCAGCTATCTATTAGACTCGGGAGAACAATATTGGCCGTACACACGTCCGTAAAGTTGCCTGCCCCTACATGCAGTCACGGACTATATTGTTTAGGTTCTGGTTGATGGCAGGTTCTCCTTATATAGTTGCATTACTATACAAGCCGGGACAGGTGGGGTGACCAGGAAAAGGTATATCCACCCTTACATATGGCCTCCACTGACGGCTTCTCCATCTGCAGTCCCAAAGCAAAGAGGTCACCAGACAACATGAGCCAACAAGGGTAAAATCAGGCAAAGTATCTGCAGAAATAACGAGAAGATGGGCAGGGAAAACCATCCCCAGTCCTGAATACACTGAGCACGCTGTACCCACTATGTGGTGTCCAGCTGAAAGAAGCCATTCATTAGTCAGAAGCAAATAGACAATGACGGCTGGTCACGTGCTAAACGCTTGCCACCATGTGGTCCTTGGTAGATGGCCGGGCTCGCTGGTCTGGATGGTTTTGAACAACAGTCACGGAACTTTAGATTTCTTGGAACAAAACCGATGACAGGATTTGAGCTGAATCGCATCACTGTAGCCCCGCCCCCTCTATACAGTGCCTTGATGCCAGCTATGCCCCTGGGATATCCTACTTGTCCAACAGCCACCATGTAAATAATTATTTGGATGAGTACACTGAATATATATTGGTTAGTCAATGTCCAGGGCCTAGAATGCAGGTAAGGATTGGACACAGCCCTTTGGGGGTCCTGCAGAGGATAAGGGAAGTTCGTTTGGTGCACGGTCCTGTGCATTCAGAGTATACCATCATGCCCCACTCTGCGCAGACACCCCCATGCCAGGTAGGAACTCCCAGCAGGCAGCCCCCCCCATGCCAGATAAGGACTCCCAGCAGGCAGACACCCCCCATGCCAGGTAAGGACTCCCAGCAGGCAGGCACCCCCCATGCCAGGTAAGGACTTCCAGCAAGCAGACACCCCCCATGCCAGGTAAGGACTTCCAGCAGGCAGGGACTCTATTGGATTTCTGACCAGTGCTGACTGGTGCTGTCCTGCATGCAGTCACGTTTGTGTTCTCTGGTCTTACTACATACAATACACTGGAAAATGCTGCGCAGCATTGAACGCTTTCGGGTACACAACATATGCCCGCCCGGTCATTGTTATACAGGTTGCGTCTTACAGAACACCAATATCCAGGGCCGTCTTTTCATATGGGCTTAATGGGCACTTGCCCAGGGGCCCCAGGTGTATAAGGGCCCTATTCTGATAGCTAAGGATCCCCTTTTTCCAGGGATACCAGAATTTTGAAAATCGGCCCTGGGGAACTGGAGATATCCAACTTCAAAGCAGCAGTCCACATCCGACCTGTTAATTACAATTCCCTGTTATATTTCTCAGGTTTTCTCTGACAGAGTTTTTCTGAGAGTATATTCCAAAACCTGGGACTCTCCACTTTCTGAAGACACTAGCAGCTTGTCTCTATCATGCCCAGAACCAGAGATATCAGCCTTCCAGCAGCCGGTCCCTGCTCCAGCTCCAAACGTCTGGTGTACAGTTTTATATTTTTGTCAATGGATTGCTCTGGCTCCTGATCTCTGATCCCCAAGTCCACAGCACCTTCTGAAAGTTGGGACTCTAGGTTTTTATACTAGTGAAGGCTAAGAAATCTATTTCCAGATAATGGCGATATCTGCAGTCAACAACCTGCCCTTCCAACGGAAAATGACGAATATTAAGCCCACTCCATTATCCAACCGTCCCCTGTGTATAAAACACCCCCTACCTCCCTGGAAGTCATTTACAAGGGACCCTTCATACAGCTCAGTGCCCCCTTCCACACGTTAGTGTTCACCCTCCCACCACCTGTGCAGTAAAGGTAATAATAATAAAGGTAGTAATTAGCAGAAGTTACTGCTCCAGGTCCTACGTGCTGAGTGGAAGATAGAGCACCCCCTGCCACCCGTGGGACATCAAAGCTGCTGCTGCAAGCACCCCCCACCCCTAGGAGTGGAGAATGGGTAAGGGCCCCAGTGCATTGCTTTGCCCAGGGGCCCACACTGTTGTTAAGATGGCCCTGCCAATATCACGTTCAGATGGAATACACTGAAAGATCGATCTTTTACCCAGCGGGTTATTTTTCCAGGTGCAGTCTGACCACCTTTGCAGTGTAAACAGGGTATAACACAGACACTCGTAACAATTAGGGTTTGACTTGAATGTGCTTTAATCTTACAGATCAAGTTTAGATGCAACCAATCAGCTTTTACCGATTATTTTACATTTTTACGATAGCTAGAAATTGATTGGCTGATATGGCCAGATCTCTCATCATTTCATTTTCCTTTTCTCCAATCATTAGGAGACTTGATACGTCTCCCCCTTTGTATCTTATTTTTCAATAAAGGAAACACTTTAGATTTAATTTTCCTTTATTTGACCTTACCGATTATATGGGGGCAGATATACTAAGCCTTGGAGAGTGACTAAGCGGGGAGAAATAAAGTACCAGCCAATCAGCCGGTGCATTCAGTGTTTGAAATAAGGCAGTTTGGTTCTGATTGGACGCTGGAGGGAACTAGCATCACAAAGCAGAGTCTACACCTGTGAAACAGATCAGGGACCATCCAGAAGGGGCTCTACCCTCTAAAAAGGGCCACACATCCCATCCTTACTTACAGCAACCTACCTGAAAGCTAGAGAACATGTTAATGATCCCCGGACAATCCCTCACCCGGGCGTAGAACAAGCACAGGACACTTGGCTAGAGTATACACTGCAGTAATCCTGGGATGGCAGATCTGTAAACACTTAGTAGTGTAGGAGAAGGTGCTGAAAGTGTCTCTATACAAACAGAGCTCTGGGAATAAGCCGTTACTGCAGCCAACTCTCAGACACATTCCGCTCGCTGTGTACAATGGTGTTTGTGAGGCGCACACGCAGTAAAGATGAACCGCAGCATTTGGCTCAGATGGTCCCAGCAGAGTGAACATCTGATACAACGTATAGAGTTACACACACTGCAACTATGTTAGAGCTACATCATAATCCCTTTATTCCCGGTATCGTGTGTTGGTGATGTTCTAACCTTTGGATAATCAGGAGTCACAGGGATGGAAATGGACTTCAGATGACAACACAGAAACCTGTAGGGGGGACCCAACACTGCATTGGTCCAGGACAGGCTGGAGGGGTGCAGCAGAAGCGCTCCTATCTGTTGTATTACGGAACCAAAAGTCTGATTTCAGTATATTTTCCCACTTGTTCTGTAATCCTATCATTGTTATTTTGTTTATCTCTTCCTAACGAGCCATGTATAAAAACCTGGTAAACAATACACAACTGTGACATGTTTGTCTCCATCTGAGGCAGACAGTCAATAAACAAATCACTAATATAACAAGTAGTACACAGTTCTGTACACCCGTGGACCGCCAGGCTGACTGCATCAACGTGATATCCACTCATTACTGCCGGACTAGCTGATGTGCCTGGTTATAACCGGGCAAAGGGTACCCCTTTCACCCCCTAAGAGCCCAACTTCACGAAATCCCTGCTTAGGGGGAGGCTGCAAATAAGTCACATTTTCCAGACCACCCAGCAAGTCACATGTTCAAGGTCACCCAGCAGGTGCCCAAGGAGAGTCTACCAACCCTCACAATTTCCAGAGCACATTGGTGTTACATTTTAAATGGCAAGTGGACTAAACTTCAGAATAAAGCAACCAATCGCAACGTCAGCATTTTTATGCAAATCTACAGACCAAGACGTTTAAATTTGTGACCTGGCGCAGACAGCGGCATCCTAGAAATAGGACGGTACGCAGTCATTCGGTCGACGCGTGAAAAGGGTCAACATGATTTTTTCCCCCCAGGATTTTGTTCTTACATCCGAGTGGACATAGAGGGAGAATACATAAAAGTGTGCCAAGTGCAGCCAGACACTGTGCCCGCAGTATAGCTAACGCAGTGAGGGGACGCGGTACACTCATACTGTGCCCGTGTTGACATGACTGAAAAAGTGGGTGTGGTATGAGTGGCTGGCGGTCGTGATTCTGACAGTCAGTATACAGTCACCAAAATCCCGACTACCGGTATCCTGATGGGGTGGGTGCAAAAAAGCCCCTTGCGAGCCCACTGTGCTCGCCACAGGTTCTATCCTCTCTCTATGAGGGCTGTGGACCCGCACACGGATGAATAGCCAGTCAGTCGGGCAGTTGAACAGTCGGAATCCCAAGTGTCGTGCAGTCATCCAGAACCCGTGACTGTGACTACATCCCAAACAGGCAGGATGGGGCAAAGCAACCCGCAACAGGGCACAGGACTGGCACGGGGCAACTCCTCACATAATGTGAGAGGGGTTGACCAGGACAGGGCAACCCATGACACCATGTGAGGGTGGGGGGTGGCAAACTGTGGTGTAATGTTTGGGACCGACAACAGAAGGAGCCTGGACAGCTCCAGCTGGCTCTACTCACTGTAGAGCAGGCATGTCCAAACTATGGCCCTCCAGCTGTTGGGAAATTACAAGTCCCATCATGCCTTGCCACAGTTTTGCTAATAGGGAATGCTAAAACTATGGCACGGCATTCTGGGATGTGTAGTTTCACAACAGCTGGAGGGCCACACTGTAGAGTGTGTCTTTGGAGTGTCCACAGGGTGATGCTCCGAGCACCATGCGAGCCAGTTCCAGGGGCCGCAGTAATATTGTTCCTCAGCATTCAGGCCAAGGAGCAATGAATATTATCCTGAGAATAGACTATCTGCTAATAGCAGCACTGAAAATAAAAATCAAAGCAGTTTCATGTTTTACTTGAATTCCAATTTTCCCATTTTATTTTCGGCAGTGTTTTTCCGGATAGTTCCCTTTTATTGCATTCCCAATATCTGTCCTCCTAACAACCCCAAATCCAGATTTTACGTCCACTATATGAACAGCTGAGACCGCACAGGCCTCTATAGAACACAGAAGGATTCTCGCTGCGGTTTACTGATACACTAAAATCATCAGCGAGAGCCAGAGAGACAATTAGCTGCGGTTATGTCTGAGCCCCACAGCGGCTTTATATTTGCCCTTTCTGAGCGAATGTTTTGTCTTATGGTCAGGAACAGCTTAGGCTTCATCCTGGCCGGTCACGGAAAGGCGACAGAAATAAAACACTGCAGCTAAATAACAAAATGGGAACCTTTTGTTTATATTTGGTTTGAGAGAAACTGGGGAGGTAAACGGTAATCTTCTGTGTGTACCGACACAAACGATGGATCTAGATTCTAACATTGCCGGTTCGGACTAATACTGAGGTATATAGTTCCGTGATTTATCATTTTTTCCCCAGTTGCCGATATTTCAATATTTATTGCACCGTTTGTAGATGTGCGGGAGTCAGATGTTTAGACCAACCTGACAGAAAGAACGAGAGCTCACGAGGCAGGCTGCGTACCATGGCTGGCGTACGGTGTAGGCCATAATCTTCTATATACAAATACAGGAAGGGAGGGAAACAACGCGAGCAGCATTCTTGCAGATTTATTGAAACCGCAATACTGTTGATATAAAGGCAAGTATTCAATGCCGGTGCGAGCGGCCGGCGAGGGGGTTAAACTGCGAGGATCACAGAAAACCAGTGATCCTCGCAGTTTAACCCCCGCGCCGGCCGCTCGCACTATGCAACGTTCCGGGGGAATCCTCGCAGTCACAGAACGGCGAGGATTCCCCTAAACTGCGAGAGCCGAGGCTAGTGCAGCAAACTCGCTGTAATTAGCCTCGATTCTAGCAGCTTTTGGAGGCACATTCGCAAATTCCCCCTCGCTCAAAAAACGGAGCGAGGGGGAATTTGCGAATGAGGGGGGTCAGTTGAATACTGACAGGGTGAGCGGTGACTGCGAGCAAAAAGTCCTGCTCGCAGTCACCGCTCGCCCACGGCATTGAATATATGCCATAGAGTTGATTTTGCATATTCAAGATCTGACTAAAACCTTGTGTGTGTGTGTGTGTGTGGGGGGGGGGGGGGGGGGTGCACGGTCGACATGAGAATGTCGATATCAGCATACTGTTGACAAGCTTGGAATGTTAACACAGATGAAAATGTTCACATGATTAGAATGTTGACAAAATTAATCGGCTGAAGGACTGCCAAGCCAGGTAGTAGCAATAACAGAAGCTCCAAGTACTAAGCCTTGGAGAGCGATAAAGTTGACAGAGATAAATGTACCAACCATTCCGCTGCTATCACTTTTCAACCCAGCCTGTGACATGGCCGCTAGTAGCTGATTGGCTGCTACTTTAGACCCCGTTGCCTCAGAGGCCGTTACGTTTATAAGACAAAAACCGCGCTACCTGTCTGCAGGCCGCGACGGTGCTGTACCTGACCTCAGCGGTCGGAGCTGCGCCAAAGTGTCACCTTAGGCATGGATTTCTAAGTGCCAGCTGGAGACAAGTCCTGGGTGTAAGAATGTGCGTGGAACAGCCGTAATCAGCTCGCCCTCTGATCCATTATCCTTACTCCATGAGAATTCAACCCTCTCCCGCATAGCTAACCTTCAGGGCCTACTCTCCCATGCCCTGCTGCCGACCTCACGGTGCCTACTGACAGAGAGACAACACAGCTGGAGGAAGACAAGCTAGGCCCTATTCCACAATGCTGTAAGCTGGGCAGGAATTTCACCTCTTCCAGGCGGATTTGCTTTCCTACTTTGCTGGAGCTTAGCAGGTACCCAGCTGCAGGTGCTCGGGACCCAGCGAGCGCACAGCCCGTGCCAGTTGGTCTTGGAGCGAGTGGAGCAGCACAGCGCTGTTGACGTGTTCTCTGTGTTTGTGTTTTTTGTTCAGTTTAGATGCCAGAATAAGCTGCGCAGGAATGGATATTTACACTCCGGATGGGAACCACGCTTTCATGTGTGCTTGGCTTACTTGGAGAAGGCTGAGGCAACAAGAGGCTGCTGTTCTGCATGCGAGTACCAGGAACAGAGCATGGGAATGGTTGTTCGTGGGGTGGTACAAAGTGCAGGGGTCTGAGCCAGCCTTGGGGGCCCTGGGCCTGTGCAGCCAGGAACCCAACATGGCAGAGCCATGCTCCTTCTCTGGTGAGCTCAATAGATGGGGCCTACATTTCCAGCGGATTTGACCATGGCCCCCCTTACCTGAAGGTTCCCACTGACAATGTTACCAAGGTCCCTGCTGTGTGTTTGATTTTTTTCAAATACATTACTTGGGTCAATATGAGGGGCCCCTGAGCCGGTAGAGGACGGAGAACGACCCCCAGCTCTGACCATTGTCCCAGGGCTTCCTATTCTTAGGTGTAAAATTTACTATAGCTTCTAAAAATGAAAAGAGGTGATGTTTCCCATAGCAACCATTCAGATTCTATCACTTTTTAGGATGTAATAGAGAAATGATAGACAGAATCTGATTGGTTGCTATGGGAAACATCACCTCTTTATTTTTATAAGCTTTAGTAAACGTACCCCTTAGTGAGATATGGTCACACTCCCTTGCTTGGCCACACCTCCTCTCTAGCACTGGGATAAGTGATCGTGGAGGCACTAAGCCAGGCATGTCCAAACTGTGGCCCTTCAGATGTTGTGAAACTACATATCCCAGCATGCCTTGCCAAAGTTTTAGCATTCCCTAGAAGAAAAGCTGTAGCAAGGCATGATGGGACTTGTAGTTTCACAACAGCTGGAGGGCCATAGTTTGGACATGCCTGCCCTAAGCCAATAAGTATTCACTTTTCCATAAGAAGAACCGGAGGGTACAAAACTAAACCGGTCCTATTAAATTACAGAAAGAGATGCGATCGCCGACATCCATTAAAAAGGGGTATGGGTCATTTGGCTGGCCAAATGTAGGTCAACATACATTGGTTTGACACCCTTAGGTCGACAGGGACTTTAGGTCTACATGGTGGCTTTTTTGGGTGTCTAGGTCAACATGGACACCATATAAAAGAGTCACGCTTCCCTCGCCATGCTCGGTACACTATTCTCCCTCCACCCCCTAGTGGATGGTAGGGTATGAAATACCACTTTTTTTGGGGTAAATCCTTTAAAAAACCATGTTGACCTTTTCATGTCGACCTAAAGTTCCTGTCGACCTAAATCCATGTGGAAATTTTATAGGTGTAGACATACCCTGTCGACCGAATATCCTACCGCTATGTCGGCTGGATAATAACCCAGTTTGTTTCATCACCGTTTCCTATTGTACAGCGCAATGAAACCTTCCGTGCTATATTAGAAACGGTAAATAAATGAATATAGGTTGACCCAAGGACCGTGTCCCTATTAAAGTTCTGGAAAAATCACTGCAAGGAATAGCCCCAATCAAACGGGGAACTCCTGCAATCCCACAGACATCGCCATCTCACCCTGCTACACTCATTTACCCAAAACAGGTGCATAATGGTGCAAAATGAAAAATCGAGAGTGCGGGGGACTATGCGGGTTCCAACGCTTCTAAATAAGCCCTCCAGTCAGTGGCCGCGACATTATCCTACACGGAGGAAAGCCGAGGTGCTTACAGGGAACCGGAGGAAGCTAATCCATCAGACAGACTAATGTTGTAACAGGATGTGATTCAGCACCTCCTCCAGTCATACGATCCAACCTGGTGATACCATGGTGCGCAGGTTACACAGCATTATGTTCCCAGATCAAAGAGTTATGATGCTAGTGACAGCCAAAGGAGGAGGCGGCAGATGTCTCAAAAGGAGTCTGGTGCCCCTAATTTATTTATTAGCAGTTTCTTATATAGCGAACACATATTCCGCAGCGCTTTACAGAGTATAGTTGAACATTCAGTCCCTGCCCCAGTGGAGCTTACAATCTATATTCCCTACCACATGTACACGCACACACAGACATTCTAGGGTTAATTTTGTTAGGAGCCAATTAGCCTACCAGTATATTTTGGATTGTGGGAGTAAACCCACGCAAGTACGGGGAGAATATACAAACTCCGCACAGATGGGTCATGGTGGGAATCGAACCCATGACCTCAGTGCTGTGGGGCAGTAATACTAACCATTACACCGTCCGTGAAACAAAAGAGATCCTTTAGTGCTTGTTAGACTGTGAGCCTGAATCAGAGGCGGACGCAGTGGCGCATTCGCACACAGACAGACATCCGTGCCCCGCAATGGTTTCTACTCAGAACTACCATTGGTGCAGCAGCATTGCACCGGGGCCCCTGAGGACTAAGGGGCCCACTGCTGCCCTGACCAGCAATGACTTCTTGGGTTGGGGTAGAGGAGGGGTCCTACATTTCTGCACCTGGGCCTGCTACTCACAAGTTTCACCACTGACTCCACGTCAAGCCAAACCACTAATGAGCGATTATTTGCAATAGTCACCTAGGTCACACAACCCCGGCCGGCACTGTGCCATCTCCTCTCTCTCTGAGCCAAATGTTTTGATGTCGCCTCGACCAGCAGATGAAAGCAGCAAAAACTCAATTAACAATAGCTGCCAGGACATGGTAATAGCCCTGCCCCGACTGATGGATTCCCGGCTCTGCCGTCAGCACTTAGGAGGCCTGTGTCACATTCCACGCAGACACACAGGGGAATGGCGGCCTCCCGCTGCTCCTAATATTTACTAAATAATTTGAGTTTAATTGGACTTTCTCTGGGGAAACTGCAGGCCCCACCCCCCATAACCCCCCATCCCTGACTGATCTCGCCGGACGGAGGGATTGGAGACTTTCAGAAGCAGAAGGGGCAGCCAGTATACTGCAGATTGGACGGAGGCCTACAAATCCCACCAAAGTTTTAGAACGGTGGAAAAATGTGGTTTATTCTTATTTTTTGTTACAATTCTTGTGCCAGCTTTTCTATTTTCAGGAATAACAGAGCGAAAAAGGAGTTATGGCTGATGTTTGGGTTTAATGGATTCCACAGCGGCGGCGGCTGCTGCTGCGTCCTTTGAATGAGGCATCTATTTGATTTAGGACGCAGGCATGTTTATTGCACTAAGAGAGAGGCTTAGAAAACTTTTTAAAGCGCTGGCATCAGTTTCGCTACGTGTCTTAGAGCCTCCCTTGCCAGCAGAAGTGTGATGTCAATGAAAGGTATCAGTCAGAACACGGTTCCAATCAAAATGATGTTGTTGGGCTTGGTGTGTATAGTGTGCAGCTAGCGGGGGCGCTTCGGGGCTTGGGGTGACTGAAATTACAGTCTGGTCAGGTCACGCTCCACAGATGCTGCTTTTTATTGGAGAGGAAAAATCAGATTCCAGATATGTGGGATAGATTTTCAGAGAAGCATGGCAGCAGGCAGCAAGCAACTTCTGAATTCCACCGGTAAACACAAATTTCAAGTCTGGGTTCTGCGTGTCTAATTTGTATTTCTTCCGCATTACTAATTAAAAAGATTTTTTTTTAAAGTTACTCGAAAAAGTTAGATTTTGTAGCCATCAGAATGAAACGGTAGATTTTAAGAAAATGTCCCTGTTCTCATACCTTTATTGTATGTAAAAATAAAACAAACTTGTTATGAATTTGCATTACTTTTGTTTACAATAAAAAAAATACTGTAAAAGAAGATATGAAAAAAAAAAAAGGTTTAGAAATAAATATTTTTTGGTATTTCTTCTGTGATTATATGGACTTTCTTGTTTTAACCCCCAAATATAATCCCCAATCATATTCATTGTATTACCCCTGATAACAATGCAGTCCCCCCCCCCCCCCCTCCATGCTTCTCCTTATATGGGCATTCAAACCCTTATTATTTAATGATCGATTAAAATGGACAAAATCAAAGTTTAAAAAAAAATGTTGGCCGGTGTTATTTATGGACTATTTCAGCGCAGGTTTGGGGGGGGGCGTTCTAAAGTTCAACATGAAGCTCCTAGGACAGGGGAGCATGATGTAGGGATGGCTATCTACGAACCAAAATCATCAATGGTTTATTACCGATGCAGAATAGTTTTGCCATTGATGTGGAGAATCAGATAGTTTCCCTCCATCTATGTCAAAGTATAACCGTATCGTTTAAAAAAAAAAAAATGTCTTACCCAAGG